>NC_091085.1:46964285-47271071 GCF_032405125.1 Capricornis sumatraensis | reverse complement strand
TATGTTTAGAGTGGTTAGAGTTCCTGAAGGTTTTAGCAAAAGGCTTCTAAAGGGGAGTCTAAGGCAGGGTGGGCTGAGGCGGGGAGTGTTTGTATCACGCTCTTCACTGAGAAACACTGTGTGAAACTTCCTGCTTGGGAAATGAGCTGCTGGACAGGTTGAGTGCGTGTGCAGGCGCAACCCCACCCCGGTCAGCTGATGGCCCCGTGCTGGTGACCAGCCCCATGGGGAGGCTGCAGACCCGGGGTGCCTCTTCCCGACGCCCTGGGCGTCACCACTGCAAGCGCCCTGCTTCCCTGCCCTTTCAGCTGACTTCATGTGCCACGAGGAGTTCTCTTTGACTCGTTAAGAAGAGAGTTTATTTCCACCCGTTGATGGTTGGGATTTGGGGATGTAATCTGAGGACAAGTGAACGGTGGAAGGAATGCAGTGGTAACGTGGTGCTGGGCAGAGGCCTGTTGCCCTAGGTTCAGGGAACGTTCATCTTTTCTCTGATCCCCATCTCTTGGGGGTGAGTCAGGACAGCCTCGGAACAGGGGCTGCTGCTTCCACGCTGCCAGCTAACTGACTTACGCTCGATCTGAGTCTTATTTTGAGGACAAGCAGGGTAAAGCCCTGTTGTTAGTCACTGTAGGGGAGTAGGTTGAGAGTGCTCCAGGCAGAAGGCAAAGCACTTTGGCTCTGGGCCCCCAGGCCAGGTGCTGGGTGCCCGATGAAGGGTACTCCCCGCCAACGTCCCCCCTGCCTCCCGCAAGCTCTGCTCGGCCAGATGGACTGGAGAGGATGAAGTGGCCACGACTCCTGGGTCTCCTGTGACTCCTTTGTGAGTCAAGCCATGGCTCAGCCTCATCCTTTCATTATTACAGTAGCAGAAGCTGAATAACCTCTGAACAAGGGGAAGCAAGCCCTGGCGGGAGTCCGTGAGAGCCATAACCCGTGACCCGCCTGATACTGTAATTAGACTCCCAACCAACACTCACCAAGGGAACCCAGCCGGCGGGATTCCCGGCAGCCCTCCCCCACTTTTACGGGATCCCAAGTGTATGTGGGATGTTGCATATCAGGTGTTCATCCGTCAGTCAGACTTTTACATCTTGCAGGGTTTGCTCCTCCTCTTAATCTCTCATCTTTCTTAGTTTAGAAAGGCTTTTTTTAAAAAAAAAAACAAAAACCCCAAAACAGCCCACTACTCTCAGGTCTTTACAGAACAGATGTGAATTAGAATGCTGTCTTTTTTCCCCCCGCCTCACTATGTGTAACATTTTTTTTCACTTTCATTTCTCACCCTCCCCAAAGGTAAACAAAAGAAAAAAATGAAAAAACCAAAACCTTGGTAGAGCTGAGCTAGTTTCTCCACTTAGTGATTTTTTTCTTTTATTTTTTAAATCTCACCCCTGACGTGAGAGCGTAGACTGTGGCACCGATTTAAGGGGAGCGCCCGTGAAGTGGGATCTTCTCTGCCTTGATCTCACAGTCTCAGGGCTCATCTCCCCTGAAACCCACTGTGTCTTCGGGATCGACGCCTCCTCTCTCCGTGTTTCTGTTTTCTCTTTCTTCTAAAAGAAATTAAAGTGAAGGGTCAGGTGAGTGATTTCCCCAAAGATATGTTTTTAAAAATGCAGGCTCCTGAGCCTCACTTCAGAGCCACTGGATCAAAGTCCTGGAAGTGGAGCTAGGGAAGCTTTGTTTACTAAAAATGAACACAGAGATTTTTCTGGGGTGGTTCTGGTGATGAGTCAGGTTTGCAGCCACCGGATGGGGTGTCTGGGTCCCCTCCAGCTCCAGCATCCTGATTGTCAGGGCCCAGTGGGACCCAGAAATGTCGGACAGATGTGAGGATATCCCTTGGCAACCACGGGAGTCAGAATGATCTCAGCAGTCGTTTTTCTCTATCTGGAGAGCAAGCTGTGTGGGTATTTGAGGAAGCATGTTCTCAGCAGTGGGAGGAGTGAGTACCGAGATCCCAAGGCAGGAACATGTGTGGTGTGCACCCTAAACCCTGTGCGCAAGGGATGCAGATGGGCGTGCGGTCCTCCGTGGGGCGATGAATGGGCACAGGTGTGCTTGCAGTCCAGGCTGCAGCTGCGCACATGGTGTGGGTGGGAGGCGGGGGCTGCCCGTCCCCCAGAGTCTTACCCACTGGCCTTTCCTTGATAACAAACATTCCTGCTGTTGGAGCCTCTCTTCTTTGTATCTAACCATTGTTCTCTCCAGGCAGTGACTACTGCCTCAGTGTCAACTGCTTTTACGACAGCTGGTGGAGGACTAGGGGGTACTGCCGAGCACGGACAGGCCCCAGGGGAGGTGGCCTGCACTTCTGCTGAGCAGGGACAGAGACCTTCAATGGCTGCATCTAACACTCAAATAACATGTCCTTGGTTCTCATTGTCACAGGAGATTCTCTAGCAGGCTAAATGATCCTCAGAGAACAATCCTATAGCAAAGTTTAAAACCAGTCCTTATTACTCAAAGTACCTACATTTCGAAGTGCCCTTGAACACTGATTTCTTTTTTTTTTTAGGATGGACTGTATTTCAGACCAGTTTTAGGTTCATTGAAAAATTAAGCCTGAAGGACAGAGCCCCTGTCTCTCCCTGCTCCACCCTCACATCTCCCCTGTTCTCAGCATCTGACTCCAGGGTGGTATGTGTGTTTCAGCTGAGAATCCTGCAATTGACATATCATCCTCACCCCAAACTGTGCTTTACATTTGAGGTTCACTGTTGGTGGTGTTCATTCTGTGAGTTTGGACAAACGTATAAGGACGTGTACCCATCCATATGCTTCCCTGGTGGCTCAGTGGTAAAGAATCCGCCTGCCAACACAGGAGATGTGGGTTTGATCCCAGGGTCGGGAAGATCCCCTGGAGAAGGAAATGGCTACCCGCTCCAGCATTCTTGCCTGGGACAGAGGAACCTGGTGGGCCATAGTCCATGGGGTTGCAAAGAGGCAGACACAATTTAGTGATTAAACAACAACTATAACAACCCATCAGTATAGTTTCATACAGAGCAGCCTCACTGCCCTGACAGTCCTCTGTGCTCTGCCTATTCCTGTCACCCATCACCCACCCCCAACTCTGGCAGCCACTGAGCTTCTCACTGTCCTATAGTCTCGCCTTTTCCAGACTGTCCTTTGGTTGGAATCATAACAGTACATCGCTTTTTCAGATCAGCTTCTTTCACTTAGTAATTTGCATTTCCTTTTCCTCCATGTCTTTTCATGGCTTGATAGCTCGTTTCTTTTCAGTGCTGAATAATGTTCCACTGTCTGGATAGACAGTTTGTATATCCATCCACCTACTGAAGGATGTGTTGGTTGCTTCCACATTTTGACAGTGGGATGACTAAAGCTGCTGTAAACATCCACGTGCCGGTTTTTGTGTGGGTATGTCTTATTCCTTTGAGTAAATATCAAGGCGTGTGCTTCCTGGATTGTAAGGTAAGAGGTTTGTTTTGTTGTAAGAAACCACCAGCTTCTGGACTGGCTGTGCCATTTTGCATTCCCACCAGCAGTGAGTGACAGTACCTGTTGCTCCACATCCTCTTAGCATTTGCTGTTTTTCGGTGTTCCGGCTCTCGGCCATTCTGATAGGTGTGTGGTGCTCTCTTGTTGTTTCAATGTGTGTTTCTCTAATGGCATACGACGTGGCGCATATTTTTCATATGCTTCTGTCTTTTGTTCTCTGTCTATTCAGGTCTTTTGCCAATTTTTAAATTGGGTTGTTTGTTTTCTTACTTTGAGTTTTATGAGTTTGGGTTATATTATGGATCCCAGTCCTTTATCAGTATTGTAGTTTGCAAATATTTTCTCGCAGTCTGAGGCTTGTCGTCTTCTCTTGTTTTCTCTCATGGGCCAGAGCTTTTAAACTTAATGAGGTCAGCTTATCACCTGTTCCTTTCATGCTTGTGCCTTGGTGCTGTCATCTCCGTGCTCAGGACCATCTAGGTTTTCTCCTGTGTTTTCTTCTAGGATTTTTATAATTTTGCATTTTGAGTCTGAGGTCTATTTTGAGTTAAAATTTTGCAAAGGGTTGAGGGCTGTGTTGAGATGCTCTCTTTGGTGTACAGATGTCCGCTTGTTTGGCCCCATTTGTGGAGAGACTGTCTGGTCTCCGTTGTGTTGTCTTTGTTACTTTGTCAAAGGTCGGTTGAGCGTGTGCGGCTCTGAGTCTGTGTCCTCTACTCTCCTTTATCGACCTGTCTGCTCTTTCACGCGGACCACACTGTCCTGTGTCCTGTGACTGTAGTAAGACTTCAAGTCAGGTAGTGCCACTCCTCTGACGTTTGTCTTCTCCTTCAATGTCATGTTGGCTGTTCCGGGTCCTCTGCCTCTCCGTGTAAACTTCAGAATCAGTTTGTTGATGTCTAGAAAACAACTTGTTGGGATTTTGATTGAAATTTCATTGAATCTATAGATCAGCTTGGGAAGAACTGACATCCTGAGTCTTCTATTTATTTAGGAGAATAAACCCTCTGTCTATGCACAACTCTGTCTATTTAGTTCTCCTTTGATTTCTTTCTTGATTTCTTGGCTTCTTTGTTAATTTCTTCCTTCTTCCCTCCATCCCTCCCTCCTCCTTTCCCTCTTTATGTACCACAAGTCAGGTGGGATCTTAGTTCCCTGACCAAGGACTAAACCTCTGCCCCTTGCAGTGGAAGCGTGGCATCTTAACCACTGAACTGCCAGGGAAGTCCCTCCTTTGATTTCTTTTTTTTTTTAGAGTTTTGTAGTTTTCCTCCTATAGATCTTATAGGTATTGTGTTAGATTTATACCTAAGACTTTCTTTTTGGGGCTGATATAAATGATACTGTGTTTTCTATTTTTAAATTCCACTTAATTGCCAGTGTATGAAATATTAAAATTTAACAGAGCATGACTGCATTCATGTCAGGCTAGCTGCTTTCTCCTTTTCTGTATAAATGCCTCCATTTTTTCCTTTATATTGTTACTAAACTTACTTTTAATATTTTTCTTAAATATTTTTTCTGATTATCAAAATAATACAATTTATTACAAAGCATTTAGGAAATGCAAGCAAATATAAAAATGAAAACCCAACTTACCAAGAGTGCTATCATACAGATTTTTACTACTATTGATAATTTTATTTGTTTTCTGGCAGTCCTTTTTGGTAGGTGCATATAAGCTGCATTATATCAACTGAACCATATATGTGTATTATATGTATGTATAATCTGTTTTTTCACTCAGTGTTATACGATGACACTTTCACCGTGTCATTAAAATGTTTTTAAGACAGTTTTTAATGACTTCTTTAAGTATCCTGAATGGACAACCTCAAACATTTTGGATGTGTCCTATAGTGGATATTAACATTTATTAGTTTTTGACTGTTACAATGCAGAGAACAAGCTATCTTTGTTCAAATTTCTGACAGTTTCCTTGTGAGAGAATTTTCCTTGGAGATGTTCCTTGTAGGAAATTTGAAGGAGACCCATTTTCCTTCCCCAACAGAATTTGAAAATTGAGAGAGAGCAGTTGGTTAGTAAGTGGGAAACAGTGTCGTGCGTGGCAACAGAGGCCGTGGACTGTTGACCTCGGAGTCCGAGCCACCCGCCCACCTGGTCCCCTGTATCCTGGGACACCCTGGCCTCTGCCCACAGGACAGTCGCTGTATACCTGATGCCAGGAGCTGAGGGCCAGGTCAGCGCCTGCTCTGCAGGTGGGTGGATGCCAAAGAGGGAAGGAAAATTGTCCATCAGAGTGGATTCCTCTCCCCTGAGAGGAGCCGTGGACAGACAAAGCAGTCAGAAGTGTCCTCTCATCAGAATTGACCTCTACTGGGACACTTGAGGCAGAGATAAGGAGGCCCCCAGTCCTAACATCTTGCATAGGTTAAATCGCTTCTTAGAAGATACGAATAAGAGTTTTTTCCTTAACTTTTTTTTGTTGTTGTTGCTGTTTTCACCATTCGTTCCTCACTTGTTTATTTAAACATTCATTTATTTGGCTGCCCGGGTCCTAGTAGTGGCACACGTAATCTGCAGTTGTGGCCTACAAACTCTTTAGTTGCAGCATGTGAGTTCTAGTTCTCTGACCAGGAGTTGAAGCCAGGCCCCCTGCATTAGGAGCACAGAGTCTTAGCCCACTGGACTGCCAGGGAAGTGTCCCTTCCATTAACGTTTTGAAAAAGCATTTTATCCATATATCTTCAGAGATTGTATATTCACTTCGTTCAAAAGAAAAATATCTATCTGAAACTTGTTGCTCCCCACCTCTTTTTTCTCTTTTCCATCTCATTCAAGTAATCAGTGTTATTAGTTTCTTACAAATTCTTTTTTACTCATTTAAAAAACCCTTTTCCACTTTCATTTTGTTATGAAAATTTCAGTCATACAGAAAGTACAGGCTGTGCTATATTAACCACATGTGTAACCGTGACCCAGTTTTCTTAAATCTTAACATTTTGCCACTTTGGCTTCACATGTATAATTTTTTTTAAAAGAACCAGACCATTAGGGAAGCAGGTGATGTTTCCTCTATCCTCCTTCCTGGGGCTTCGTCTCCCCCTCTTCCTTCTAGAGGTAACTGCCATCTGAACATGATGGTTCTTGTTCTTCTGCGTATCTGCTGTTTACTGGCTATGGTGCTCAGTCACGTCCGACTCTTTGTGATCCCATGGACTGTAGCCCGCCAGACTCCTTTGTCCATGGAATTTTCCAGGCAAGAATATGGGAGTGGGTTGCCATTTCCTCCTCCTGGGAATCTTCCCAACCAGAGGATCGAACCAGCGTCTCTTGTGTCTCCTGCATTGGCAGGCAGATTCTTTACCACTAGGGCCACCTGTAAGCCTATTACTGGCTATGATGTATCCATAAATAATACTGGGTTACATGTATTTAACATTATAAAGTGGATATCATACTGTACATATTATTTCAGAGCTTATTTTTTTAATACAACTGGATGTTTTTGAGATTCATTCGTATCAATCCATGTAGCTCTACTTTGTTAATTCTGAATTCTGTATAGCATTCCATTTTCTGAATAAGCTACAGTTTATGTGTCTGTTAGCCTATTCATGAGCATTTCATTTTTTTTTTTTTTACAAATTTTACTATTATAATCAGTGCTGTAGTGAATGTATCACCATGGCCCTGTCTGCACATCAGCATTAATTTCGTAGGGTGAGTGCCTACAGAAGAGTGGAGTTTAGGTTTTAGGACTTATGACTTGTATTCAATGTTCTCCAGAGTGGGTGTCCCGTCTCCTTTCTCACCAGCAGTGCATGGCATCCCGCTGTCCCCCATTCTTGGAGGTGGGGAGGGGGAAACAGAATCTCATTTTCTTTTAATTCATTACTGGCCAGGGGATTTCTGCAGGAACTAATGCCTATGGCCAAAGATTTTTATTTTGGACAGCCCAAAATTAATTCTGTTATTTCACTAACACTTTGCGAGTTATTAAGTTCAGTAGTTACACACTGTAAAGTCTTTACTGACACAGCTGTAGAGTCTTCTCTAGCATCATGAGTTTCATGTTCACCTTCAGTATCAGAATCAATCACTAAGGTTTTTTGTCATTTTGTTAGTCTAATATTCACATCATCTGAATCAAAACTATATTCTGAAGAGCTGTCATCTCCTGAGACACTAGTTATATGTCACTCAGCCAGTCAGAGAAAGTACCTGCATAAAATTCACTGAAAAATTCTTCCTCACTTAAAATTTTGTGATGTGTCATTTTTGAAAATTTTACACAATAAAGCTTGTGTGTGCAGTATACACAAAGTTGGAACAAAAACCTAAGAACAAAATATGAATAACAGCAACAAACATTAGTTGCATTATGAACACTTGATCACTTTTAAGCTCTAACATCTTTCACACAGTGATTATAATTGTATCACTCTCTAAAATCGTATTGATAGGTCTCCAGTCAATAATTTTCAGGAAAATAAAAAGACATACTATGTCTCCAGTCATATCATCGAGGTATAATCCATGTACCATACAACCCACCCATCTGAAGTCTTTTACTGTGTCCACAGAGTTGTAAAGTCCTCACCACATCAACTTCAGAACATTTTCATTAACCTTGAAAGAAACCACCCACCAAAGTTAGCTGTCATCCTCTAGTCTCCCTACAAATGGTTCTAATTAGCGATGAATTTGCTGTCTCTATAGATCTGCCTGTTTCTGACATTTCCTGTAAACAGCATCACGCAGCATACGATGCTTTGTGGTTATCTTCTTTCATTTACCGTCATATTTTCAAGACTCACCTGCGTCCTGGCATGTAATTGCACTTCGTCCCTTTTTAGTCTGGATCATATAAGATCATGGGCTTCCCTGGTGACTCAGGCGGTAAAGAATCTGCCTGCAATGCAGGAGACCCGGGTTTGATCCCTGAATCAAGAAGATCCCCTGGAGGAGGGCATGGCGACCCACTCCAGTATTCTTGCATGGAGAGCTCCATGGACAGAGGAACCTGGCGGGCTGCAGTCCATGGGGCCACACAGAGTTGAACAAACTGAGCAGCCGACACTTTCACTTTCAGGCTGGAGTTTGTTCAGTGAGGGAATGGTTTTGGCTCTCATGACTAGAGCTGTTCTAAAGACTGCTGGACTCCTTTTTATATGGACTGTTTTCTAATGAAGAAAGGGTAGTTTAGATGCCAGGAACAGTAGGCAAAGGTCCTGGGTGTGCACCCGGAGCAGGCAGGTGGGTGAGAGGTAGCAGGGGCCCTTTCTCCAGCCCCCTTAGCCGTATGGCTCAGGGTTCCCCATGCTGTTGTGGGGTCACAGAGGACTCGTGGCAATAGGCATGAACCACGAGCCCTTCCTCACTCGGGGCCTTTCTGTGTCATCCTTGCACGTTCTGGCCTCAGGTACCAACTGCCGGTCTGTCTAGGACAGCACTCCGGTGCTGTCTTTTGCAAGGCTTGTCCCCACCCAGCCATTTCCAGGCCAGCTCATCAACTATCTTGGCCATATAATTAAAAACCAAGCTTAGTAGGTGTGGGGGCAGCTCCTGGTCTCAATTGTCTGCTTCATCCCACACCTGTCCACAGCTGGGAGTGGACCCTAAGGTCAGGAACTCCCTTTCAGAACCAATGGAGCAAAATCCCACTCTTAATGAGCCAACCTCGCTCCTTCCCTGGGAGAACTAAATATTCTTGTGAGTTTTGCCTTCAGAGCTCAGAACTATCCCTCTTCTTCCTACATTTTAAAAATTCAATTTGCGTAAACTATATCTTTTTACATTTCTTTTCTGTGGAAGTAAGCCAGTTTGTATCCTTCCTTCCCCTGCAGAGGGTGGCCTGCCTGTCCCAGGATCCAGGCCTGCCCTGTGGATTTGGCTGCGGTCACACACCCACCGTCTGCGGCAGCTGCTGGTGTTCCGGGGGGTGGACGGAGAGCAAGGGGTTTAATTTTCCCCATCCATGTCCTGTCCACTTGTTTCCAGTCTTCTGCTTTTATCAAACACGCTGCAGTCACACGGTTGTGTCTGTTTAGTTCCAGAAGTGAGGTCGGGTGTCCAAGGTTATAAACCCTGGGGACCCTAAGAGCTGTGATTAGTTACCCTCCATCTGTGGTCGCAGCGATTTGCACCTCCGCCTGCATTTCTCTTGGGTGGGGTGTCTTACCTTTGGGTTTTTTTTTTTTTTTTTCCTTAATTTGCTTTTTTCTTTTCAAGAGTGAGAATTAGCATCTTTCCCTGTGTTTAAAGACCATATTATTTTTGTTTTTCTGTAAACTATCTGAATTTGTTGTCCACCTTTCCTTTGGTTTGCAAATCTTTATTGATCTCTGACTAGTCTTTATATGTTAGGGAGATTAATCCTTTGTGATATGAGCTGCTGATAGCTGGATTTTGTGAACCTTTTAAAAAATGCTTGATCACATTTTTCTACATAATCGAGGTTGTACTGTATACATAACCCTGTGTTCTGTTTTTCAGTCCTAACACTGTGTCATCAGCGTTTTTTATTTTTCGAACATAGTGCATTTTTACCCTCAGACGGAAATACAGAGGGAGGTTTTAGGGTGCAGAGCACATGACCCCGAGTTGTTGGCTCGTGATGTGGAGCTAATGACCCAACCGCATTGGAGGAGCACAATTTGGGGTCAGGAGACACTGGTTTGGGTTCCATCTTCGCCACTTACTGGTTCCAACCTCATTCAAGTCTCCTAACTTCTATGTAAAACAGAACACAAGACACCTGTGAAGGACACTTGTGAAGGCCAGCTCAGGTACCTTCTGGAAGGAGGTTAGGCAGGTATTTCTCATGTGCCGTGCAGCTCTCATCACCAGCCTCCCTGTCTGCACCCAGAACTCAGGCCTTCTGGGCTCAGTGTCTCAGATTTCAGGAACCAGACTTCTGGAACCAGCATCTCTAGGCTCTGAGATTATGCAGTAAAAAAGGACAGTTTGTAATACAGTGGAAATCAATTTGATACAGTCAAAACAGTAATGGCAAACTGAAACCTGCAAATGGGTTTGATAAATGAGAGGGGGCGTTACTTTCTTGGAAACTTTGTCCTGTCCTCAGGGGAGGCAGGGGTGAAAAGGGGCAGGAAAGTGTGGTCTGTGGATGCTGGGAAGGGAGCTCAGTAAATGCCATTGTCTAAGGCCAGACTGTGAGCTTCCCCAGTGGCTCAGTGGTAAGGAATCTGCCTGCAGTCCAGGGGACACAGGTTTGATCCCTGGGTCTGGAAGATCCCTTGGAGGAGGGCACGGCTACACACTCTAGTATTCCTGGCTGGAAAATTCCATGGACAGAGGTGCCTGGTGGGCTTCAGTCCATGGGGTCACAAAAGAGAGAACAGCTGAGCAACTGAACACACACAAGGCCGGACTACATATTTGAAACCGAATCGGACTGCTTATAATTCAGTAAGATAGTTTCCCCATGGAAGTTCACCCACTGCCTCGGGCTTCAGCTACCAGAAGCTTTATAGAGCAAACTGTCATTAAGGTTATTTGTCTTAAGACAATACTAGACTCTTTGATGGGTTTTAAAAGAAACAGTGTTCCTGTTGTATTCCTGTTTCATTATTTTTAATTTTTCAAGAGAGAGTGCAGTCATGGTGAAATATTGAAAAAGCACGAAGTCTTAGCACCTACCTGCACACACTCATAGCCTGGTTGGCTCTGTGATAAGCAGAGATAACCCTCAAAACAGCGCTCATGAGGTGGGGACCACTGCCACCCCCATTCTGCAGGTGGAGATGCTGATAGTGCAGAGGGAGGGTTGGGCCGCGTGGGCAGGAGGCGGCGGGCGAGGGTGAGTGCCCAGGCTCCCAGCCCAGGGCCTGCAGACCCCTTGCTCTGTGGCCCTGACACTGGTGCATGGGGTGGTGTTCGCATGCGGGGCTCTCACTGTGTCCTGTGGGGAGGGACCCGCTTGCTTCTCTCTTTCAACCACCAGCGTCCTACTCCAGATAACACCAGTCTCACGGTTACAGATCTTCTAGGCAGACTCTGTGGGTATACAGTGAAATTCAGAGTTTTGTCCCTTTTAGAAATGCACATGGCAGCGTTGTATACACAGTACTCGATACTTCTTTCCAGTTAAAGGGGCCTTCTAATGCATACCATGTCACTGCCTGAGGAGCATCCCCGTTCAGGGTCGTGTCCGTGTAGCCCCCCTCGTAGGGACGCGCCATCCCACGCGGACGCTTTGTTCTGGTCCTTGGCTGCTCTGAATGGTGTTGCTGTGCATCGCTTCTTGTACGTAACCGTTTTGGACCAATGCGAGTTGATCTGTAGGATTAATTCCTACAAGCGGGGTATCTGGGTCAAAGAGTATGTGAGTCTGTGTTAGCACCCCTCCCCCCATGCCACTCACTCTCTTTGCCACTCCCTCTTTTCCCTTATTTTGGCCTCTGCCCCGCAGCCCAGCCCTCAGCACTACTCTCTGACTGCTCCCCCACCTGCTCACCTATACCCATCTCTTAATAGGTATAATATTTTATACCCCAAAATAGGGACAGTTTCTGTTTATTTTGACTTCCCCATCTTGTAAACAAAAGATCTTATGGAGAGTCATACTTTCAACCTCTGAAAATCTAGGAAAATTGACCTTGAGAAGCCTCTAGAGAAAAAGAATTATTTCCTTATCTGTGTGCAAGTTAAATGGATGTAGAATAACTCATACATGAGGCTGTGCCTTGACTGTTTGAAATTCATTCACCTACCTGTTATGAGTAGAGAGTTTCCCTGGGTGGAGGGGAGGATGGGAAACCTTATGTTCAGAAAAAGATATGCAGTCGTGTTGATGCAAGATAGCTCTGAGCAGAGCTGAAAGTTACATCTCGGCCCTCCTGAAACACAGAGATGCGTGTTGATGATTTGGGTTGTGCTGTCAAGAGCGTGAAAGAATTAGCTCAAGAAATACTGAATTAATGCATGCTTGGGGATGGATCTCAAAGCTTCTTTACCCTCCCCCCCCAAAAATACAGATAATTTGTAGCTTCTAGATACAAAAAAGAATTAGTGCTCTTTTAAGAATTAAAGGAACCCTTTTGGAAAAAATGAGTCATGGTTAGAGATTCTGTAAGTTTTAAAGAGGAGAAAAAGAAGACCCTGTTAATAATAACAGAATCTGGGAAGCCAGCCGGGTGGCATGCGGGCTGGAGCAGGGCCCCTAGGTGACTCCTGCCCGCTCGGCGTCTCTGTAGCCTTGAGGGAACGCACTTTTCACCTTCATATTTCGCCAACATTTTTGGACCATTCTGTCAGTTAGAGATGTGTTTGTGCTGAGAAGCCTGCTTGTCCATCACAGTGCAGAGCCCATCAAGGAAGGCCAGGGTGCCATGCAGTCATGAAGGTCAGTCAGTGAAGGTGGCTTTTGTTTTCTCTTGTCCTCTCTGGCTGAGGACACCTGTTATACTTTGTACACTGCACACCTGGTAGATGGTTTGTGTCAGAGTCGGAGGGCTTGCAGGTCATTCTGGCTGCAGCTCATCACTTAGGAAGAGGGGGTGCCAGGCTGAAGCTGAGGAGGTTGCCTGGGGTCAGATGCTTCATCCTGCCCAGAGGCCATGCAGGGTGGCCCAGGCTGGGGCCTGTGGGTGTCGGTGCTGCGGGCACCACACAGACTCCACCTGCTTCAGAGTTCTATCTAATGTGACCCTGAGCTCAGGAAGGAGGGACTGGGTTCTCTTTCCTCTTGTTTGTAGGCCCCAAATAGGCTGCACGATGACTCATGACGTTCCATCGTTTCTGTGGGAACCTAGTTGGTGAAGACTGGTTTGAGCTTGTGACCGGCGTAGTCATTCATAGTGCTATCTTGGCGGGAACCATGCTCCCAGCCACCAGCAGCCTCCCCAGCTGCCAGCTTGCTAGAACCACTCATATCCAGGGGTTTGTGGGGGGGACTACTGACCTACCCTCAGACATGGCAAGCATCACACTGGACAACAACCTTTTATCCTATAGTCCCTGAATCCTGAGATCTCTGAAGAAAACCTTTGGAACCCACCTGAACTATATATAAGACTGTTTGTTGTCTCTCAGTAATCCAGTTGAATAGTCGTCACTTGGACTAGTGAAATATTAATTTGTTTCGTGTTGGGGTTTGATTACAACTCAGACCCTGGAGAAGTTGTTACATAATATGTGGTATAAACGTCATTTGAAAATTAAAAAAAAAAAGTCTGAATTCTGAAACATCTGGCCCCAAGGATCTCAGCTAAAGGACTGGGTATCTGAACGCACTTTTGATTCTCGGCTGCAGTTTTGCAAGTACTTTCGTCCTTATTCTCTGTCTTCCCAACAGCTTTGTGAGGCGGGTGAGGGCTGCATTTTGGAAGGGCTTAGCTCTGGAGTTAGCGTTTTCCCAAAGTCACCTCCAGTGAAAGTGGCCAAACTAGGTGGGAGCTCGGTCTTTCCTGAAGGGTAACCCATGTCCCAGGCATCATGTCATCTGTGACTTGGACCCACTTCTCACCCCTACTAGGCGGACTCAACCTCTCCTTCCTTCTAGGGATGTTTGTCTGTATTCCTGTGACAGCAGCATTACTGATTGGTTTTTACGTTGACCTTCCCCCTTCAGATTGTGTTTTGAGGTGGGCACCGATCCTGTTGATTTCTCTTCCTGGTGTTTCTCATGGCACCTGGTCAAGCCAGCACCCAGTGCTGGGAGCTCCTGGGCGGATGGACAGAGTTTGCCAGCCTTTGTCATCGTCTTGATCGGCTTTGTTGGTTTTGTATAGTTTCGTTTTCCCTTTTTTGGAACCATTTAAAGTTCCCTATCATACTTGAGTCTCTTTTAAAAAAATAGTTTCATTTATTTTTGGCTGTGCTGGGTCTTGTTGCTGTTTGAACTTTCGCAAGTTGCAACAAGGGGGGCTACTCTTCACTGTGTTTCCTGGGCTTTTCGATGGAACGGCTTGGCTTGTTGCAGAACACAGGCTCTAGGCACGCGTGCTCAGTAGTTGTGGCTCCTGGGCTCTGGATCACAGGCTTAATAGTCGAGGCCCATGGGCTTGACTGCTCCAAGGCATGTGGGATCTTCCCAGACCAGGGATCGAATTGGTGTCTCCTGCACTGGCAGGCGGATTCTTATCCATTGCACCCCCAGGGAAGTCCCCACATACCTGAGTCTTAAAACATCCACATTCTGAGATCACAAGATGTCTCTGTCAACTCTGCCTGTGAACTTTTCTTTGATGATCTTTGTTTCTTCGTGTGAGAGTCAGAGGAAGAGCATTTCCGAAGTGTCCTTCTCTCATAGACTGCAGTTCCACTGGACATACTGAGCCCACCTCCAGCCTGGTCCCTGTAAACATGCAGGGGAGGAATCAGATGCCCAAGCTGTGGGTCCCAGGGGACAAATTGCTGCAGCAAACCGGACACCTCATACCCTGGTCCCTGCTGGCTTGACTCCTGGAAACCCTGATGTGCCGGTTGGGGCCCCTCTCCAGTTCCGGAAAAGTGGTTTTCTCAGGTAGTTTTAGATCTCTCCTAAGACAGGTCTGATGGTGTCCTTCACTTTCTCAGAAAGTTGAAACAGCATTCAGCCCAGTGGTTTTGAAGCCAGCCAGGGTCCTCCTCAGGTTGTCCTAAACTTCCCAAGTCTGTACGGCCCTCTTGCAAGAGAAGTATTCCAGCCACCCAACCCTTGAATTCTGTGCCTCTCTGCTGTGTGTCTGTGCCCTGCTCCCGGCCTGAGAAGACCTCCGCTCACAACCACGTCCCATCCTGGCCATCTGCACTCTTCATCCCTTCCCTGGTGCAGCTGCTAGCTCTTCCAAGTTGTCTCCTGGTTCCTCTCCTGCTGTCTGTGCCCGGTCTGGTCCTGTTGTTTTCTGTGATGACCCACATGGTTGCTTCTTCAAGTTCCTTGAGAACAGAGATATTGCTTATTTATCGTGTCCCCCTGAGGGCCAGCATCCCTGGACTTCCCTGGGCTTGTCACCACAGCTCGGACCTCTGTCCTGTCATCACAGAGCTGTCTTCCCTGTGTCTGTGTCCAGATTTGCCTCCTCCCAGGAGGACACCTGTCATTAGATGAGGGCGCATCCTGGTCCAGGATGGCCTCAGCTCAGTGACATCTGCAGAGACATTGTTTTCAAACAAGGTCATATCCACAGGTACCAGGAATTAGGATCTGGCCATCTCTTTGGGGGGAACACAATTCTGTTTTCTCTGCTCAGAACCATTTGAACTACTACTGCTTGTCACTTTTCAGGTGAGTCATCACTCGCCTCCTGCTCTTGATCTGCAGTTCCAGAGATAAAACCTGGTCCAACTGGGCAGATTTTTGCATCCTGGAATTCTCAAACTGAAAAGGGTTCATATAAGTCCTTTTGTTTACAGTTGGAAAAGGTAGACAAACAGTCTTACTTTCTTGTGCTTCAGGTCTTACAACTGTGACCATAAGCAGACAAGTACCACTGTGTTCCCTGATGCCAGGGGCACTGTTCCTCCCTTGTTTTCAGCAAAATGTTTCTGATCAGAGTCAGTGCCTTTAAAGTACTAGACAGATATTTTAAGGTAAGGGCCCAAGGCTTGTTTTCACCCCCTGAGTGCTGCAGAGAGTCGCCCTCAGCAAAGTGCCAGGAGCTGCAGCTGGTCCTCCTGGAGGCTACATGGCCACTGCAGTTTGTAGAGTGTGTGGGCATGCAGGGCATATGGATGGGCTGTGGTCACCGGTAACTCCAGGGTGGCAGGGAGGAGCCCTCGGGGTGCTGGAGGTTTCCACACATCCTCACGACAGGGGATGCAGAGCCATAGTGTGGCCCCAGGCCTCCTTCTGAAATACCATTTCACCTCCTGCATTTCCTGTCCCAGATGACTCTCAACCATCATTCCCTCTACAGCAAGTCACTGACATATGAACGAGTTCTGTTCTAAAAGTGGGTTTGTAAGTCCAATTTGTTTGTTAAGTCCAACAAAGTAAGCCAACTAACACAATCGGCTATGTAGTGGACTATAATAATATATATTATATATATATTATATACATAGGAGAGGTTTATAATACTTTTCACACAAACACATGAAAAACAAACAGAAAATTAAAAATTTTAATCTTACAGTACAGTACCATGAAAAGTACAGTAAGTAGTACCAGCTACCTCACTCCTGTTTTACACCTGCTTGTGAACCTCCTGGGCTTGAGATAAATATATTGTAACTCTATACAGTGCCATACAGTGAGGTACACAAAAGCACAACCACTTGTAGTGAATGCGTGCAGGTGACAGTGTACACCAGATATGTGAACTCACTTATGTGATTGGACGTGTGAAAGCATAGTCACATCTTTTGAAAGTTCACAACTTGAAGGTTCATATATAAGGGACTTACTGTACTAAGTTCAGAGATGGGGAATGTCAGAATTACAATTAGGTGTTAAACCAATGACAATATTCGTGTGAAAGTAGGAGAATAGAGTTTTCCTTGTATTTTAGAAAAAAGCTTTTTAAGGTATTTGGGTCAATAAATTGGATAATCTGACAAACATCTTTTCTTCCCATATCTTTTCATCTTTTTAAATTAAAAAGTAGCATGAAACAATTTATAGGGCATTATAGTGAAAGTGACTTCCCTGGTAGCTCAGATGGTAAAGCGTCTGCCTACAATGCGGGAGACCTGGGATCAATCCCTGGGTCGGGAAGATCTCCTGGAAAAGGAAATGGCAACCCACTCCAGTATTCTTGCCTGGAAAATCCCATGGACGGAGGAGCGTGGTAGGCTATACAGTCCATGGGGTCACAAAGAGTGAAGTGAAGTCACTCAGTCGTGTCCGACTCTTTGCAACCCCATGGACTATACATACAGTCCATGGAATTCTCCGGGCCAGAATACTAGAGTGGGTAGCCTTTCCCTTCTCCAGGGGATCTTCCCAACCCAAGAATCAAACCCTGGTCTCCTGCATTGAGGGTGGATTCCTTACCAGCTGAGCCACAAGGGTCTTTATGAAATTTTAATTCTTCCAGAGGGGCTGTCCTCAGTTTTATTGATATTTGAGTCAGTGTTACCCCTCAGAAATAAGGGCTGAACAAGTTGCTCTGTAATGATAATGCTGTCTTGGCAAAATACCGTTCTTGGGGCAAAGTGGATTGAACAAGAAAATACAAGACAATTAGATCTTTGTCAATTTTCGCTTTTAATGACTTCAGCCTATGTGCTGTGTTTTTAGTAATTGCAGAGGATGTTTTTAATAATGACCTTGTATAAAATGTTGTGGTTTGAGTTACAGGCACTGGGAGTTGTTGGGCTGGGGTGACAAAGAACTGGCTCTGGGAGCTGTGCTCCCCAGGAATGGCTGGCTGATGACTCCCCTCTTCTTCCTCCTGTGTCCCGGTCCTCAGGTCGGCTCTCAGCTCGTGATGGCGAAAAACAGGCCCCAGCTGCGCAGCCCAGGTCGGTGTCGGGGACGTGTCTGACCAGCCAGGCCTGGATTGAAAGTGGGAGATAAAAGATTTCTGAAACAAACTCGCCATGGTGTATGAAAACTAGAAGGAACGATGCTGGGCCTGGCTGCTTAGAGCTCGGGTTGTTGAGAAGGTGCAACCAGAACTTGATGCTTTGGGGGCTACGATTTAAGACAACAGATCTGCTCCATGAAAAGCACGTGTTCATTATTACCAGGGCCTGAGAAGGAAAGGACCAGTGATGCGCAGTTTGTGGTTGGGGACTAGACACTGTAGCGATGTCCTTAAAACGTTGTGACGTCAACAGTTCTTCAGGAAATTACCGCTGTTCTGGTGTGCTTAGCTGTGTCAGCCTCTGTATGAAACACTTTCATGGAATCCCTGCTTCAGCTGTGTGAGCTTGGTGTTAATGCTCGCATGCTGGTGGAGAAATAGGATCTCAGAGAGTTTGAATCTGAAACCATGTGTGTCTGACTTGGCTCTGGCGTCCCGTCTCTTAGTTTCACAGTGTGCTTTGTCTGTCCACCAGTCCTCTAATTCTCCATCTGTCCCCCACCCTCTTACCTCAGTGCTGTCAGCAGCTGGCACCCCGCTGGCCTCCGTCCACACTGAACCATGTCGGTTCTGCCTCTGGATGTACCTGCTGCCAGCATCTGTCGCCCCTGCCCCCTGCCTCAGTTGCCATCACTTCATTTGAAGGCCCTGAACTCTAGAATAAATTCTCCTTGGCCTTCCTGCTTCTAGTTTTGCTCTGCCCTAGCCTGGCTTCCCCTCTAGCCGGGGACCACCCTCTCGAAGGTGGAGACTGAGTTTATGGATCTGTTGGCCTGAGCCCCTCGCTGTCCTCAGAGGTGAGCTGGCCTGCTGTCTCCCACCTGCCTCTCCAGCTCTGTCTTCCTGAAATCCTAGGGACTTCCCTGCCCTCCCCCACTGCTTAAGCCTGAAACTATGAGTCTTAACACATCCTTTTCTTTCTTGCACTTGGACAATCTGTAGTTACACATTTATAGATGACGACTCGCCCAGTATTCCTCACTGAACCATATCCACCCTGAGGGCAGCGATCAAGCCTGCTTAGTTAACCAGCTGCTCAACCTCTAGCTTGGAGCACAGTGACCACAGGTGCCCAGACCTGTGTTGAACAAATGGATTAACAGACTTGTAACTGAAGAGCCCAAAGCAGTGCTGCCCTTTCTTAGTCTTCGAGTTCTGATTTCACTTATGGCTGAAGAACGAACCTGTGTTTGGAGCCGTTTTGTCTCGGTGGCTTTTGGTTTGCTTAGGAAAAAACACACTCCCTTTATGGCTGACTGTCATTGTCAGCAATTCAGCTTCTGTGCAGCAATACACTTGGTTTTCCAAACTTCCATGTCAGAACCAGCCACAGGAGAAGAAAAGAATAAGTTCCAGGCGATGTTTTTCCTCTCGGTCTGGCCTGAGACTGGGTGGCTGGGAGAGGAAGAGCAAGGGCTCTCCTGACTGCTTCCAGATTCCTGCCTGATGGTGCAGAGGTGGGAACACTCTGGGCCCTCCAACCTCGGCCGTGCCGCCCCCCAGAACCCAGGCATCCGGTTCAGCTGTCTCCACACACCTGTCCCACTCCTGCCTGCCTCCTTTGAGCAGAGTTTGCTTTTTTTTAAGTTTTCATTTATTTATTTTTGATTGTGCTGGATCTAGTTGCGGTCCACAGGTTTCTTGTTGCAGTGGCTTCTTGTCTCAGCACACGGACTCTAGGGCATGCAGGCTTCAGGGGTTGCAGCACTGAGGCTCAGTAGTTGTGGCGCACGGGCTTAGCTGCTCTTAAGGCATGTGGAATCTCCCCGGACTAGGGATCGAACCTGTGTCTCCTGCACTGGCAGGCAGATTCTCATCCACTGGACCACCAGGGAAGTCCCCAGAGTTGCTTTGGAAGGAGAATTTTTCTCTCCAGTGATTTATTATCTCAGCAGCGCTCCCAGCCTTGATCACGGGCACTGGCTGTCAGAGTCTGCAGCCAGGGCTGTGTGCCCCCAGTCTGCAAGATCTCGTATGCTGGTATCTTCCATGCGCACGTGTGTGTCAGCTGGGAGACTCGTCTTCCTGTGACCAGCCTGAGTGTTGCCGCTAACACTGCTCCTTTCTCTCTTGTTAATCCACAGTTGGTCATGTTCAGAGCTGGACCTGAACGAGATTCGCCTGATCGTTTACCAGGACTGTGAAAGGAGGGGCAGACAAGTCTTGTTTGATTCTAAGGCTGTTCACAAGATGCAGGAGGTGGCGGCTCAGGTAGGAAATGTGATTTGCTTTCCTCTTTTGCGTCTGTGCTTTCACCATCTCTCTGGTCAGTGCAGCATCTCTTTTCTAGGCTGAGTCATATAGCCTCCTTAGTGATTCAGAGGAAACGGGCAGAGGTTCCTTGACCACCCCAGCTGAGTGCTTACTAATACACACAGGTCAGACTGTTAGCCAGTCATCATGCAGTTGCTAAGCAGCTACTATAGATGTTACCAGAAGTGAATTTGCTAGGGAGTCACAATCCAATAGGTTTTTGATGCCAAATATGTGCTGTATAATGAGAAAACTAAGAACTCTAAAATTCATGAAGCACTTGCCTGAAGGGGAGGTCTGGTATTTACCATAGGTAGTAAGAGGTGATACGTAGCACTGGGGTAAACAGAAGTGGAACGCTTCCTCACCACAGGGTTGCAGGGTACTAGCGAAAGGGCCTGCATCTACAAAAGGGCCTATGTCTCAAGCCTGCTTGACCAAGGAAGTTTATTTATTTTCTTTTTTCAGTGGAGGGCAGAGTGGTGATAGTGGTGATGGAGGTGGTGGTGATGGTGGAGATGGTAATGATGATAGAGATGGTGATCGTGGTGGTGGTGATGGTGAAGATGTGGTAGTGATGGAGTGATAGTGTTGGAGATGGTGCTGGTGGTGGTGATCATGATGGTGGTGATGGGGCTGGTGGTGGTGATGGTGGAGATGATAGTGACGGTGGTGGTGGTGATGGAGGTGCTGGTGGAGATGGTGATGCTGGTGATGGTTGTGGTGGTAGGGATGGTGGTGGTAATATGATGGTGGGGTTGGGCGTGGTGCTGGTGGTGGTGATAGTGGAGATGATGATGGTGGTGATGGAGGTGCTGGTGGTGCTGGTGGAGATGGTGATGCTGGTGATGGTTGTCATGGTGGAGATGGTGGTGGTAATATGGTGGGGTTGGTGGTGGTGATGGTGGAGATGATGGTGATGGAGGTGCTGGTGGAGATGGTGATGCTGGTGATGGTTGTCGTGGTGGAGTTGGTGGTGGTAATATGATGGTGGGGTTGCATGTGGTGGTGATGGTGGAGATGATGATGATAGTGACGATGGTGGTGGTGGTGATGGAGGTGCTGGTGGAGATGGTGATGCTGGAGATGGTTGTCGTGGTGGGGATGGTGCTGGTAATGATGATGGTGAGGTTGGTGGTAATGGTGGAGGTGGTCATGGTGGGGGGTGAGGCGTGGGGCATCTGGGAGTGGTAAAAATGAGGACAGAGGGACCCTTGATCCCTTGGAACCCGAGTGGGAAAGGCAGAGCACCGTGTCTGGTGGGAGCAGAGTCTGGTCCTCCCTGTGAGGCTTCAGGATGGCTGTCCAGTGTGCTTCTGACTGGTCGCCTTTCAGCAGTTACCCAGGTGTCTACAAATTAAACCCTTTTCTGTTCCTTCTGTTCATGTTCAGTAACCTGCCACCTGTATTGACTGAATCTTGGCACTTGAGCGAATGTGCAGCTAAGTAACTGAATAGTTTGTCATAGTCTACGTCACTTCAGGGCTGAGATCTCTTCCTGCTTCTGATAAGGTCGTTTCTACAGGAAGGAAGTGTTTGGTTAAAGGCAGTTTAGCTGGGCAGATCCCATGGTGCTCTCACGTGGAAGTCGGCCAGGTAGCTAATCATTACAGTAGTTGTCAGGCTTGTTAGGTAAGCGGGGGACTGGGGGATGAGAAGTCTCTCAGATGACTCCCTGAGGCTTGCATGGTAGATTCGTACCTAAGTTCAGGTGAGCTGGTACTTGGCCCTTTGTTTGGTGAACAGCATGCGTTTTCCCCTTGATTTCCTGCATCATTTCCTATTTCCCTGAAGGCATTGCACAGATGGTATATTTGCACATCCACATTCTGTCACCTGGGCTCTGGATGGTGGTAACAGGTAGAGGGAAAAAATTCTCACTGGTTGGCAAAAGGAACCAGAATCATGTCTGTAGGGGCAGTGATGACCCTGGGGTGTGCAACAGAAGTGTCCTGGAAAGTGCTCATTTATTAATAATTACAGAAGCAGCTGGTCCTGGGTAGGCTTGGAAGCTGTCTGAACCGACTGAACAAGTGCAGTCTGGGCTCTGCTCACTGGACTGGGTGCTGTCACCACCTGTGGGTGGCTTGGCCAGAGGGCCTGGTGGTGTGGGACAGGTGTGGGTCGTGTGTCGCTGCAGGGCCGTGTTCCTGGCTTCAGCAGCATGAAGCAGCGGGCAGACCCGAGGAGACCACTGAGGGTGTGCATATGCTCAGGGAGGACGCCGCATCCTGGGCCTCCATCCCTGCCCGTGACCACTGGGGACACATGCTTCCTGTTCCCCTTCCGCCCCTCCCCATCTTCAGCCTTCCCCCCCACCAGCAGGCACCAAGCGTCAGCAGTTGGCAGCAGGCACATGACTGCAGGCATTTGCATTCGACCACCAGTGTGACTGTCACATTGCAGATTAGATAAGCTGCAGTTGCATTCATGGTTGTCCAAGCAGAGCTGCACACACAAAGCAAGTAAGGCTGAGGATAGAAACCACACATCACAGAGGGGGCAGGCTGCGTCAGTAGCGGGGAGTGTGTCTTGGCACAGGAGGATGGGAAAGGTTAGTACAGGTGTATCTTTGTTCCTCTGTGTCACTGTCACAGAAACCAGCCCTGGACTCCATGTAGGAAATGTGTGTAGCTCGTGCCCCGCGAGCCCTGACCTCTGGAGGCTGTGTTGCATCACGTGTTGGGTGATCATAGGAGCCCCTGTTCAGTGCTCCGTCTTCATCTTTCACAAGCCCGACCGCGTGACCTTCTCTGAAGCAGTGCAGGAGGGTGTGTTATGAAAGCACATGCCCGGACTTTCCGAATGAATCCTTCTGCCTTCCTAATTCCTTCTGCCTGGTGAAAATTTAAATTTGAAGCAAAGACTGTATCCTCATCAGTATGCTAATCTATGACTCTACAAAGTACTCCAAAGTCCTCTAATAATCAGAACAGAGGTCAGGTCTCATTGATGATTTTCAAGTATGAATTGAAACTTCAATAACAGCTGCGTTATTTAAAGAGAATATTCTTGAGAAATCCCCTGCTGGTCCAGTGGTTAAGACTCAGTGCATTCATGGCAAGGGCCCAGATTCATTCCTTGGTTGGGGAACTCAGATCCCTGAAGCTGCACCGTACCTCCAAAAAAAAAACAATGATAATAAAACAAAGAGAATGGTTTTTAAAAAATAATTTTATTTATTATATTTTTGGCTGTGCTGGGTCTTCGATGCTATGCAGGCTTTTCTCTAGTTGCGACAAGCAGGGGCTACTCTTTAGTTGCAGAGTGGTTTAAGGAAGGGCTCCCCAGCGAGCGTGTGTAGGGAGCCTGGTACACTTGGTGGTGGTGTGTTCACCCTGTCTCTCTCTCTTCACCCAGAGAACGGAGGACCTCCCTGCAAAAGTAAGGGAGGCCAAAAGCTGCTCAGGAGGCGGCCCCGCTGCTCACGGCCCTTCAGGGGGATCTTTACCACATGCCAAGGAGCAGCTTCCCAAGTACCAGGTAAAGCCGCCCCTGCGAACGCAACAGCCCGAGGGCTGAAGTCACTTACTGTCACTTCCCCACGGGGATCACGGTGCTGGAGGCGCCCGCTCCTGCAATAGCAGACTGCAGATCCAAAAATGTGTCTCAGGTGTTTTAGGTCGGTGCTTTGGCTTTTATCTCTCCATAAAAACTAGAGAAAAGTGGAGCAGAGGGGAATCCAGTGCAACACAGACCAAACCAAAAAGGAATATTGGAAAGGAGGCGATCCCTCCTGTTTTGCTTGCTCGGTTGTGAGAACCAGGCTAATGCACATATTTTCCAGTTTTGTCAAAAGAGTTCTGAGGAGTCTGGGGATGCAGGCAGACATCCTGAGAAACTAGCTCTTGCCAGTAGAAGGAAGAAAGCTTCTTATAGGAGCAGATGGAAAGGCAAGACCTAAGTTGAGTGTGAAGAATAGAGGGCTGGTAGCATTTTTATGGTGTGTGTGTGTGTGTGTGTGTGAGAGAGAGAGAGAGAGAGAGTGTGTGTGTGTGTGTAAGTAAGCAGAGGTTAAGGGTTATTGCAGAATATTGGCCAACAGGCATAAGGGAAGTTGTTTCATAAATATGACTTGCAGAAGGGCACTACTTGTGGAGGATAGATAAGTTTTTATTTTTATCTTTTTAGCCATGTGAGTTTTTCTACCATGTTGCTAGAACAGCAAACCCAGGGAAGGTAGCAGCAACCACAGGCATATAGAACGTTGTTCTCTTCACGGCCAGGATGGTTGCACGCATCCACCCATATTCGACAGAATCCAAGGTCTCAGAGCAGTGTGGTTACAACAGTGCAGAGTGAATTAGCAGTGAGTTGAGAATCACAACTCGCACATGGACCTTGAGCTTCAAGAGAAAGCAGATTAAGAAATGGAGGTGGTGGGTCGAAGTTATTAATGAAGAACGTGAAAGCCTGTCAGTTCTGTCTGCATGTAGTGAGAAGGGATTGGTAGGAGCCTATTAAATTAGATTGATTTCTGTTTCTTTTTCCTTCTCTGCAAATGTGTGTTAAGTAGGTGTATGTGTGTGCCCTTCTGTGTGTAAATATATATGTGTATGTGTGTGGATTTTGAGTTAAAAGAAGGGAGCGTTAAGGGTGATGCCACGTTTTTGCTTGAGTAGAAAGCAAAGCAGCCAAGAACCTGGCTGGTGGCCCAAGTTACGGGAGGTCGTGGTTTGGTTTTGGTCAGGCCATGTGGGTGCTCCTGGTTTGGTTGACACTCATCCTTATCGTGTGTCACCAGCATTTACAGTAGGCGCTGAGCATCCTCTATTCACACGCATCCACTCACATACCATCATATTTCACAACATACAGATTTTGTGCCATGTGAGTGAAGGCATTTGGCTGCTGGCTTCCAGAGCCCCAGGCAAGTCAGGGTCCAGAGATGAAGGTGTGGGGGTTCCCACATGTTGGGAAGAACCAGAATCACAGCAGTGGTTGTGGACGTGGGCAGTGATAGGAGGGCCCTCTAAGGAACAGTTCTGTCCAGGGGATGAGGCGGGAAAGCAGAGATTTAAGAAAGAGAGCAGTTAGCACATCAGATATTGTGAGACATTTAATAAAACAAACTGGGAAGTCGCCACTGGATTTCACAGAAGGCGAGGCCATCACTAGAGTGCTGTGAATAGTTGTGGGGGGAGGCAGCCCTCTGTGCTGGCAAAAGGGACGCGAAAGACTGGTCAGAGGTAAGGGTTTAGATATTTAAAAAATATTTTTGTAAAAGTTTAGGGGGATCAGACTGTCTGTCATCTCTTGGACCTCACCTGCCGCAAGGAGCGTTTTGTTCAGCAGTGTTAATTTTGGTTGGATAATCCTGGACTGTTTCTTCCCAGGATGTGTTCTTAGTACCAAGAGAGTACTCACCCTGTCTCTTCCATCACCTAATCTTTCTACTTAGCCTTTGTAAATGGAGATGAGGAAAACCTTTGTTTCTCATAAAAAAAGATTAAAAATGAGCTTCAGTAAAATGCTTGGGTCCTGTGTGAGGATATCATGTGTAAAGAAGAAATCATGAGCATTCGTGATTATTTGGGGGGAAAAAGTGGGCAGTCACCATTTTTACAGTCACTAAGGTTGTAAAGCTATCAGATGCTGCTTTGAGAAGCAGATCTAATTACCAACAGGCTGAGCGTTGTTCTCTGTCGCACTGTGCATGGTGCTGTGGTGGTTCCTTTCACGTCCGACAGTACACGCGGCCCGCCTCTGACGTCAGCATGCTCGGGGAGATGATGTTCGGCTCGGTGGCCATGAGCTACCAAGGCTCCACCCTGAAGATTCACTACATACGGTGAGTGAAACACAGCATGGGGATGTTGACTCCTAATTCACACATGCCTAAAAAACTTACACAGTTAAACAATAGACTGTCATCTGATGTTGTTAGCACTTGATATTTTTCATGCATCTTTACCAGTTAAAATAGACTCTTCCTACATAACTCTGACCTTGAATCAGTTTAGCAGAACAAAATCCTAAGCTTTAACTAAGTACTGTAAGTGAAAAATGCATACCAAAGTCTTCTAACTATCTGCCAGGTTAGTAGTAGCAACACTTTCTATCAGAATTATTCAAATATTTTCAGTTTTTCAAAATCTCATAAATTTTCTGTTTTCAGATTAAAATTTTAGTCATGACTTTTTCCTTTTACTGAGGTACATTTTTTTTTCTTATTTTTTTAAAAAAATCATTGAATGAATGCCACGTTTATTTCTGTTTCCAGGGAATGGTATCTAGAATAAAAACTGCTGCAAAAAACAAAATGCAATTCCATTAAAGAATATGTCCGTTGTCTGCATGTCAGAACAGAATTTAGCTTGCTTGAGGCACAAGCTATATGATTTATGAAAGAAAGCCTTTCCCTGTCCTCCATGTCTCCTGTCTGTTCATCCTGTGCCATGTGGCAGTTGAAAAAGTAACCTGAGAGAAAACAAACTTCTACTTTGAAAGATTCCTGCTAAGCAAAGTTTGTTCATCTGAAATACTTGCTCCCAAGGAAAACGGCCCCCAGAAATGTCTCCGTGTCTCTCTTCTAGGGTTTTAACATCCTTGGGATTTTAAAATGATAAAATTAGAAAAGAGAAATCTAGGCACCCCACTGATACAATGATTTGAAAAATACATGTCTCATTCTTTGTCAAATAAAATATAAAAGCTTCAGAAAAAGTAGAAATAAAAGCAAGCAAACAAAAAAGCATCTCTCCCTGCTCTGTTCTTTTGTCTTTTCCCCCAGTTCTCCTCCGCAGCTGATGGTTAGTAAAGTCTTCTCCGCCAGGATGGGCAGTTTCTGTGGGAGTACAAACAAGTAAGTGTGGGGTGTGCCCCCACCCCTGCTGTTGCAAGTCGCTGTTTCTGGGGTGTGCCCCCACCCCTCACTGTTCCAAGTGGCTGTTTCTGGGGTGTCCCCCCTCCACCCCGCATTGTTCCAAGTAGCTGTTTCTGGATGGGGTCACTCTTTGTGACTCTTTTTGAGATGAGAAGCAGGACGAGTCCACGTTGACACAGGGTTTTCAAGGTGGCCGTTGTCTGGTACCCAGTGAATGTGAAAAGGCCCTGGACCTTAACAGTTGGCCTTGAAGACAGATCTGTCTATACATATGTTTGGGGTCTCTACCTGTTACCCTCTGTTCCTACTGACAGACACCAAGTTTTCATTTCCTGCAAAATGAAATGTGAAGGGTAAAAAAGGAGGGGCTACAGTAATGAGTGGCCAATATTATTTTTCCCCAATATTATTTTATCTTACAGTCTTATCAGAACTTTCCCCTGGTGGTCCAGTAGTTAAGATTTTGCCTTCCAATGCAGGGCATACAGGTTCAATCCCTGGTCAGGGAGCTGGGACCCTGCATGCCTCATAGCAAAAAAACCAAAAACATTGTACAAAAGCAGTATTGTAACAAATTCAATAAAGACTTTAAAAATGGCCCACATTAAAAAAAAATCTTAAAGCCTTGTCTGTTAAAGGAATGAGGCACAGGGTGAGTTTGCCAGGCTGAGAGGCCCCTGAATGGCAGGAGAGGTTGTCTATGCTCGCTGTCAGCCATCTGTGCCACCTCTGCGGTTGGCGGGGACTTGGGTCAGGCAGTGTTTTGATTTTTGCTCCTGAGTTCCTCCCCCAACTTTTAATTTTGGTCTTCTTTGTAGACTAAGAATATTTCAGTGCCTAACTTAACTCTTACCTTGGTACCTTTGTTCATGTATTTTGAATTTTCCAAGCAGAAATATTTTATATAGTTCTTTTTTGGAATGAAAAAACATTTGTTATACTTGGGTAAGTTTGAAGAAATGTTTGTTATAAATTAAAGGGGTATTCTTCGGGGTCAGATAAAGGCTGTATTTTTTTACAGTCTTTGGAAATTAAAAGTATGTTCCTCTGCAAATTTGGGTGCCTTTGAGTAAGTCTGCTTACTTTTCAGCCCGGTAAAGAATTTATATTTTTGAGCATTTTGAGACTGGATTGTCAGGACTTAAGCGTAGGAATCACAGAAGGCAGTGGCACCCCACTCCAGTACTTTTGCCTGGAAAATCCCATTGAGGGAGGAGCCTGGTAGGCTGCAGTCCATGGGGTCGCTAGGAGTCGGACACGACTGAGCGACTTCACTTTCACTTTTCCCTTTCATGCATTGGAGAAGGAAATGGCAACCCACTCCAGTGTTCTTGCCTGGAGAATCCCAGGGACGGCAGAGCCTGGTGGGCTGCCGTCTATGAGGTTGCACAGAGTCGGACACGACTGAAGTGACTTAGCAGCAGCAGCAGCAAGCGTAGGAGTTAATGTTTCTTTTTTTTGTGAGATATTCTTTTTCAGATCTTTGCTACTACCTGAGCATTTATTATACTAACTCCCTCTAATAAAATATTAAGTTCAGATTTAAATAAAAATGATTTTTGCCTCATTATGCTATATTATCCTCAAAATCTTTATTTCACTTCTTAGTAAATACAATAAATTATTAAAATCTGCTTCTCTCACACGTATGTTGTTGTGTTAGTCACTCAGTCATGTCTGAGTCTTTGTGATCCCAAGGATTGTAGCCCATTAGGCTCATCTGTCCATAGAATTCTCCAGGCAGGAATACTAGAGTGGGTTGCCATTCCCTTCTCCAGGGTATCTTCCCAACCCAGGGATAGAACCCGGGTCTTCCTCATTGCAGACAGATTCTTTACCATCTGAGCCACCAGGGAAGCCCTCTCACATGTTTATTTATGAGTAATTCTATCTTTTTAGAAGTTGTGGAATCAGACTCCTATAAAAATCATAATTTCTGTTATATGGTCTTCCTGAAAAAGGTTGCCAAATTTCTCATGGATGTTAACTAAGAGTTAAAATGAATTTCATTTTGAAGGTTTATGTAAAATTACCCTTGAAATAAATAGCATTAGCCTTGGTCTTAGTCACCAAAACAAGATTTTAGAGTTTCTTATTCCCCCTTATATAATGTGAAATTGTATATTTGGATTGTAAATGTTTGGAATGTGTCATTTAGTTTTATAGGTTGAACTACCTCTCAGAACCTTTCTTGTCTTTTAACAAATTCTCCTGAAAATTAATTCCCTCCAGTAGATGTGAGACTTTATTAATTTATAAAGAAAAATCTGACCAACTGGTGGATTGTCTTATACCTGAGAGTCTGTTAGCAAGCAGCTGTATTCATCTCTTCATGTTTCTCTCCCTTTCATCCCCTTCTGGACTTAGCTTGCAAGACAGCTTCGAATACATCAACCAAGATCCTAACCTGGGAAAACTGAACACAAATCAGAATAACCTGGGTCCGTGTCGGACCGGAAGTAACCTAGGTAAACTCCGCCGCCTAGATGAGTCTTGCTTTCTGGACGCCCCCCGCTGCGGGTGTGCGTTTTGCTTTCTTTGAGTTTGCGGTGTTGTTTTGTTCTGCTGTATCTTTAATCTGTGTTTATTCTGTGTGTGCCTTGTCTGCCCCGTGTCGTCTCCGCCGCAGGTGCGCTGCAGGGATGCGGCGGCAAGCTGCCCCCAGGGGCGGCCGAGGGAGGACCTCTCCGGCTCAGCCGCAGCGCCTCTTTCTTTGCAGGTTTGTGTGGAATGCTGAGCACGGTGTGACCTGCACACGTTAATAAATCCTGGGCAGGTTCTTGGAAACAAATCCTGTTTGGCACCTCTCTAGAAATCCAAGGGGCTCTTGAGATAATTAGTTCCAAATGCTGCCAAGTTCCCCATGTTCTGAAACTTCCACCCATGAACCCCTATTGTAAAAGTCTCCATTAATACCCCAGTGTAAGCTGATTTTGATCCAAAATGAGCCTTTTGTATTTCTAAGAGGATAATATCTTTGATCTTCCTCAGCCTCTTCTGCTGCTGTGAACTGTCTCTCTTTACCATGGCATCTTTAGTCCATTTTTCACCTGCATCCTTAGCTGCACAGTCTCTTCAAAAGTCACTCTAACAACAGCATGGAAGACCAACCTCACTCACATTCTCTCTCTGTGGCACTTTAGTAGCTCAGATGCATTTTCCAGCTTCTTTTCAGGTGTAATTGTCTGCGTCTGTCTGGGTAGGTACACTCTGAGCAGAGCCTGGTCTAGCTGAGGCTGTCTGCTATCTGCTGTAGGTTGGCATGATTAACAAGTGTGGAAGGCTTCACTGCTAACTTTAAAGGTTGTGTTTACGGCAAATGGTATGCTTCATTCCGTTTTTCTTTGTAGCCTAAAATATGCTAGACACTCTAGTTAACTGACAGACACTCTCCTACCTATCTCAAAGTGAGGATAACATGTTTGTTTATACACTCTCCTGAAAATTGCAAAAACAAACATGCTTCACAAAATAGCTGGCAAATATAACACTCAGGCAGGGCAACCTTGTGCACTATAAAGCTAACTGTAGCCACAGGTCAGCTGCCTTCTAGCTCAATAAGGAAATAGTAAAGACCGATTTGAAGCTTTCCTAGAAGTCTGTACTCCTTAAGAGTGTTCTCTTTTTTTGTTAGTTTTTTTTGGAGTACTGTTGGTTTACAGTGTAGTGCGAGTTTCTACTGTACAGCACAGTGAAGCAGCTTTACGTATACGTATATCATCTCTTTTCTGGGTTCCCTCCCCATTCAGGTCACCACAGAGCACTGGGTAGAGTTCCTTGTGTATACAGTAGGTTCTCATCAGTTATCTATTTCACTACTGATACTATGTATAAAATAGAGTGTTTTCTAAGCAAGTCTACAATAATTCTGAATCTAGGTATGTATGGAAAAGAGGTGGAGCAAAAAAATCGTTGAAGATAAATACGTGTTTTCTATCTACCAAGAGAATGGGTTGTAAAACAGAGACACATTTTTCAAATTTATGAAATGGTTTTCACGTAGTTCTCTAGGTTGCCTATAGTTGTTACTAAAACTGATTATAAAGCATTTTGAAATTTCTTAATATTTTGAAGTACATTCTAATATGTTGAAAATACTTAAATATTATGTAAAATCTACCAATGAGGAAAATGGCCTCACAGTATCCACTGCAGGATGCGGTTCATTGTATCAAGTGCGCACATAGTTTATGATTCAGTTAGAGGTGAGTATGGGAAAAGTCTGTTGCAATAGGACAGGCACCTGATCCTGCCTCCTCCTCCCCCGCCCCGCCCCGCCCTGCTCCTCTCCCCCCGCCCCTCCTCGCCTCCTCCCCTCTCTTTTCCGCCCCCTCTCCTTCCCTCCTCCTCCCCCACTTTCCTCCTGCTCCCCCCACCCCGCCACCTCCTCTCGGGTCTTTCCTGCTCTTCCTCACCCCTCTCCTCTTCCTCCCCGATCTGTTTTTGCTGCACTGAATTCTACTTTCTCGTTCCTCTCTATGTACACTCAAGCTGGTCCTCACTAGCCATCATAAAAACGAGCGCAGTTGATTTGAACAGTCCGCTGACCAGGTTTCCTTGCCTCCCACAGCACACAGCACCCCGGTTGACATGCCAAGCAGAGGACAGAACGAAGACAGGGACAGCGGCATTGCCCGGTCAGGTACGTGCGAGTCTCCTCTTGTTTGGCATTACCTGTGGGGTGAGCACTCTGAGCTCTGGGCCCTTGGGGCCAGTGTCCAGGCATGATGTGCACCAGGATGAGCCCTGGCGGTGAAAAGCGCACCGAGAAGTGTCCCTCTAAAAAGAGAGACGCCTCCTTGAGCCAGTGGTCCTCGCTTGCTAAGTGCTGAGGATCAGATCAGGGGAGGGACAGTGTCCGGGGGTGTCACTCTGACCATGACCGTGGCAGGGCTGCCTGCTGACCCGTGCACTCCTTCTGTCCTGGAGACATACTGCTCTAGATTTTATCTCCTGTGCCTTTTCTTCTTATGTCAGGCTACTGACCAGGGTGTTTGGCCTCCTTAATCAGTAGAAATTGACAAGAGACCAGACACAAAATTCAGACAAGGCTTTATTGGGCCCCCACTGCAGCAGAGGGTAAGAGAACAAGTAACAGGTGCCCTAGGTGCCCTAGCTTGCTCCCGGAGAAGAGAGGGGAGTGAGCTGAGCTAGTTCCTCACATGGGGTGAGCGTAGGAGTGCGTCCAGGGATCAGGCTGGAGGGTGGCATCGGTGGTGGGTGCAGAGGGCATGCACAGTACCCTGCCTTTACTCCCAACACTCTGCTTTTGTTCCTGGATCTTCAGAATTTGCAGTTAGATTTTTTGGTCTTTTTGTGTCTTTTGTTCATAACTTGCCCCAACTGCACATGCATGCAATTATTTTTAGCCCCTTCTAGTTTCTTGAGACATTGGTTATCTGTTGAGACATTTGTCCAGGCCCACACACTACAGCAAAGGGTCCCGGGTCGCAGCTTGTCTCAAAGCCTTAAACTTTCTCAAGACTGCTTTTAAGATGTCTTGGTTTCTGCTCTTATACCTGATTCTGCTGTTGATTTTGATTTGTGGTTCAGGTCAGAGATAGATTCCTAGCAGTGAAAGAAGGGTGGTCAGTGAATGATGTGGAATTGGAGGGTTTGGGGGTGTGTGGGCTGTGCCTGCTGCAGACTCAGGGCACCTACTGCAGCCGGTTGGTGCTCATTGTGCTGAGCCTCGGCTGGGCTTGCTGCCTTAAGTCATTTCTGTTTCCCTCTGGTCCCTTCCATGTGGTACTGAGCCCTTCACCCTGCTTGGCATAGCTCTGCTCCCAAGTTGTTAAGTGAAATGGAATTTGTGACAGAGTCCACCTGTTTGGTTAATATATGTCTCGTGATGAAAAGTACACAAGATTCTGTGTATGATTGGTTTCAGTGAGTTGATTCACTTTGGGTTTCCTGATCCCGTCTTAGGGAACCTTGGTCAGAGGTGTAACTGCCGTTAGTTAGACCTGTGTTGTTTTCATTTGTAGCAGTTTTTACACAAACGTAAAACCTGGGATACGCCGCTTATGGAGTGGTAAGAGGATCATCTGACTTTGTGTTCCACGCTGCTCGCTGCTCGGGGATGATCTCCATCCATACGGGGCGTGGTCAGCATCCACTCTGCAGGAGGGCCTTTGAGTCACACCCATCCGTCAGCCACCGGAGGCTGAGCGTGTGCAGTGTGATGGCCTTAGTGTCCCAGAGCCCAGCCCCTGGAGCCTCTCCGGTCAGGCTTGGCCAGGGCTGGCTCTGTCTTGGTCGAGTCTCCAGGCAAAAAGAAGCGGGAACCACAGTAGAAGTAAGGCCATGCCCCATCCCAGGTGCTGCCTTAGCAGCTCATAGAATTTGGTGTGTTTGTCTCTATGTGGTGAACACCCAGGTGGCACTAGTGGTTAAGAACCCCCCTGCCAGTGCAGGAGATGTCAACGACATGGGTTCGATCCCTGGGTCAGGAAGATTCCCTGGAGGAGGGCATGGCAACTCGCTCTAGTATTCTTGCCTGGAGAACCCCATGGACAGAGAAGCTTGGACAGTCCAAAGGGTCACAAAGAATTGGACACAACTGAAGCGACTTAGCACGTTTGCGTGCACACCTTTGTGTAGTGAACACTCTTTGCCCAAAGATGACTAGTATTTGACCAAGTCCCTCTCTGAGCCCCAAGGTCACAGGGCTCCCACTGTAACTTTCCCTTATGTGTCTGTTTCTGCTCCTTCTTGTTCCAGAAAGGACTAGAGAGACTGGGGGGAGCTGGTGCCAACAGAAAGTTGGCACCTTAGGCAGGGGTTCCTGGGTAGCTCATCGGTTTACTGTGTGTTTGGTGTGAAGGTTCACGTTGCACACATCAGAATCCCCATAGGTTTGGTAGTTCTCTGATTCTAAATCACTTTTTAGATGAGTCTTATTTGGCCTCAGAGAAGCAGGAATGTTGAGGGGCTGAGTGTGCATTGAAGTGAAAGGTCCATAGCAGCCACATCTGGGTGTTCTCTCGGGAGGAGGAGGCAGATGTGAATCTGGTGCAAATGTGAACTCTGACTTCCCTGGTGGCTCAGCTTGTGAACCAGGCACCTCTCCTTTGAGGCTCCCAGACTCCTGTTGCGGGGATGGCAGACGTGGGGCTGCACGGGGCCCCGATGGGCCTTCTGCTTCCCTTCCTCCTGGAGCCGCTTCAAAGTCATTGGGTGCTCCCGGGGTGGGTCTCCCTCCACTGAGGCCTCTTGAGCTCCCCAGGCCTCTGCTCCTCACCACCCATGCCGTGTGGGACCAAGTGCTCATCCTGAAGCAGAGCAGGGACTCCCACAGTTTGACCTGAATCAGCAGGAGAAGACGTAGAAAATTAATGACATTGTTTATTTTCTTTTTCCTATAATTTGTAACTTCCTGTCTTACTAGTTGAGAGATGGGGAAAATATTTTAAACTAGATTTTATTTTTTAGAACAGTTGTAGATTTGCAGAGCAGTTGAGATGATAGTAGGGAGCGTCTGTGTACCTTGCACAAGCCTCCCTGTTAGTAACATCTCGGTTAATAAGATGGCGCGTTTATTAATAGTTGTCGTGTCTACTTGGCTCCACTCAGCTCTGGCAGTTTCTCAGACTTTGTTTTGGTGACTTTGATGGTTTCAAGAACTAGCAGTCAAGTATTGCATAGAATGCCAATTGTTAGAATTTGTTTGATGTTTCTCACGTGACTAGACTGGGGCTCTGGGTTTTAGGAAGAAAGAAAACAGAGGTAAAATGTTACTTTTAGAAAATAGTTTTTTGGCTGTGCCGGCAGTTAGTTACAGCACTCAGGATCTTTGCTCTTTGTTGCTTTGTGTTCCGTGTGTATCCGTGGCTCCGTACATACTGCTGTCTGTGGTGCCTGCGCCTGTGTTCAGTTAAACGTGAGTTGGTGCTGGTTTCTCTGTTGCACGTTATCCATGGTCATGGGGACCATCCCACCCTCCCCACCTGGCTTATCCGCAGACCACCCTCTGACAGTGAGACACCCAGCTCCCCTGCCTGCCCTGCATTTAGGTGACAGATTCATTGCTGTCCACACACACCAGCGTCTGATAGCTTAACCTGCCCTCCTTGGGAAACGCCTTTTTGCACTAGAGTGCAGTGCTTGTGTGCAGCTTCTCTGACCTTCTCGTGTCTAAGGTTCCCAAGGCCGACACCTTGGGAATGTGGGGAATATCTGCAGCTGCACACGCCAGGCAGCAGAAGCTCCAAGATCACAGCTGACACTGGCTCATCCTCATGATGAACTGGCTTTCTGACGGCTGCCCCAAACTCGGAACATCACACGTCACACCTGAAGAAAAAAGGCCTCTTTTTTTTTTCTTTTTAAATCATCCTCTATAGAGAGGAACCTGATCTGGGATGAGGAGTCTGAGAGAACTAGGTACAGTTCCCCGGCAGAAAGTCACCAGGAGCCTGTGCACCTCCTGCAGGCCGATGTCACAGGAGGAGCGGGGCTGGACACTGACCACACGCTCGTTGTGCAGTGTGCCCCGGGAGCGCAAAGCGCCATCTGGGTTTCAACTCTGGGAGGGCCCTCTGTTGTTAGAGAACTCACTCATTTTGCTGGTTTCCACAGTCGGGCCAGCTTGGCACAGGTGAGTTTAAGAGGAGGGCTTGGAAGGATAGTGCTGATTCAGGCTTGACCATCTATTCTGCGGCTTGGGCGGAGCTCAGGTTCCTCAGTTCTTGGTGCTTCTCATAGTTCAGGCCAGACCCTTGGTGTGCTCCAAGAATAGATGTTTCTCTTCACAAATCTGTCAGCTCCTTCACATTAGCGCTTTCCTTCTAGACTTGTATTCATCTATACCTGTTTAAGAAAAATTAGAATCAACAAGTAATGCACACCGCAGCCAAAACTACAGGAGATCTAAGGATATTTCTGAGAAAAGATATGTGATACTGTCAGGGAGAAATTTTTAAAATCGTTGTTAGAAGAATGCATGTATATTATCTGAAGAGAGAGAGATCAAGTTCCACAAATAAATATGTAAAGTCAGTGTAATTTCAATTAAAACCCCTTGTGAAGTTGGGCAAAATCACTTTTATTTGTGTGGAAGAGCAAAGGACCAACCTTTACAAATCCTTTGTAGATTTTGTTCTTAGAATTCAGACTATGGCTAAAAAGACATGGGAAAGTTAAATAACTTGGCATATAAATGTAGAGAGTGAGTAGATCACCCGGGCTAGGCTAGAATTTATATCCTACATGAGGGATTAAAATGTAATGTATTTTTGGTCGAATATTTTTCATGCTAAAGAGAAATGAGCTATGAAGCCAAGAAAGGACAGCGGCAAACTTAAAAGCTCATGACTGAGTGAAAGAGGCAGTTAGGAGAGGCTGATGTGATGGTGTGCTGTTGTAAGAATCACCGTGTAACAGCGTGGAAATGACAGAGCCGTGGAGACAGTAAAGAGACGGTGGTTGTCAGGGCTTGGGTGGGGGTGGGTGGGGGGAGGACAGTGAACCGTTGCTGCGTGGTGCTGAGATGGTGGGTGCGTGTCATGATTTGTCCAGACAGCGTGGGATATGTACCCAGGAGTGAACCCCTGTGAAGCTCTGGACTCTGGGTGGTCAGTCATAGCAGACATGCCCTCTGGTGGGGATGCTGCTCTTGTGGAAGGCTGTGCATGTGAGAAGCAGCGGGTACGTGGGGAATCTCTGCACCTGCCACTCCCGTTTTGTGGTGAACCTGAAACTGCTCTAAAAATGGAAGTCTGTTTTTCTTTTCTTTTTCTTTCTTTTTTCGGCCACATGTATGGCATGTGGGAATTTAGATCCCTGACCAGGGATGGCATCCGTGTTCCCTGCAGTGGGAGCATGGGGACTTAACCTCTGGACCACTAGGGAAGTCCCCTGAAGTCTATTTTTAAAAATTGGTATGTTTTGAAATCTTGATGGGAAGAACATTGTCTTTTCATTCAGGGGGTTTTAAAGAAATTTTATTAAAACTGAAAAGTTACCTGTGGTGCTTTTGAGGACTGTATGTAGTCTTAAAGTAATTCTATGGTTTGGGAGCTAAAATGTGTTTTAATCAGAATTTGATTTGCCAATTAACTTGTTTGGTTTATTAAAAAAGATGTCTTCCTATCAGACAATAATTGACCTTTTAAGTACTTCAACTCTTCTGTGATTAGAAACAACTGCTGAACTTTAAAGAGCTTTATATTTTTCAAGTGTTTAATAAGCAGAAACTGTTAAGAGAAGTACTATTAGTGTTACAGTCAACAAAAGCTGTTGTCATGTACTGTTTTAGTTGTAGTACCCTTTGTATCAAACTGAGAGAAAGGGTTCAGGCCCAGATCCACACTTCTACCATCACCATCACCACCGCCACCATCACCACCACCATCACCACCGCCACCATCATCACCACCACCACCACGATCATCACCACCACCACTGCCATCACCACCACCACCGCCATCATCACCACCACCACCACCATCACCACCGCCACCATCACCACCACCACCACCACCGCCATCACCGCCATCACCATCACCATCACCACGATCATCACCACCACCACTGCCATCACCACCACCACCGCCATCATCACCACCACCACGATCATCATCACCACCACCACCATCGCCACCATCATCACCACCACCACCATCATCGCCACCATCATCGCTACCACCACCGCCATCACCACCACCACCACCGCCATCATCACCACCACCACCACCACTGCCGTCATCACCACCATCACCACGATCATCACCACCACTGCCATCACCACCACCATCATCGCCACCACCACCATCATTGCCACCACCACCATCATTGCCACCACCACCATCATTGCCACCATCATCACCACCACCACCACCATCACCACCACCGCCGCCATCATCATCACTATCACCACCATCGCCATCACCACCACCACCGCTGCTGCCATCATCACCACCACCGCCATCACCACCACTATCATCATCACTTCCACCATCAAAATAAAAGTGTGAAAGTGTTAGTCACTAAGTCGTGTCTGACTCTTCTTGACCCCATGGACTATAGCCTGCCAGGCTCCTCTGTCCATGGGTTTCTCCAGGCAAGAATACTGGAGTGGGTTGCCATTCCTTTCTCCAGGGGATCTGCCTGACCCAGGAATCGAACCTGCATCTCCTACACTGCAGGCAGATTCTTTACCATCTGAGCCACTAGGCCTCCCTATCAAACATAAAAAAGACTTAAGATGAAGAGGTGGAGAGAAAATCCTTATGCTCTCTATACAGTTTTGACCATAGGAAGCTTTTTAACAAATTCAGGTTTTGAACTCTCTAGAAATTTTTTTTCTAATGTTTTGGGTCTGCTTGCTTGTTGATCGAGACAGACATCATGAAGGAACTTTTCTTGAGAATCTTATGCACCAGGCGTTTTTGTTGGATGTGATGAGAGATCAGTAATCAAGTAGACATGCAGTTTATATTCAATAGAGAAGAGACAGAGAAAGACAAAATGTAGGCAGGCTTCCATCACCACCAGAGTGTTCACTCAAGGAATGCCTCTCCTGGAAGCTGAAGTCTCAGTTGACTCAAGTGCCTTGCTAACTTACTTGGTGGCAGAGCAGAGAGCATGTTAGACTTTGGGGGTTGCTGGGGCAGAGCCCTGGGGTGGGAACAGGCTTTGTAAGTTTATGTGTGGGCAGCAGAAAGACCGCTATGTACTGGGAACAGAGGGCGGCTGGATGCAGTGAGGGGAGAGTCTGCAAGCTGAGCTTGGAGAGAAAATAGAGGTCTGGTCACATTAGCCTGTTGTAGGACTGGAAAAGGTCAGTTTTCATTCCGATCCCAAAGAAAGGCAATGCCAAAGAATGCTCAAACTACCGCACAATTGCACTCATCCCTCACTCTAGTAAAGTAGTGCTCAACATTCTCCAAGCCAGACTTCAGCAATACATGAACCGTGAACTCCCAGATGTTCAAGCTGGTTTTAGAAAAAGCAGAGGAACCAGAGATCAAATTGCCAACATCTGCTGGATCATTGAAAAAGCAAGAGAGTTCCAGAAAAACATCTATTTCTGCCTTATTGACTATGCCAAGGCCTTTGTGTGGATCACAATAAACTGTGAAAAATTCTGAAAGAGATGGGAATACCAGACCACCTGACCTGCCTCTTAAGAAACCTGTATGCAGGTCAGGAAGCAACAGTTAGAACTGGACATGGAACAACAGACTGGTTCCAAATAGGAAAAGGAGTACGTCAAGGCTATATATTGTCACCCTACTTATTTAACTTACATGCAGAGTTCATCATGAGAAACGCTGGGCTGGATGAAGCACAAGCTGGAATCAAGATTGCCAGGAGAAATATCAATAACCTCAGATATGCAGATGTCACCACCCTTATGGCAGAAAATGAAGAAGAACTAAAGAGCCTCTTGATGAAAGTGAAAGAGGAGAGCGAAAAAGTTGGCTTAAAGCTCAACATTCAGAAAACTAAGATCATGGCATCTGGTCCCATCACTTCATGGGAAATAGATGGGGAAACAGTGGAAACAGTGGCTGACTTTATTTTTCCGGGCTCCAAAATCACTGCAGATAGTGATTGCAGCCATGAAATTAAAAGACGCTTACTCCTTGGAAGGAAAGTTATGACTAACCTAGACAGCATATTAAAAAGCAGAGACATTACTTTGCCAACAAAAGTCCATCTACTCAAAGCTATGGTTTTTCCTGTGGTCATGTATGGATGTGAGAGTTGGGCTATAAAGAAAGCTGAGTGCTGAAGAATTGATGCTTTTGAACTGTGGTGTTGGAGAAGAGTCCACGACTCCCTTGGACTGCAAGGAGACCAAAGCAGTCAATCTAAAAGGAAAGTAGCCCTGAATATTCATCGGAAGGACTGATGCTGAAGCTGAAACTCCAACACTTTGGCCACCTGATGCGAAGAGCTGACTCATTGGAAAAGACCCTGATGTGGGAAAAGATTGAGGGCAGGAGGAGAAGGGGACAACAGAGGATGAGATGGTTGGATGGCATCACCGACTTGATGGACATGGATTTGGGTGGACTCCGGGAGTTGGTGATGGACAGGGAGGCTTGGCGTGCTGCGGTTCATGGGGTCACAAAGAGTTGGACATGACTGAGTGACTGAACTGAACTGAGTTTTGGCGAGAGTGTGTCCGGAAACAAAGACACCCCATCTGTCCTGTCCAAGTTCTGCAGGAGATGGAAGGCTCGGGCTTCTGCGGCTTCCTCCACCCAGGTGTCTCCTGCAAGTGAGGGCTATCTGGCAGGTCCAAGCTTGCACTCTAGACCCAGATGTTTGCTGCAGTCCTGCCTCTGCACTGTCCCAGGATGCTTTAAGGTCGGAGAGCGCATGACTCCATTTTACAGCAGCATCAACCAGCCAAACTCACAGTTCTTCCCATTGGAGGAATTGTAGCAGCTTCTGAGCGTTTGAGTTTGCATTTCCTTTTCCAGTGTTGAGTTTGCCCCTGTGGACTCTGGTTGTGTTTTGTAATTCCTTGGGGATTTTTGCTTGCTGCTTCTTTTCCCATAGAGAGTAAGCTCCCCTGGGGCAGAGACCCAGCTACTGTGTCACGCTGACTGTTCCATCCCCAGCAGCCTGAATCCTGCCTGGCATATAGGAGATGTTCAATGGATCCTTGAATGGGGTGGGGCGGTGGGGGGGGGGGGGCGGCATGTTCCCCATATATACGAGGAGGAGTACATACAGATTTTTTTAAAGAGACACACTCAGATGATCTAGTCATTTTCCTGGGCAACATCTGATATGCCCTTTCCATGACTGGCTCTTTCTGGATTTTAGTTTTAGTCGAGATGTACCATCAAGGGTTGACTGGAGAATAAACTTTAGTCCTGGTTGCTTGAAGAAAATCATGTGAACTTAACACTGTCTGATATCATCTTGTTTATTTACTCCATGCATGCAGGCTTGTTAAGGACAGAGCTTGTTAAGACCTTTCTGTGCTGTAACTTTCTGCCTCAGGCCCAGGTGGTGCCAGGAACTTAGTAAATGCTCAGTCAAAGTTGAGCAAATGGATTTAAGAGTTTCAGGGTGTTGTCACTTTGAATCCAGATTTTGTCAGATCGTCAATACAGTAAGCTCTCCAAATAGCAGACATATTTCCAGATAAAGCTGAATCCTTATCTTGAACAACACAGGTCAAGAAGAGCCAGCAGTTGACATTTTTAAGCCTACAGATGTATTCTTTTTTCTTACGCTAATTTCTGTAGGAATAAATAGACACTTGTTGAAGAGCCCCCCTCTGTCAGGAGGGTGGGGATGCAAGCATAAATTGTTTTCTTATTCATGTGCAAAACTCCAAAAATCTTTGCAGTCTGTGTTCATTAGCATTTGTGCTAATTATAAAAGTATTCTAAAAAGAAGAGCGATACTAAAAATATTAAGAAGTGTTAGACATAGCACTTTTAAAGCTGGAGCCGAGGCTGTGAATAATTTAACTGAAAGTCGCACATTTTACAACCAAGGCACCAACTTGTGGAACTGACAGGAAGCATGGTGTGGGCTGGGACCTACCCCGTGGAACTCCTGTGCAAAGCTCTTTGGTGTCCTGGAGATGCCTGGCCCACAGTGAAGTGAGTGAGCCAGCCAGGGAAGCCCACGCAGCTCTGGGGATGGGGACCAGCACCCCAGCAGCATCCAGGCTGCACTCCCTTGTAGACCATGGCCCAGCCCGTAGCCACACACACTAAATGGGGATTGAATCCATCTTTTTCTCATGAAAATGGCAATAGGTTGGTTACAAGGCAAAATGAGGCCTGTTCTTGTGTCTGAGAGTTGTACCTGTATCATTTGCTAAAACATGTGATTGACTACGGGTTTCAGGTGGCACCAGTGGTAAAGACTCTGCCTGCTGATGCAGGAGACCCAGGAGATGTTGGTTCGATCCCTGGGTTGGAAAGATCCCCTGGAAGAGGGCACGACAACCCACTCCAGTATTCTTGCCTGGAGAATCCCATGGACAGAGGAGCCTGGTGGGCTACAGTCCATGGGGTCGCATAGAGTCGGATATGACTGAAACAACGCAGCATGCACGCATGATTGACTATATACACTTCAGTACTTTTGCATAAATATCTTACTATATGATATCAAAATGCATTTTAAAAATATTTATTTGGCTGTGTTGGTAATTGTGGCACTCGAGATTTTTTTTTTTTTAAAGTTGTGGCACGTGGAATCATGAGTTACAGCATGTGAACTCTTAGTTGTGGCCTGTGGAATCTAGTTCCCTGACTAGGGATTGAATCTGGGCCCTCTGCATTGGGAGCACAGAGTCTTAGCCACTGGACCACCAGGGAAGGCCCCAAAATATTTTTCAGGAAATGTTGGAGAATGCTCAGCGAGCCCTTTAGCTTATATTTTTATCACAATTATTATTCAGCATTCTATAGTATGGATAAAGGGAACATCCTCCTTGGATTTTATTATTTTAATTTTTTGCTTTTCTTTTTCATGTCTCTATTACAAGTTCTCAGTTCTTTTCACAATTAACTATTCAGAATTAATGACCTTTTAGTAGTACTCTGAAATGTCTTACCTGGCCCACCTTTTCCAAGAATTGTCAGAGAGTGAGTAGGTAACATTTACTGTATGGGCACTGGGCTGATGTTTTACATGTAATGATTTGTTTAATCCTCACAGGAACTGTATGAGATAGGTCAGTGGTTTTTAAAGCTTTCTTTTTTCTGCCGCCCACGCTAATGCATTTCGCATCATGATCCAGTAACAAACATCTTTATATATGACAAACAAAACTATCATAAATTAGTGTTAACACTGCCTTCTACTCTATTTTCATTCATACTTCTCTTTTAAAATACCAGTTTTGATCTGCTAAATAATTTATAACCCACTAGCAGGTTGCAGCTCTCACAAAACATACTGAGGTGTGGTCCCTTACTGCTCCCGTTTTATGGATGAGAAAGCTGACAGGTTAAGTGAACCACCCAGGTGTCCCAGCCAGTGAGCCACAGAGCTGGGATTTGAAGGAGAGCCTGGCTCTTACTCCTCGTCTACTGAACAGAAGAATCATGCAGCTGTAGGACTTCCAGAGGATTTCCCAGGTGGTACAGTCATAAAGAATCTGCCTGCTAGTGCAGGAGATGCAGGAGACTTGGGTTTAATTCTTGGGACAGGAACATCCATGGAGGAGGGCATGGCAGCCCACTCGTGTTCTTGCCTGGAGAATCCCGTGGACAGAGGAGCCTGACAGGCTACAGTCCATGGGGTCACAGAGTCAACACGACTGGGCACACGGCATGAGCATGACTTCTAGAAGACAGTGGTCCTCAGCTCATCCCATCCTGGTTTTGTGACAGGGTGCGGACAAGTATTTATAATACAAGTGCTACATCTCAATGGTGTCCTCCACCTGCCAAGAAGAAGCTGATGTGCTCAGCATAAGACCAAGGACCCTGAGATTTGGAAATAGGAAACGAGGATCTTTTGGATCTTACAGGGGATTTTGAGAACTTGGGGGTGGAGCAGACATGTCTAATTAGGATTTTTTTGATTAAGTAGTATTCTGTTACTTTGAGGAAAAACTCTATCTCCCTTCAGAATTCTCAATAGAATTACCTGCTCACTGATACCTGAAATGGGGATTTGATTTTGGAGGTGTAAATCCAGCCTCAAGGCTGAAACCAGGCCAGCCTCACCTGGCAGCACTTTAGTGCAGAAGTGCCACACGTTCAGCAAACCTTTGTTCATTGTCCATTGTGTCCCAGGCACATCCTGGATACAAAGGGATCCACAGCTCCACCTTTGCCATGCATGTTGACTGGATTGGAAGAAGAGCGTCTCATGGATGCTCACAGCACCTCTGCTATGGACAAGGAAGCCTAGATTGTTAGCTTCTCACCCTTGTGGCTGGGGGTTCTCTGGTCTTGCAGCCGTCAGCTCCATGCAGGGCCACCATGCGCTGCATAGTGCCTGGCACATTGTAGATGCTTGCTGCGCAGCCAGGCAACCCTCGCAGGATTTCAGAACTCACCTTGGGAACGTATTTCCATCTGCCTGTAAAAGTAGAAATAAAAACATGATGGCCCATGTGGAGAAGCAGCCTTCCAGTGGTGTCCATGAGCATGGTATACTGTGCTTAGTGAAGTTAGTACCTGTGTCTGAAAATGTCGACTGGCTGCCTGTCACATTCCATTCCCTTCTCTACCTGACCCAGTAACTTGGGGGAGGTAAAGGAGAAAAAGTCTGCCTCCTCCACCATTCCAAACCCACAGAGCTCCGCCCAGCAGCAGAGATTTGAAAGAAGCCCTTTTGCCTGCCCTGAGGGGGAACCAGTCAGAAGGTGTGTCACTCGTAGTTAGGGAGGCACTGATACTACGTAACAGGAAGAAGCAGAGAGGCTCGCGGCAAATAAGTAGTCCAAGCGGAAAAACAATTTAGGACTAGTTGTTCCACTTTCAGAAGACTTCCCAGGTGGCACTGGTGGTAAAGAATCCACCTGGCCAATGCAGGAGATGTAAGAGACCTGGGTTCAAGCCCTGGATTGGGAAGATCCCCTGCAGGAGGAAATGGCAACCCACTCCAGCATTCTTGCTTAGAAAATTCCATGGGCAGAAGAGCCTGATGGACCCCAGTTCATGGGGTCCTAAAGAGTTGGACAACTGAGCACATGTGCACAGGCACATATTCCTCTTTCACAGCGAGGCAGTGGCAGTGGGCCCGGGGCTGGGGTCAAATGCTACGCATTTGGGGCTGGGGGTGCAGGAGAGGCAATGCTGTGTGGAGGAACTACCTTTCTACCTGGATTTCACCTCTGAATAGAGTGAAGAAGCAGTCGAGAAAGGTTAATGTGTGTGAGTAAATGCTATGCAGGGCACTGGTTACCCGGCATCAACAGCAGTAGTTCTGTGGAACACTGTATCAGGAATCTGCAGTTTGCACTCTGAGTGGATGAGTAATAATTGTTTGCATTTATAAGTGAGGTCTAGTTATGGATGCAAGGCTCTGTCTGTGGTCCCTGTTCCTTTTGACTTGTTTCCTCTTTGATGGGATATTTTCTCGCAGTACAAAAGTCTCAGGGAGGCCGTTTCCCCCTGCAGGGTGTGTCCTGTAGAACCTGAACAGTTAGGATCCCGGGCTTGTGCTTTCGTGTAGGTTCACGCAGGCTGCTTGAGTTCAACTCTCACTGTCCAATCTTCTCGCAGCCTCCCTGAGCAGCCTTCTGATCACACCGTTCCCATCTCCAAGCTCCTCCACCTCCTCGTCCAGCAGCTACCAGCGCCGCTGGCTTCGGAGCCAGACCACAAGCTTGGAAAACGGCATCATCCCCAGGAGGTAAGCTGGGTCCCCCTTGGTGCAAGGGGCACCCAAGTGGGCAGCCGGGGGGTGCCCGCAGACACAGCGTTCACTTGCTGTCCCTGGGAAAGTGTGGAAACTTTCCGCTCAGCTTCAGCTCAGCCTGGAAGTTTTCATGTTGAGGGTCCAGGAAAGACACTGGGAATATCTGGGTAGATCTGTGTTGATTTAAAGTGAGTACATTCTCTGTACTGGCTCCCCTCTGGGAGTAGCTTGTGTAAGTGAGAAGGCTGGAATAAATCTTGGCTTATGGTGACACAGTATGGTCTTTGAAAATGTATGAACCCAAGAATGGTGACATACTCTTTTTTTTTTTTTGGTAAAACTTAAATTCTTTAACAGTCATGAGTTTGATTATGAATAGAGTTGATACCAAGATATCCTTTGCCTTTATTTCAGTTGGTTTCAGATCTAAAGTTTAGTTACATTGCAAAATGTACATTTTTGACTTATGATGATGTTACATCAGTAGCTTCCAATCTCTTCTTCGTACAACCCACAACTTAAAAGGGAATGAAGATGATTGTCCCTATAAAATCCAGACGACAGTTGGTTGACTTAGTAAGTTGAGTTGTGAGTAGTGTGTATAGGGTCTGTGAGGGAGTGAAGAGTCAGCTGCACAACTGCATTTCAGAAGCTCATGAAGACGCACAGGTAAACAATGGTATAAAGAAGATAAATGTTTAGAGAGGGTAGGGTGTTTGGAGCTTGGGAGAGAGAGGCAGCATTCTGGAGGTCTTGGGGCTTGGGGAACCTTCATGGAAGTGGTCCTGAAAGAACAGGCTGAGATATGGGGGGCTGAGACATGTAGAGAACGTCAGGCTGCCGGCACCCTCTTCTCCCAAAATTAACATCACGTGTTAATGTTTCTTTTTAAAAAATTATGCTCCAGGCATTTTGAGAACAACCTATAAAATGAGTGTAAGGCTTTTCCATTAAAAGTATTTTACTTTCAGGACTTTGCTGGTGGTTCAGCAGTTAAGACTGCTCACTCCCTGTGCAAGGGGCCTGGGTTCAATCCCTGGTCAGGGAACTAGATCCCACATGCTGCAACTAAGTCTCTGCACAGCCAAATAAATAAATAAATATATTTAAAATATTTTACTTTTAAACTATAATAGGAATAATAGTGATCCGTGACTATTAACATAAACTTATAAATTGCAAAAAAATGTTTTGATGCAGTAATTTTATGTATAATCAGTAGTAATACTTCATACGATATCTTGATTCATAAGATTTTTCTGGCTCACTTTTCTGCAGATTCATTTGTTTAGGTCATCAGAATTTGTATGTCATTTGGCATAATTGAAAGCAGTGTTAGCTGCTCCTTTCAAATGTAAGATGGCAGATAATTTTTGATAATTTTTCTGTTTTGGGAAAGCTCATTTTGTTTATTGTAACAGTTACTGAAGCTGTATAGACTATTAAAACATTGAGATAAATTTTTAATAAACTTTAAAAATATAAATTTTAGTACGTCTAGATCAGATTATTCTTATGGAGAAGTTTTGCTAAAGATTTTATTCTTCACACATATCCACTTTGTATGTCTGAATTCAATTTTAAATGTAAATTTATACAAGATTATTTTAATGTTTCCTCTGCCGATTCCTGCAACTTATGGAGGTCTTACAAGAAATTAGAAGGGTCTTTGTGCATTGCATATAATTCAGAATGCCTGTTTATGCATTCTATACTATGTTGTCAATTATATGGAAAATTAATTTTAAAATGGGCTTCCTTATTAATAATTTCATCATCTAAAGCTTCATCTAGAAAGTATTGGGTATTTTCTATGCAGTGCAACAATCTCTACACTGGATTTCTATTTCTGTGCTTGTGAGTAGTTGCTTGGCAGTGTTGCTGCAGTTTTCAAAATGAGAGATTTCAAACTCTTTGAAGAACTCTAGTAAGTCCCTGATGTATTAATACTTTACTGCATTGTCCACTGTAGGCCCTTCTTTTTGATAATTTACTGCACTGGGGCTCAAGACAAAAGAGCTGAGTATTTTTGCAGACCCCACAAGGGTGGGCTCTGATGATAGACAAACAAGCTGCCTCCACTGTGTCTCACTCAAGCCCTTTCTCGCCCAAGCCCTTTCCCTCTCCCACAGCCGTGACCTCTGCTGCCACCACCAATCTGGGCTCAGGTCCCAGCCTTGCCACCTTGGGACCTTGTGGCACCTGGGTTCTGGTTGTGTGGGTATGTGCCTGACCCCAGGCTGACTGCCCAGCGTCCAAGCTCCCCGTGTGCTCAGCTGCCTGGCATCTGTGTGCATGCTCATGTGCATGTGTCATCACCCATCAGACTTCACTTAGCACAAGTTAAGTGACCCAGTTAGGGATCAAGATCGTACCCACTGAATATTACCTCAAGCTTATTCTGAGAGCAGCCCTGCGAGGGGGCACAGCCTGGGCTGGCCCTGGGCTTGTCCTGTCTGACGCCCAGGACGGAAGAGCTGCAGGGACTCAGCATCCACCACTGCCTGTGAAGATCCTTCAGCTACAGGGGTGTCGCCTGTCTCCCTTGTGGCAGCACCCTTGTGGGAGTGGGGATTAGTCTCTGACACTGGACCAGAGAAGAGTGGGTACCAGAGGAGTGATTGCTTCTGCTCTGAGGGAAAAGTCACAGCAAAGACTTCATTCCAGAGAGAGTTCAGGGTGGCCAGGGAGGATCTTCACAGTCCACAGGGTTGGCTGCTTGTGGACACCCATACCTGGGGCCCTGCCATCCCATTTGGGGAGCTTTGGTGACTGGAGACAGGGCGGGCGGAGTCAGGGGGCAGTTTATCAGCTGATGCAGAGGTGCTGCCAGAGGGGTCGGGGATAGAGGCTGCAGAGATTTCCCTGCTTAGTGGGGCTGTTGAAACCCTGAAGAAGCAGCTGTAATGTCCCAGAAAGGCTGCTGACTTGAATTATAAAATGAGTAACCAGAGTTGCTGATGAGATGTTCTTTGACCTACAGAAATGGTGATTTCATATATTCCAGTGTAATCCACAGATTCAGTGTAAGTTCAGAGTGACATAAGCAGTTAGACTAAGTAGTCCTGAGATCAGCTACGGGTCACTGAGATGTACTTAAATAGTAGAGTTTTGGCTTCATTTAAGATCTTGAAGTATTCATAATGTATGTAAATGCTGTTCATAAGTGTCAACAAAGTTCTGTTTGGTTTTTTTAATAAGAAGAACAGTTCAGTGTGTAGCTTGGTCTTCCCTTGACTTGAAGGCCTGTCAGCTGTGTGATTGCTCCCAGCCCCTCCTCTTAGTGCTCCAGCTGGGTGATCCCAGCAGACAGATCAGACGTGGGGCCAGAGCCCTGGGCATTCCCAGTGTCCAAGCAGTGAGCCAGGGCCAGCAGACAGAAGCCCTTGGCTCTGATTGCAGCGTGGTCATTGAAAAGCTTTCTGCTCTGAAGCAAGTCAGTCACTCTGCCTCAGTTTCCATGTTTGCAAAATGGACTGTGTATCTCACCTAGTGCCCTGACAGTAAAGCTATGGTAAAGTATTTGTGTGCATAGTTAAATGTTGAAAAACACTTTGAAGCATGCTACCATGTAGATTGATCTTAAAAGCATATTTACAGTAATACTCAGCCATAAAAAGGAAGGAATGTGAGTCAGTTGTAGTGAGGTGGATGAACCAAGAGCCTGTTATACAGAGCAAAGCAAGTCAGAAAGAGAAAAACGAATACCATAAATATCATATATTAATGCGTACATATGGAATCTAGAAAAATAGTACTGTTGAACCTATTTACAGGGAAGAAATGGAGTTGCAGACGCAGAGAACAGACTTGTGAGCATAGCAGGGGAAGGAACGGGTAGGACAAATTGAGAAAGTAGCGTGCGTAAAATAGCTAGTGGAAAGCTGCTGTGTAACATAACACAAGGAGCTTAGCCTTGTGCTCTGTGATTACCTAAAGGCCTGGGATGAGAAAGGGAGGGGGTCTCAAGAGGGAGGGGATATTTATATAATTATGACTGATTCGAGTCATCGTATGGCAAAAACCAACACAACATTGTAAAGCAATTTTCCTCCAATTAAAAAAAAAATGATCCCAGGCTTAAAAAAAGTATATTTATAAATACCACATGGCCTGATTTATTCCAGTTTGCATGGCCAATCCAAGCCTACTACAGACTGAATGAAACTCAGCTGCTTTAGAGTTCAGGGGAGCAAGTGAGAGCCAACACATTGTTAGAGCTGCAGGTGATTCTCAGAAATTCAGCAGGTGGCACCGTCTACTGTGCTGACTGGAGTTGGTTACTGTTTTCAGGGTGGAGCTGGAGCTGACTCAGACATCTGAAGAGAGCTCGATGGCCACTGCAGTTTGATTATTAGGGACCACATTGAGCAAGACATGCAGACTGGCATTTTTACTTTTGCCAAAGGAAGTAGGTGATGACAAAGAAGAAAGGGTTTCAAGAAAGGATTGGTATAACATAAGCTCAAAATCTCCTCTACAGAATACAAATAAACTGGTGCAGAGAATCAAAGTTATAGGACAGGTACTGTGGAAAAGGAGAGGGTGCATTGTATGAAATTAAGTAAAATTGTTAAGAGCGCCTCGACAGTTTCTTTCTGCCAAGCAAATAATTAGGATCTAGGAGTTTCTCAGAGAAAGCAGTTGCTGGTTTATTTTAATGCCTTGCATTTACAAGAGCACTGGGAGACTGTGTCCTTCCCCTGGTGTGTCTGTGAGTGAAGTCTTTTACTGATTTATCAGCCACACCAATGACATGGTCCTCTGAGGTTTGAACACGATGCCTGTCTCCTTTCCTTTTTTAATCTCATTTTAAAAGAGATAGCTTTCTTGACCATAAAACTTCTGATGTGTGTATGTTTTTAAAATGTGGATATGTTCGAAATCTCCTATGAGTAGAGCACTCAATAACAAGTTAAAGACTGGGAATGAGGCTGGTTGCCTTGAGTTCTGCCAGCAGACGTGACCATCAGGGTGTAGTTTGTAGTAAAGGACATGGAGGAGGCAGCATCCTCCTGTGCTTAGCAACAGACAAAGCTGAACACTAGGGTCAATGAGAAAGATTTACTGCAAACCTACCTTGTGCCATGCTAGGCACTTTAATTTGCAGTGTGATGTCACTTGCTTCAGGACTTCCTAAAGGTGGCGCTATTGGTAAAGAACCTGCCTGCCAGTGCAGGAGACATAGATGCGGGTTCTATCCCTGGGTCAGGAAGATCCCCTGGAGCAGGGCATGGCTACCCCCTCCAGTATTCTCACCTGGAGAATCCCATGGACAGAGGAGCCTGGTGGACTACAGTCCATAGGGTCACAAAGAGTTGTACATAACTGAAGCGACTTAGCATGAATGTACATCCTTTGCTTTGGTGTCTTTATAGAAAAAAAACAAAATAATTAAAATCTTTCACTCTTGCGGTTAGCAGCTGCATGGTCATATACTGGTTTTTCAGAATAAAGGAGAGACCTGGATTGGCGGTATTTGTGAGGTTCACCCCTTACAACAAATTGAATACGTATTCAGTTTGTTGGCTTCGTGCTTCTCTCATCCTAGAAGCAGAGTCTTTGCACAGAACGTTAAGTTGGTCCAGGTGCTGACTATAGTAGAAGAGAGGCTGGTCTTTCTTCTTGGGGGTTTCCCGGAGAATGTTCAAGGTCACGTATCTTAGTCTCAGCATTTATAGGAGTAACTTCATCTAATAGTTTTAGTAACCTTGGGAAAGCAAACCTTGGCTACTAGTTAATGTCCAAACGTGATGTCCTGGTGGACAGTGGACCACAGAGGACCTTCCCTTTCAGAGATTCTTATCTACGGGTATCTATTAGCCAAAACTGAGGGCCTGTGTTTTGAGCCAAGAGATGTTTCACACCCCTTCTGAAATACCGCCAGTCTGATGTAACACAGTCCAAGGGAAAAGGACTAAGAGTCTAATAAGAGGGCACTTAAAATTACTTTCAGTTCTCACTGAAGTTTCTTTTCATGTTAGGATAACATGGAGTATCAAGTGGAAGTTTTCATTTTCACAACAGGATCTGCCGGAGGGTGACGCCTTAGCAGGGGATGTGGTCTGAGTGAGGACCATGTGCCCTGATAGGCTGTCAGGGTGCCGCCCTGGCTTCATGGCTCATTTTCACCGTCGTCCACTGATGTAGAGCGACTCCTGAAACCCCTTCTCCTTCCAGGTCAATGGATGAGACGTTCAGCCTGGCCGAAGAAACCTGCAGTTCCAACCCAGCCATAGTCCGGAGGAAGAAGATTGCCATAAGCATCATCTTTTCACTGTGCGAGAAGGAAGAGGCACAGAGGAATTTCCAGGACTTCTTTTTTTCTCATTTCCCCCTGTTTGAATCTCACATGAACAGGCTGAAGAGTGCCATTGAAAAGGTACTGAAAGTACAGTGCGTGGCCCCACGGGGCTGTAAGGGCTGCGGGCTCTCTCTACCGGATCGCTTTCCCGGGGCGCATGGGTTGGCGGCAGCAGAGGTAGACAGATCCATGGGCGCACTGATGCCAGTCAGTAGGTGCTCACTGCTTTGGGAAAGGGAATTACTGCCTCCCATGTGGGCTGTAACCTTGTCTCATGAATAAAGCCTGGTAGATGATTGTGAAGGAATGTCGTCTCAGCATAAAGTGGCTTCTTTTCTCTCCACCGAAGGCCATGATTTCCTGCAGGAAGATAGCAGAGTCGAGTCTCCGTGTCCAGTTCTATGTCAGCCGTCTGATGGAAGCCCTGGGGGAGTTCAGGTAAGTTGGCAACGTTTGGTGAACCCAGCAAGGGACATTGTGGAGCAGCAGCCTTTAACCTCCACATGCGTGGAGACCATGGCTCGGAATTCAGAGTTGGGGGTGAATTCCAACCTGGGGGCTGGCAGTTATTGGTTATTTTAGCAGCTCCTTCCTTGGAAGCTAAGGCCCAAAGGAGCAAAAAGTTTAAGTCACCAGCCCCAAGTTATCCTCATGACTGCCTGAGGGACAATCTTTGATCTGATTGTCTTTACCAGAATGAATGGAGAAAACTCATGCTCATAGATCTCATGTCATCTCACAGAAGCCTCAGAGTAAGCACTCTTAGCCCATTTTACAGATGCAGAAACTTGAAGTCCAGATGTTCGTCCAGAGCACAAGTGGGGAGAGTGTGTGTGTCAGGGACATGACACCCCAGTTTGTCAGGACCGTCCTGTGCACACCCGGTGTCCTCCCCGTGAGGGTCCTCCTCAGGACATAAATCACATGATCACCCTAGTGTATCTTTGCTGTGAGTTCCTAATTGGCGACCTTTGTATCCTACAGACCAGTTTTCTAGAGGTCTTGCCCCTCGTGTCAGGCAGAAAGGTGGTCTGTTCTGGGGGCAGGTGGGATTTACGGTCACCAGGCTGAGCAGGGTTGTTGCAGCACTCCTTAGGGCCGGCTTCTTGGGCGGGGAGTGGAAGCCCCCTCTGAAGCAGTCACAAGCTAATGAATGAATCTAACTGTTCCTCTCTAGCTGCAGAACAAAAATGTTTACAATTCTTAGAACGTTAGAAGGTTTTTGTGATGATTAAGCTAAAGGCTGGTGAACTCAGATGCTGCTTGAAGCAAAGTCTCCATCCAGTCTTTGCTGAGCCCTCAATTATGTGTAAAGTACTCCAGTAACAAATGACTCATTATCTGGGGTTGCTCAGATCAAGTCAGATATTTGAGGAATATGTGCAGCTGTGTGTTTCGGAGGCAGTGTGGTGACTGGAGAACCTCCTGCAGTGTAGGCACCCTGGGGCTGCTATGGCAGACTCCAGGCTGGCTTGTGCTGGAGCGTCTGCACACTTGTTTAACGAAAGGTCCAGCTCTTAAAACACAGGATCAGAGGCCTCGCTGTTGGATGGATGATGGGTCTTGTTCTTAGTTTAGCAAACCGCTGCTCAGAAACGATGACGGTATGGTGTGTTATTGCTTGGAGGCCTTGGTTTCAGTAGGTGAACCCCAGGTCCGTGTGGCTGTAACTTGTCCCTCCTGCTTACTCAAAGATGCTCTGCTTTGTGCCAAAGCAGGATCCTGTGTGTCCCAGCTCCTTGATGCACATGGCCCCAAACTGAGGTCAGAATATGCCTCATGTATATTCACCAGGGAGAGGGGATGTGTCCTAGCCTCAGAGGCAGAAAGGTTGTCTGCTCTGGGGAGCAGGTGGGATTCATGGTCAACAGGCTGAGCAGGGCTGTTGCAGTGCTTCTTAAAGCCAGTTTCTCAGTGGGGAATGGAAGCCTAGGCTAAGTCGGTATGCTTGCTGGAAGGACCCCTGTGAGCCACAGGGGCTGGAGCAGAGCCCCCGGCACCAGGTGTCCTCATCGGAGTGTGTGTCTGCTGCAAGGAACCTAGCTCCGCTACACCTCGGTTTCTGTCCTAAGAATTTGATTCTGTTAGTCCATGTAAGAATCTAGTAAATAATATAGTGAAGAAGAGACATTTATGTAGCGTTTTCATCTGAAGTGAATAAAGTGCTTTGGTTCAGAGAAGGAAAGTGCTGACGAGAAATTGGGAGAGTTGAGTTGCTTCTGGTCACATTTTAAGTCTAGTGTATTTGATCTTTCTTCCTTATTTTTTCTCCTGTAAAAATTGCCCTAGATTCTGACACAAGGCATCGTAAAGGATATTTTACATCAGTGTTTAGTATACGTTTCCTGAAAAAGGGGTCTCTGATGCAGCTGCTCAGCTTTTCTGTTGTGCAAATGTACCGAAAGATAATAGGGAAATGATGAGCATGGCCATGTGCCAATAAAGCTTTATTTATAATAAAGGTCAGATTTGACCTGTACATTGTGTCCTAGTTTACCAACCCGTTTCATATTATTTTATTTTTAGTTTTCTTTTTAAAACATTTTATTATTTGAGTATAATTGCCTTACAAAGTTGTGTTAGTTTCTGCTGTACAACAGTGTGATTCAGCCACTAGTATACATATATGTCTTCTTGAGCTCCCCTCCCATGCCCCCAGTCCCACCCCTCTAGGTCATCACAGAGCCCTGAGCTGAGCTACCTGTGCTCTACAGCAGCTTCCCACGAGCTGTCTGTTTTACATACGGTAGTGAATATATGTCGGTGCTACTTTCCCAGTTCACCCCCAGTCTCCTTCCCACACTGTGTCCACAAGTCACTTCTCTTTGTCTGTGTCTCTGTTCCTGCCCTGCAACCCACCCCTGTATTACATTCTGCTTTGAATGCCTTAGGGACTCCATAGATCCAGATGACTGTTTTCTTCTGGGTTCCTTTATGCACAGGTCATCCACCACAACACCTGTGACCGTTCCCTGCTCCCTTTCTCTTCCATAGAGGGACGATCTGGAGCCTGTACTCGGTGCCCAGGATCGCTGAGCCCGTATGGCTGGCCATGATGTCCAGCACTTTGGAGAGGACCCAGCTGTGCCAGCGCTTCCTCAAGGAGTTTACACTCCTGATAGAGCAGATCAACAAGAACCAGTAAGGGCGGCCCACTGGGGCCTTGCATGACAGTTCCTCGCCCGTGTACATGCTGTGGGTGACTGCCTCTTCCTGCATTGACTCACTTGGTTACGTTTTCTCCCATTTCTCCAAGGTTTTTTGCTGCCCTGCTGACTGCAGTCCTAACCTACCACCTGGCCTGGGTACCCACCGTCATGCCCGTTGACCACCCGCCCATCAAAGCCTTTTCTGAGAAACGCACCTCTCAGCTGGTCAACATGCTCGCCAAGACACACCCTTACAATCCTCTCTGGGCGCAGCTGGGTCAGTACCTGATGTGACCATTCAGAGGCCGTGTGGGATGGAACTGCAGAAACAGCAACATTTTCGGTTGATATTCGCCATCCAACCCAGCAATTCCCAGGTGTCACTGGGCTGGCAGGGAACAGGAGACTGGCCCACAGATTCTACCTGTAAAGCAGGACCCTCACCCCACCAGAGCCTCATTCTGGTCTTTAAAGCCATGCAGGCCCGCTGGGCCCTCCCACATGGCAGCCACAGCTGCTCCTCTGGTGGGCTTCCTTAATGAAGCCACTGACACTTGAACCAGAAAATTTTTTGTTGGTTGTGGGGAAAGGGGTTGTCTGTGCCTGGTCAGATTTTTTTTTTTTTTTTTTGTAATATTTATTTGGCTGTACCAGATCTTAGTTGTAGCGCTGGAATCTAGTTCCCTAATCAGAGATGGAACCCAGGCCCCCTGCATTGGGAGCACGGAGTTTTAGCCACTGGACCACCAGAGAAATCCCTGGTCAGATGTTTAGCAGCATCACTGGCCTCTGTTCACCAGCTGCCAGTGAAAACCCCTCTTCCAAAGTTGTGATGATGAAAAATGTCACCAGACATTGCTGAGTGTCCTGTAGGGGGCAGGACACCCCTGGTTGAGGCCCACTGCCCTACAGAGGGTGGACTGGATAGGAGGAAAGTCAGAGAAAAAAGAGAGTAAGCACACGCTATGATTCCATTACCTTTTAAATTTGAGCCGAGGTCAGAGACCTTGTCTTTCTGTCCACCGCCCCCTGGGCTACTTCCTCCAAGCTTCGCACTCAGGCTTAGCGCAGGGACCTGGCGTGCCATGTGGCGGCTGGCGGAGCATGGGCTTGTGAGACCAGTGCTTAGGGTGGGAGAGGGGGGTGCCAGAGCCTCTCACCAGCAGAGCCTGCAGTGACCAGTCAGGCTTGCATACCTGCTCTGTCCCAGGACCCTGTCCGTCGGCTGGACCCAGGGCTGGGATGACAGGCAGCTCATTCTTGGGACACCTGCTGCCTGTGGAGGAGGCAGGTTGTATTGAGAACATCCTGAGCACTCCTTTGGTGGGATGGGCAGAGGCCAGCCCACAGAGAGAGAGAGTGTGCAGTGCGGAGGGTGAGGGCCAGGGCCAGACGGCTGGACTAAAACCCTGCCTCCTGGGCAAGCGGCCTAACCTCCATGCCTCTGCTTCTCTGTCTGTGCTATGGGACGTGACGACTCATGGCTGCTGTGGGAACTCCACTGCTTATCTGTAAGTGGCCTTGTCCATTCTGCTGCTGCAGCTGTTAATATGACAGGGGCCACGGGAGATAGAGGAGTGAGTAGAGGGGGCTTTCAAGGAAGACACACTTGTTGTTCAGTCACTAAGTCATATCTGACTCTTTGTGACCCCATGGACTACACACCAGGCTTCCCTGTCCTTCACTATCTCCTGGAGTTTGCTCAGATTCACTTCAGTTGAATTGGTGATGGTTGGATGGCATCACCGATTCAACCATCTCATCCTCTGTCATCCCCTTCTCTTGCCCTCAATCTTTCTCAGCATCAGGGTGTTTTCCAGTGAGCTGGCTCTTTGCATCAGGTAGCCAAAGTATTGGAGCTTCAGCATCAGTCCTTCCAGTGAACAGTCAGGGTTGATTTCCTTTAGGATGGACTGCTGTGATCTCCAAAGGACTCTCAAGAATCTTCTCTAGCACCACTGCTCAAAAGCGTCAATTCTTCTGTGCACAGTTAGAAGAGCAGCATTTTCCAGAAAAGAACTTCAGACTGGGGACAGGCACAGCAACCCTGGGAAAGAGCATATTCTAGTAGTAATGAAATGAGAGCCGTCACTGTGAGCCACACTCTATTTCAGGTGCATTCTGCACGTACTAATTAATTAGAGTCTCATTCTCACCCTGTTGCTGCATCCTCACTCTATTACAGATAATGAAGCTGTCTTTCTCTGTGCCCTGGGTCATGAAGTGTGTGAGGAGGAAGGAGGGTGCGTTTCCCATGTCAGCAGGATCCTAGGTGCAGATGAGTTAACTGAAGGATATACGGGTGTCCTGAAGGGGAAGGAGCCGGGAGCCCAGCTCCTTCTGGGTCGTCGGGTTCTTCCCAGGGAGGACCAGGCACTGCCGTTCTGGTTATGGACAACAGGCTTGATGAAAAACTTATTCAGAGGTGACAGAAGGGGGCCAGATGTTTAGAAAACATGGTGTTTCTTGGTGCCCAGTCACCCATTCTAAAGGAGCATGAATTGAGTGGTGTACATTTAACTAGATAAATAAATGTATACTTAGCTGTGCTTTCCATGTGAGGTTTAACTAATTGAGATCAGTTCCCTGTGTTCGGTATAACAAGGCAGAGTCCCTTCCTCTGGGCCCAAAATCCTCTTTGAAAGGAGAGCGTATGTTTTCGGAAGTACCCTCTCAGCACCCCAACAATCCAGCAGGGCCTGCTGTGGTCAGACTGAGGACAAGGTGCAGCCTGAGGTACAGTCACAGGGGAGAGCTTCATGAAGCCAAGGGTTAAGTGATGGTTGAGTTTCCAGTATTACAGAACATCGAGGGCTGCACTATTTTGACAGGGGGACACTTATTTCCAAAGATTGTTGTTATTATTTTTATTAAACATTCACCAAGTCACAGCAAACAGGAAAATACAAATGGCCAGGAATATGCCTGGTGCTAATGTACTTGTTAGGAGAAGGCGATGGCACCCCACTCCAGTACTCTTCCCTGGAAAATCTCATGGAAGGAGGAGCCTGGTAATCACGGTTCTTCAGTCACAGAGAAGGTCTGTCTTGAATGAGTTCAAGGCCCGTTTGCGAGTTTGCCAGGACGGGCCCTACTGCCACCTAGCTCCACCCGTGTTCCTGCTCATCTTCTTGATGAACACTGGGGCCGAGTTAACACTGGTGTCGTGTGAATCCCTGATGTGGCCGTGACACTCCGCAGCCACAGCAGACATGATCACGGGAAGTAGCAGTAATATGCTGTTAGTCGAGAAAGTTTTCTCAAACAAAAGTGCTTGTCCAGAGTGCAGCTGCAGTTCGGAGTTATTTTCAGTTCATGCATGCTTTCTCAGTCAGGTGCAACAGCTTCCGAGGTAAAGTTCTACTAGCTTGTAACTTAGTCCTTTTATAGAGGGGATCACGTGGTTACACTTCTGTCTTGCCCATTACCTGTTCTCAGAGTCTTATTCTGGGAATCCTCTCTAGAGGAGAGGACCCACCTCTGATGGGTCCTATCACTTTCTCCTCAGCCTTAGCCTTAGCTGTATGATTAAACTTATCTAAGAATTGTCTCCCCCCTCTCCCTCTAGATGGAGTCCAGATTCCTGAGTTCTTACCTGTACCTGTCACCACATATCTCCTCTCCTTTACTTAGGGTCGTTCCACATTTTGATTTATTCCAGCATTCTGCTTATTCCCAAAGTGGTTTCTGACTCAGGGTTGCTCCTGCAGAGATGTAAGGGAGAGAAATCTACGTGAAACACTCAGCGCTGTGCCTGCAGTCAGGAAATGTTGGCTTTTTGTTGTAATTGTCAATATTATTATCAAAGTACCAGAGATACACCTTACGAAGGGTAGTACTCAGGTTTTATGAAATGCAGCAATTTTAATGCTCAGGCACTGGACAGACACCTGTGATGAGAAGCCTGTGCTGCTGGTTCTCAAAGGTTTGCCTTTCTTCTGCCTTTAGCCAGTTTTTAGTCAGCATGTCAGGATATAACTTATAGCACGTTTTTCTCCAGTAGGATTTCCAGATAACCTCAGAGAAAAAAATCAGATTCATTATTCATGACCAAGTTATTTTTTCTTGTTAATCAAATTGATTCCACTTGATGTTCCTGTGTATTGAGCAAACCATTTCATTATTTTGAATTGATTCACTGCACTTCTGCTCAGAGATCCCAGAATTTGGATGTATCCCCAAGGCTTATTGTCCTTGGATTCTTCTAAAGAAGATCTCATCATTCTAGTTTCCAAAATAAATTATTTGGTTTGGTCACAAATAAGAGCTCTGGCTTTAGCCGTCCTTGGAGAGAAGGGAGCTAGCTGGCCCACTGACCTGCATGGTGAGACCCAGCCCGAAAACGGGGGACTGTGTGCATGGCACTGCACACAGCCCTGAACCCAGTATACACACTGGTGCTGTACACACCCATGCTGCACCCAACATACACCAGCATCGCACCCAGCACACTCCCATGCTGCACCTTGCACACACCTGCTGAACCCAGTATACACATTGGTGCCTTACACAGTATATGCACCCATGCTGCACCCAACATACACCAGCATTGCACCCAGCACACTCCCATGCTGCCCGTTGCACACACCTGCACGGAACCCAGTATACACACTGGTGCTGTACCCACTCTACACACCCATGCTGCACCCAGCACACTCCCATGCTGCCCCTTGCACACACCTGCACTGAACCCAGTATACACACTGGTGCTGTACCCACTATACACACCCATGCTGCACCCAGCACACTCCCATGCTGCCCCTTGCACACACCTGCACGGAACCCACTATACACACTGGTGCTGTACCCACTATACACACCCATGCTGCACCCAGCACACTCCCATGCTGCCCCTTGCACACACCTGCACTGAACCCAGTATACACACTGGTGCTGTACACACCCATGCTGCACCCAACATACACCAGCATCGCACCCAGCACACTCCCATGCTGCCCCTTACACACACCTGCACGGAACCCATTATACACACTGGTGCTGTACACACCCATGCTGCACCCAACATACACCAGCATCGCACCCAGTACACTCCCATGCTGCCCGTTACACACACCTGCATGGAACCCACTATACACACTGGTGCTGTACCCACTATACACACCCATGCTGCACCCAGCACACTCCCATGCTGCCCCTTACACACTCCTGCACGGAACCCACTATACACACTGGTGCTGTACCCACTATACACATCTGTGCTGCACCCAGCACACTCCCATGCTGCCCGTTACACACACCTGCACGGAACCCACTATACACACTGGTGCTGTACCCACTATACACACCCATGCTGCCCGTTGCACACACCTGCACTGAACCCAGTATACACACTGGTGCTGTACCCACTATACACACCCATGCTGCCCGTTGCACACACCTGCACTGAACCCATTATACACACTGGTGCTGTACCCACTATACACACCCGTGCTGCACCCAGCACACTCCCATGCTGCCCGTTACACACACCTGCACGGAACCCACTATACACACTGGTGCTGTACCCACTATACACACCCATGCTGCACCCAGCACACTCCCATGCTGCCCCTTGCACACACCTGCACTGAACCCAGTATACACACTGGTGCTGTACACACCCATGCTGCACCCAACATACACCAGCATCGCACCCAGCACACTCCCATGCTGCCCCTTACACACACCTGCACGGAACCCATTATACACACTGGTGCTGTACACACCCATGCTGCACCCAACATACACCAGCATCGCACCCAGCACACTCCCATGCTGCCCGTTACACACACCTGCACGGAACCCACTATACACACTGGTGCTGTACCCACTATACACACCCATGCTGCACCCAGCACACTCCCATGCTGCCCCTTACACACACCTGCACGGAACCCATTATACACACTGGTGCTGTACCCACTATACACACCCGTGCTGCACCCAGCACACTCCCATGCTGCCCGTTACACACACCTGCACGGAACCCACTATACACACTGGTGCTGTACCCACTATACACACCCATGCTGCACCCAGCACACTCCCATGCTGCCCCTTACACACACCTGCACGGAACCCACTATACACACTGGTGCTGTACCCACTATACACACCCGTGCTGCACCCAGCACACTCCCATGCTGCCCCTTACACACACCTGCACGGAACCCACTATACACACTGGTGCTGTACCCACTATACACACCCATGCTGCACCCAGCACACTCCCATGCTGCCCCTTACACACACCTGCACTGAACCCATTATACACACTGGTGCTGTACCCACTATACACACCCGTGCTGCACCCAGCACACTCCCATGCTGCCCTTTACACACACCTGCACGGAACCCACTATACACACTGGTGCTGTACCCACTATACACACCCATGCTGCCCCTTGCACACACCTGCACTGAACCCAGTATACACACTGGTGCTGTACCCAGCATATCTCTGCACTGCACCCAGTAACACCCGAGCTGCACCCACCACACTGCCCGTGAGCACCCAGAGCAGGGCTGCTCCTGACCGGCCTTCCCAGGCAGACAGACGTTCCATCCCAGAGGGAGACGAAAAGATGGTCATTCTAGGAATTAATCTCTGTGCCTCAGGTGTGTGAAGTGAGTCTGGTCTGGGAACACGTCATCCGTGTTTCTCCTGTTCAGGCTGACACAGCCTTGAAGCGCTCATCCAGGTGACTGTGTCTTTGTGTCCACTTGGCCTCTAGGCGACCTTTACGGAGCTATCGGCTCTCCAGTGCGGCTGACGCGCACGGTGGTGCTGGGGAAGCAGAAGGATTTGGTGCAGCGGATACTGTACGTGCTGACCTACTTCGTGCGGTGCTCAGAGTTGCAGGAGAATCAGCTGATGTGGAGTGGGGGCCCCGCGCAAGGCGAGCAGATGCTGCACGGGAGCAGCATCACCACCGCCCTGGAGAGGGGCGAGGTGGAGGAGTCTGAGTACGTGGTGGTCACGGTGAGGAGTGAGCCTGCTCTCCTGCCACCCACCCTGCCCGTGACCACAGCCGAGGGGTTGGCTGGGGTCCCAGTGGACGCTGACCCCAGAGACCTGTGTCCCCAACTTGATAGAGAAGGAGGCGGGGCCCTGGAGAAGAGCCTAACAGCCCACAGCACGTGGAGACCTCAGGGCGCATCGTGCGGGGACGAGGAGAGTAAGGAGCCCCCTCGAGGCGGCTCTGCGAGGCTCCCCAGCGGTGCAGGTGTGGGCGTGGGGCTGAAGATGAGCCCTCCAGCCATCGGGGCGGAGCCAGGAGGGGAGATGCCCAAGAAGCTGCCAGACCGGTCGGCGGCCAGGCCATGCCCTGATGGACGTCTCCGGGACAGGCCACCCTGGGAAAAGGTCACCTTCCACATCGGGAGCTCTGTGTCTCCGGAGTCGGACTTTGAAAGTCGCACCAAAGCAATGGAGGAGCGGCTACAGGCTTGCAGGTGTGCGGAGCCGGAGCCAGCACAGGGACCCCTGGCCGGGCCTGGGGTGGCTGCCGACCCAGCCCAGGAGGGCCAGGACCAGTGCTCTCCGACGTGTTCCCGGTCCCCTGGGGTGTCGGGGGGGGACAGAGATGTCAGGACCGAGGCTGCTGCGGAGGTTGCTGGGGCGCCGGGTGCACCTGCCAGCCCTACAGGCGCACCGGCACGGCCAGGGGGTTGGAGGGGCAAGGACGCAGACACGCCTGCAGTGAGCGGGTGCACCGCTCCTGTGCCCAGTGGCGATGCCAGCTTCAGGGTGGAAGGTGGCCTCCCCCGGAACGAGAGCTCCGACAGCGCCCTCGGAGACAGTGATGACGACACATGTGCAGCGGCCTCGCCGGACCTGGGTCCTGGAAGTGATCCTGATGTGGACCGTGACCAGAGCGAAGGGTCACTGGAGGTGGAGCTGCCACTTCCCAGGTAAGGCCGGTGAGGGGCAGAGTGAACCGGGTCAGATGCTGCCGCTCCGGCCACTGAGGGATGCGGAGGTGGTGGGGAGCATCCTCACCATCCTCGAGGAAGATCTGTGGCCATGGACGCCCAGCCTCGGAGGGCGGAGGGTGGATGTGCTGGTGGGTTACACCCCCGAGCAGCTTTTCCCCTGCCTGTCTGGTCAGGACAGCTTCAGGTGGTCGGGAAACAGCACCTCTTCCTAAGGCAGCATCAGCAGATGACCAGGTCTGTAAAGCAGTAACTAGAGATTTGTCCCTTCTCTGTCCTGGCACCCCCCTATGCAGGTGTGTGAGTTCCTGGAGCCAGACTTTGCCAGTGACACCCCCCCCCCCCCGCCAACACACACACACACACAAACGGAGTTTTTCTTCTCTCCCAACCCAGTGCCTGGAGGATGAGGTCTGTGAGGCACAAGAACAGACTCACAACCAGCCACCAGAATATCTGATTTTTCCTGCTCTTCCTCTTTACGAAAGTTCCTTTTCCCTTCAACTCCCTTCCCTTCCCGCACCAGTGACCTGCTTCCCAGAGGACTCCTTATGTGACCGTCCCTGGATCTGTTTCTCTCACCTGTGTCCCTGAGGCCTTGTTCCCACTGCAGTGCAAGAAGGGAGCATGTTTGTGTCGTGCGTGCTGATAGCTGGTCTTGTTTTAGGTCTCAGAGCATCAGCAACCCCAATGTGAGAAACTTCGGCCGCTCCCTCCTGGCGGGGTACTGCCCCACGTACATGCCAGACTTGGTGCTTCACGGGACCAGCAGCGACGAGAAGCTGAAGCAGTGCCTAGCAGCCGACCTGGTCCACACGGTCCAGGTGAGTGATCCCAGTTGGGAGCCTCAAGCTGCTGACCAGGGGGTGAATGAGGGGGCAGCCAGGCAAGGTGGGCAGTCACAGGTAGTCTTGGGATTGTTGCTACAGATGCTGCCAGGGTGACGGGAACCAGTGAGGCTGCTGAGACATCTGGGGACGTGTGGAGCTAGAGGCTGTGAGCACCACAGGGCACAGCAGTGCCTGGCTGTCGGAGCACGATGGGCTGGGGGGACCCCCGACCTCTCACTCCTCCAGCCGCTGAGCTCCTACAAGGCCTCCTTTGGGCTAAGCCCAGCTAGAAGCCACAGAGTGAGGAGGTCATAGCTGATGCAGATCCAGGCCTGCGGTCTGCAGAGCTCACCTCTGCACAGGACAGGGAAGGGCACAGGGTGAATCTGGAGGTGGGTGGGGCAGGCCAGGCACACAGAACAGTCAGCACAGATGGTGACAATTATGTGCATCCCAGGGAGGACCAAAGAGATGTCACATGTGTTTTGCTTTTTCGTTGATCCTTACAAGTTCCTAAAAATAATCTGTTTTAACTGATTTGTCATTAAGTTCACTTTGATGGCTGTTCGAGGATGACTGTATAAAGATTAACACATCTTATGGAAAATTGCCTCGTGGCTGCCTCTTAGTGCTTCTCCACTATCTGCAGCATGATAGGAACTAAGCATTGGAGGAAACCATGTCAGTCTGGCAGACCTGTTTTTAATTGAGCCGCTATTGGGCAGACGTGCAAAAAAAATAGCTGTATTGTATTGGAAGCATATTGTATCTTGGACAGTAGGAAAAGTCCTCTTTGCATCAGGAAAATTGGAATATGGCTGGTTACTTTCTCCTCGCCCAACAAGTACTTTTCGAGAGGTAGAACAGAAGGCAGTGTGTGCAGTCTTTGGCCTTGAGCCCCTCCTCTGTGAAGACCAGACTTCCATCAGGCACAGGCCAAGCAGGCTGGAGTTATTTGTGTGAAATGGGAAGAAAAGCTTGATGGTGAAGCAGCTGCACTCACCCCCGAACAGGGAAGGAGGAGGTTGAGGGGAGGGTCCTGAGGCCGGGGCCCCGCCCCGTGCAGGGACTGGCACCGGGTTCCTGACCCACCCTGGTTTGTGCTTGGCCACCACCCGCCCCAGGCCAGCCCTGGAAGGAGGCAGTGCTGTCGTCCTCTGTCTACATAGTCCTCAGGAGCACTGTCCTTGCCTGTCGTCTCAGAGGCCCGCAGGTCAGTGACCTTGGAGAAAGGAGATGCCCTCCTTGGACAGTGCTCTTTCTAGGTCATCTGAGCCACGCATACATTTAGTGGCCACCAGGAGCCGTAAAGCAGGGGATTTGAGGCCCTCCTTTCGCAGCACCATGTGTTCATGATCATGTACGCAGCACCCGTGGGGTTTTTGCTCGCCCGTGTCGGTCTGATCTGTAAGAACACTGGTGCTGCTCACTGGACCCTTCTCCCATGGAGCCTGGGTTCTGCTCTGACAGGTGTGCCAGGAGAGCACATGTAAACCCACAGGGCCATCCTCACCCACCCGTCCTCCAGCAAGTTATCACCCGAATGCCCGAGACCTGCCAACCGCAACTGTGAGGACGCATCTACAGACTGATCGTCCTCCCTGAACTGATTATCTGCAGAGCCATTCATGGCATTTTGTACATTTTCCATAGGCTGACACATTCAGATGTGTTGTGTATTAGGTTTCCATGGTGACCATCTAGGTCTATAATTCTTACATTTAAAGAAACAAAACCATGTTTCCTCTGTTTGTGCTCTTAAAGACCTGTCATGTCCATTTTCTCTTCCTTTCAAAGGTAGTATTTTCACACTGCAGCTGTTCTCGTCTCTGCAGACTATGCAGTCAGCCTGAGAGATGGAAAGTTATTAAGCTTAATAACCTACATTGTGTCGAATGGTGGGAACATCTCCCATGCAGCCTGCGTGGGTGTTAATAGGGAATTGCAAGGGTCATAAAAATATCTTCAGAAGAATGTATCCAATCAGCATTAGTGGAGTTCTGATTTCACTTGGCACATTCATCATAATGAATTTTGCTTTTAAAATAAGTGTTCCATTTGAACTTCTCAGACTGGGATCCTGCTCCATGGCAGTGTTTAAATAAAAACAGCCTCCTTTCAACTGCCACTGACAAATATTTGTTGGAAAATAAATTAGGTTTAGGAGGCAGAACATTATATTAAATGACTGCTCCACAAAGCCTAATAATTATTTAAATTCTTGAGTGTGTTGCCAGAGAAAAAAGCAAAGATCCAAGAACAGGAGCCGAGTTAGGAATGAAATACTGAGTTGTTGAGGAGGAAGAGCTCGGGATAAATTTCTCTCTCATAATTTACTTTCAAGAACCTGGTTTTTGAATTTTAATAATTCCTAATATTCATGCCACACTTCATCCAGCTTTGAGATTCATAGTTGTTTACAGAGAAGGATTTTTAACTTTTTAAGAGCAGTTGATTTACATTATTGATCTGTTTTCGAGGCCTGTGCATGACAGGATTGTGAAATCTGTCTTATGTAAATACGCACTTCTGTAACCTCAGTGGACTGGGTTGTGGAGCTTCTTCTCTCACTGAGGTACTGCGTCTGGAGCTCCCAGTACTAAGAATTTCCTTTTGTGCATTTCATTATCCTAGACTCTTATGACAGAAAGAAGTATTAACTTTATTTCATTCATTTCCATTTTTGTTACCGGCTTCCACGTGGTAAGATTCTAATGGCCTTTAAATATTTTAACATGTGTTCTTATTTAATCCACCTACTACCTCTGTTCCATCGTTTGAACTGTTTCTCTGCCTCCTAATGCATAGATTATACAGCTGCCTTGAATTAGGCTGAGGTCATACTTAGTTTCATTTTTTTCCTGCCGCATCTAAACGTGAATTCTTTCTTCTGTTTTCCTTTTGACTTTGAAGGGTGAAGTGGGAGAGCCGGCTTCCCTCTGCACCCATGACTCTCAAGGAGCTTTTTCTCTCTCCTTCTTTTTATCTGTGCCTTGTCCGCCTGTGGGTACTGCTGACCCACGGGTTCTGGGTACTGGGCCGGGGCAGCTATGAAGTTGCAGGGAGCGGAGGTGGTGGAGGAGGCTGACTCGACATTGATGCTGTGGTGTTACTGCTTGTTCCATGGTCGTCAGGTAAATCTGTTGGCTTTGCTAGGCCTCAGAAAAACATATTTAGAGGAACAGAAAAAATGTAACCCAGCAGTTAAGCATGCAGCTTCTAAAGGCAGACATACCTGCGTTTGAGTTATGGCTTACCCCTTGTGGCTGTGTGGCCTTGGGCAGGTTTCTCTCATCTTCCAAGCATCTTTTTCATGTTCTAGAAAGTGATAGTACTTGTAGGTCTGATTGAAGACTGTGAGATGATGCGTGTCCGTTGTTGAGCACAGCGCCCCGCACATTACTGAACACCCATTAAACAGTAGCTATTAAAATGACACCGTGAACGTGCTTTGTAAATGAGTTTTCCAGGATGCTTACGCTCTGGGTGATGAACAGAAGCAGTGCCCATTCATTCAGTGTTAATGGCTGCTGAGTTCCCTCTGCCATGACGGTCCAAGGAGCAGGCCAAGCCACTTAAAGCTCTGCAGGGTCAGGTCATCAAGACCAAAATTAGCATCACACATTGTTTCTTTTAAGAAAAACTGTATGCTAGGGCTTCAGGCATCTCCAGAACACTCCCTAAAACAAGGAAAAGTTGGATATGGCAACCTCTTTCATTTAAGAGTAGCAACAGGTTGACTCTAGAAATCAGTAGTGCAGATAAGGAGCTTTGCTAATGGCTTGGCTGTGCTGTGAGCCTCAAATACCTAACGGAGCCCGTGCCACGCCATCAGCCAGCGAAGTTATGAAAGAGCCGCGAGTCACAGGGACCGATAAAGCATTGCATTAGTAACAAAGACAACGCTGAGGTGGCCCAGATCAGCAGCCACCTTCAGTCAGTGGTGTTGTAGAGGAAACAGCCACGCAGAACACGTCTGCTGTTTGAGACAGAACAGCTCTGCTCGCCTCCTTTCTTGGGTGGGGTGGTGAGCATGGTGGGGCCATGGACCTTCAGCCCCAACTCACTGTTGTGGGGGGGTGTGTGTGTGTACATGTACACATGTGTCTGTATATGTGCATGTATAAGTATGCACACTGGGTTATGACATTCAAACGTATTTCTTATTGCACGTGGTGATTTTAAAAAATACTTAAAGAAACTACTGGTATCTGGGTATCGCCAACTCCAGTCTGAAATCTTGGTGACCCCTCCCCTCCTCAGCGCCTCTCCACCTGCATGGGGCCACTTTGCACACAGCCATGGAGGGCTCCTTCTCAAATAGGGATTTGATTGGTCACTCTTCTACCCTCCCAGGGGCCCATTTCTGTAGAGAGTGAAATCTAGTCTTCTTGGCTGGGATCGCCCCTCATATGTCCTTCACACACACACGCACAGTCACACTGTCGATCAGCCTTGAACTCCCCTCCTCTCTTCCACCTCCTGGCCGCTTGCTGTGTTCCGTCTGTCTCAGGCACCATGGAACCAATTTCTGTGCCATTTGCAGACCTCCTCCTGATGTTGCCCCTTCTCTGAAACCATTCCAGTCCCTTTGCACATGACAGTTGCTTCAGCCTCCAGTGTCTTCTCCTGCCAGGCTTGCAGTGCCCAAGCAGGGAGGGGGCTTCAGTCCTACCAGTCCAGCACCCAGTCCAGGGACAAGCGGCACAATGTGGTCCCCCTGCGGCGGTTAGAGAAGTGTGTGTTCCTTCAGGTGACACTGTGCTGTAGACTGTGACCCTCCTAAAGCAGAGAGGTGATAGACTCTGCATTTAAGATATAAAGAGGAAGATTGCTGTGCTTAGATATGATGCCTGAGGCCCTTGGTGTTCTTTTTCTTTACTTAAGGAAGAATAAAAAGCTCTCAAAGGCATCATTTCTCTTGTATTTTGTGAATAGGCACATGGCTAATTTTGATGTTTTCCCCTGTTTTTTCATTATGTGCAAAGTATTTGGACATCTAGGCCATTCTCTGCAGAAAAAGCTACCAGCCTTCTTACAGTTGTCTTAGCATCATGCACATCCTCCCTTAACTTTGCTCTGATGATCCCTTTTGACCTTGAGCATCTCTCCTTGACTTTAAACTGCTTCCTCAGCAAGTGACTGGCCTAAAGTTTAAGGCATCCCTGAGGCTGCGCCCTATATGCTCAAGGCTGAGGCTTCCCTGAGCCCCTGCCTCCCAGGACCCCTCCAGCAGTGCCCGTGGTCCAGAATGGATGATTCTCTCTCCTTCTCTACTTTATCACAACTCTGAAGCCTTTAGAGTCAACATGGCGCCTGTTTCCAAAAGGCACATACAGCACATAAAACAGAACGACTCCAACACGGTGGACTTGCGGTCAGGGCGAGGGGGCTTAAGCCAAATGGGCAGGGGCGTTAGCCCTCCTCCCACAGTCCAGAGTAGCTGCTGAGTAAAACTACATTTAAAATGGTGATGGTGATAAAAGGAAGGAATTGGAACCCTTAAAAAGATGGTCTGATATGATACCCAACTATTTGTATTCGTAAAAGAACTAAAGGGAGCTGCTAAAATGGAAAAATGCAGTCATGGAAATTAAAACTCAGGGGGGTAGTCTAATGAGCAGAACAGATTAAATGCAGCCAGAAGGGATTAGAGTTTGTGAAACAGTGACGAGATACAGACCTGCCCCTGTGACTGTAACTCTGAGACAAAAGGACGTGAAACAATGTGAAAAGAGCCAGTAAGAGACGTGGTGGCTTGAGTGAGACGGTTTTATGGTGTATACAGGAGGCAGGACAGAGAAACAGTATTTGGAGGAAGAATGGCTGCTGTCTTTCAGGTTAGATGAGCCCACAGACATGAACATATCCACACTGAGCTGCAGGTCATCAGAGAAAAAGGAAGCTTATCACTGGCCAGAGAGGATGGCTCTGTCCTTCAGGAAACTGAAATCCAGCTTGTGACTAAAGACATAAGCAGTGCAAATAGAGGCCACTGTCAGGATGGGAGGCAAGGAATGCATGGATGGCTTCCTGGAGGAGGTGACATCTACAGTGAGGATAAGCAGAGCTGGAATGGGGGGTCCAGGCAGGACACAAGGACCCTGCACTCCCCCAGGGGCTGCAGACTAACTGTAGGCAGAGCCAGCTTTACTGCCATAGGAGCTCCTGTCTCACTTAAACTGCTGTCAGGAAAGCCTGGGTGCCGAGCATTTAGCGTTCACTATTCTAGATGATATTATAGACTGGAAGAAGTGTTAGAGAAGGGTGAGTAGTAATAGGATTCTCTTCTCTGCATGAATGTGAGACTAAAGGTGGGTTGGTTGGTTTGTTTGTTTTTGGTATGGACCATTTTTAAAGTCTTTTATTGAATTTGTTCCAGTGTTACTTTTATGTTTTCCTTTTTTTGCCTGCAAGGCATGTGGTATCTTAGCTCCCCAACTAAGATTGAACCCCCACGACCCCCCACCACAGGCCCCCTCTCCCCGCCCCTGGATTGGAAGGCAGAGTCCTAGCTACCAGGGAGGCCCCAGACTGAAGGCTTGAAAAGAGAAACTAGTCAGGCAGCCACATGTATCTGCATCTTTCTGTGTGCCCTCAGCCATCCAGAAGTGGGTGGACTTACTTAAATCCTCAGTGCCAAGGATGCGGGGGGGTGGGGGGGGGTGGTTATGTAGGTGGGCCTTGGCCCCTAGAGAGAGAGGAGAATAAAAACAGGATCTGATGACATTTAGCCAAGAGCAGATGCTGAGAATGTGGGCCTCAGAGCATTGATTATCTGCTTTTTCTCTGTGACTCACCCAAGGCCTATTGAAATGTTGTAAGGACAAAGAGTAACAGAGTCTTGTCAAGAGAACACACTGGTCATAGCAAACACCCTTTTCCAGCAATCCAAGAGATGATTGTACACATGGACATTACCAGATGGTCAAAACTGAAATCAGATTGATTATATTCTTTATAGCCAAAGATGGTGAAGCTGTGTACAGTCAGCAAAAACAAGACCTGGAGCTGACTGTGGCTCAGATCATGAGCTCTTTATTGTATAATTCATGCTTAAATTGAAGAAAGTATGGAAAACCACTAGGTCCTTCAGATATGACCTAAATCAAATCCTTTATGATTTTACAGTGAAGGTAATGAATAGATTCAAGGGATTAGATCTGGTAGAGAGGGCCTGAAGAGCTGTGGATGCTTAGCATCACTGACTGTTAGAGAAATGAAAGTCGAAACTACAGTGATGTGCCGCCTTACACGAGTCAGAAGGGCCATCTCCAAAAATCTGTAAACAATAAATGCTGGAGAGGGTGTGGAGAAAAGGCAACCTCTTACACTGCTGGTGGGAATGTAGATTGATACAGCCACTGTGGAGAACAGTATGGAGGCTCCTTAAAAAACTAAAAATAGAGCTTCCATCTGACCCCCAATCCCATTCTTGGGCATATGTCCAGAGAAAAACATGGTCCGAAAGGATGCGTGTACCTTAATGTTCATTGCAGCACTTTCACAACAGCCAAGACATGGAAGCAACCTAAATGTCCATTGACAGATAAAGAAGACGTGGTTCATGTATATACAATGGAATACTACTCTGCCATGAAAGAATAAAGTAATGTCATTCGCAGTAGCATGGATGGACCCAGGGATTATCATACTAAATGAAGTAAGTCAGACAGAAAAAGACAAATATGTGATATTGATTATATGTGAAATATAAAAAATGATACAGATGAACTTATTTACAAAACAGAAACAGACTCACAGACATAGAAAATAAACTTGTGGTTACCAGAGGGCAGAGGGGGAAGGGACAGATTAGGAGTTGAGGATTAAAATATACACACTACTGCATATAGATAAGGAACAAGGACCTATACTGTATAACATAGGGAACCAAAGTCAATATCTTGTAATAATCTGTAACGGAAGAATATGTGAAAAAAAGGTATATATTCATATGTATGTATAATTGAATCACTTTACGTCTGAAACTAACACAGCACTGTAAATCAACTATTTTTCAAAAAAATTTTTAATAGATAAAGAGGTCACTACATAAAATGTTAGTGGTATACATAGCTGTATATGGAAAAGAAATACGTTACTAGTTGTGTGGATGACTTAATAAGAACTGGATCCAATCTAAAAATAAATCTGAATAGAGAGTTGTTCAACAGAGCCAGCATGTATTAGGTATTTAGCTCATGCCTTGCATTTTGTTATGTTCATTTCTGAGACTACGGAAGAAAATGTAATTTCTCTCCTTGAGTTACTTACGAAATCGCTGAGTAGACAAACAGATGTGCAATCAAGAGAGAGTTAGGACAGTGTGATTCCGTGCCAGACAGTGGACGTGGGGAGTCTCACTGTGGGGCGTAGGGGAGACCGGGCCAGGCCAGGTCCCTGAAGAACTGGAATGTTGAGAAGGGAGCCCAGAAGATGTTCTGGCCACAGCCTGAGTGAGAGACGGGCTTCCTCTCTGCCTGGAGAAGGGGCTTCTTCTGAGAGAGCCTGGAGAAAAATGTGTGCAGGTGGATGTGAGCCTGAGGGAAGCTGCAGGGATGCAGAGACAGGTTTGACCAGTAAGCATTGGGGGAGGGTCCCAGGCTAGGGTAGGTTTCTGAGTCCGTGAGGGTTTGGGGATGTGGTTACATGAGGGGGCGATGTAGGGTGTGGGGAAGCAAGGGGATGCACCTGACAAGCGGTAGGCACTACACTACGAGTTCCATGCACATTTTGTCACAGAAACCCTGAATTAAGTACAGTCACACACTGCATGGTGGTTCATCCGTAAATAATCCTGCTAATGTAAGAGATACAAGTTTGATTCCTGGGTCATGAAGATCCCCTGGAGAAGGAAATGGCAGCCTGCTCCAGTATTCTTCCTGGGAAATCCCATGGACAGAGGAGCTTGCTAGGCTACAATCCATGTGGTAGCAAAGAGTCAGACACAACTTGGTGACTAAACAACAACACGCTCTGCAGATGTAGAGATGGAAGCCCCGGAGAACAGGGTCACTAAGGCCCCACAGCTAGCAAGTAATGAGTGACCGTCAAGCCCAGTCCTGCCTGGCTTCAGAGTCTTGGCTCCCTGATGAAATATCCAAACCTGAGGGAGGGAGTTGGAGAGATCAGGCTCGTGGGAGGTGTTTGAACCATTCAGTCTAATGGTTTACAGCGTTTGTCAAAGTGCTTAATTTCTCAAAAGCACGCTCCGTGCATTCGTTACTGGTAAGTGTATTTATGTGTACCCTGGGTTGTATGTGAACTTAAGAAACCTGGCTGACAGATTTTCCTACTAGTTACTTCTGTATTTAAGTTGCGGCTCATAAGTAAAAGTAATAAAGAAGTGTCATGTAATTCAGTTTTCCCTTTGTTTATGGTGGTTCTGCATATGCCATAAGCAGAGCCATTGCAAAGAGGGGTTTTCTGTTGAATACCAGGCAGGGCAGAGGCATGTGTGGGTGAGAGTTCCTGTGATTTTCCCAGCGGGGCTTCTGGATCTCAGAGTTCTTTAAATTCTACAAGCTCAGAGACCAACTAATAAACCAAACCGTAAAACATTTACACTGCCCATTACCACCCATAAACGTTACTCTTTAGTGGGCTGTGTTTCCTTTGGAAAGATACATGTCAGAAATCTCCAGAATCATCAGAACTTGTGCTTCAATGCTCTGACCTTAGAGAAGTTTAGACCAGATCAGGACTGGGCTGTTAGTTGCCCTGGCAGTCCTTAGATGATAACTTGAAATGGTTGCAGATGACATTTTTTTATCTCTCTCCAGTATTCTTTTTCTTGAATATTTACATTTCCTTCTATTTCCATCTTCCTTTAAAAAAAAAAAATTTAGTCTTCAATAAATGAGTAACTACTAATGGCATAGTTAGATGGAGACAATTGGTGACCTGTAGATGTATTTAAGGAAAATCAAAGTGTTAATTGCTCAATGATGCCTGACTTTTTGTGACCCCCATGGAATGTAGCTCACCAGACTCTACTGTCCATGGCATTTTCCAGGCAAGAATGCTGGAGTGGGTAGCTGTTCACTTCTCCAGGGGAACTTCCTGATGCAGGGATCTTCCTGAACTAGGGATTGAACCCGGATCTCCTGCATTGCAGGTAGATTCTTTACCATCTGAGCCACCAGGGAAGCCCACTTAGGAAATTACATGTTAAATATTTAGTAGTCTGAGAATGTATAATTCTTTTTTAAAATTTTATTGAAGTATAGTTGATCTACAGTGTTGTGTTTATTTCTGCTGTACAACAAAGTGACCCAGTCATACATATGTGTATTCTTTCTCCTATTCTTTTCCATCCTGGTTTGGCACAGGTTACTGACTGTCGTTCCCTGTACACTTCTGGCTTTAAGGGGCTGTCCTGACAGCGTTGCGTGGTTCTGCTTCCCTGGATCCCACACGCGTGACACTCAGTGCTGTGCGTGGGCTCACAGGCGCTTGCCTTCCCTGTGACTCCTGGGCTCGACCTGGTCTGTCTGAAGTCTGTCCTTTCTCAAGCAGCTGGTCCTGCCCTTGGGGCTGAGAGTCCAGGAGAGAGGAGTCAGCCCCCCCCCTTCAGGGAGTGGGCTCTGGGCTCCCTGTGCGTTTGTCCCAGCCTTCGGACGCAGCTCTCTTTAGTCCGTCCCCAGGTTTCCAGTGTGCTCACGTTTTCTCTCACGTAATTGTGCCAGCTCCTCTTTTGTTCCTCTGCTGTTTCCGCCCCCAGGTCTGCAGCCTCCTGGGGTCACAGGCACCCAGAGAGCCTTCTGTCCATCACGTCCCCAATGAGCCTCGCCGCCCTCCTGCGATGGCCCCCTTCGGAAGGCGGAGCTCTGTGTGTGGTTGCGGTGGTGTGCGTGGTGCCGTGCGATCTGCAGTCTGCTTTCCTTGGGTCAATACACTGCTCCCTTCCCTGAAGGGTGGGAAGTTACTTAGGAAACTGAATGAGTTGGAAACTCGGGCCCAGATTATTCACTACAAATAGTTCATCCAACTAAAGCTAGACTTTTATACCAACTGTCCCAGCCTCCTGGCCCCCTATTCACAGGGAAGTCTCGGAGAAAGAGCCCTCGAATGACCTGGCCTGGGTGCTGTCCCTCACCTTGATAGAGGGAGGTGACTGAAATCCAGAGGGGAGATTGGCGTGCCTTCCTCTCACTGTGTATACATGGGCATATGGATTTTAATGATTATGTATATATTTTCAGGGGCTTCCCAGGTGGCACCGTGGTAAAGAATCTGCCTGCCAGTGCAGGAGACGCAGGAGACATGGGTTTGATCCTTGAGTCAGGAAGATCCCCTGGAGTAGGAGATGGCAACCCACTCTAGTATTCTTGCCTGGAGAATCCCATGGACAGAGGAGCCTGGCGGGCCAAAGTCCATGGGGTCACAAAAGAGTCAGACACGACTGAGTGTATAAGTACATATACCTCATATACACACACAGCACATATACTTTCATAATGTAAGCCCCTTGAAGGAAAGGTCTTTGGATAGATTCATATAGATCTTTTCTGGGCAATACCCAGCACACAGTGAATTTCTGATAAATGCAAAGCATTGAAGGAACTTGAACTCCAAATGCAAATCTTTTAAATTTCCAAATTTTCATTTGCTTTGGTCATAAGGACCAAGTCACTGTCCTCTTGCTGTGAACCTGTGACACAGGGATTGAGCAAGAACTTGCCGGAACTTGTAGAAGGAAGTTGTGGCAGCCATTTCTGTACTTTCTGTTTTGGAGAGTGTGTACAAGCGTAGGAGTAAGGCATCACAAGACCCTGTGGGTGAGAGTGGGAATCTGTGGTCATTATGTGTGTGGGGGCATTTCGACTGTTTGGTTGAAAAGTCTAAGAAATGAGAGCCATCCTTGGGAAACTGGGCTCCATTAATTCAAGAATCTGTTCCGTCACATTTTTCATTCTTCACGTTTAAGATTATTTGAACATACACTTAAATAAATGTGGACCGCTAGATTTTGCCTGATTTGCTGTTCTTTTCAATGGGGAAATATTCTAAACCATGAAGGTTTCCCTCCTGGATATAGTACAGGAATAAATGTTGCTCCCAACAAAGTTCTCATTCAGCCCATCAGTCACTTCTTCCCCATCTGTGAGAAAGAATACAGAGATTGAATCAAAAAGCCTCAAAACGAAGGAACCAGATTACCTGTTAAATGTAGAGTATGGCAGCAAACATCTTGGGTTTCCATCAATAGCCTCCCCAATAATAGTGCTGTCTTTTTTTTTTTAATTCATTTCTTTGTTTGCCTGTTTATTTTGTCTGTGCTGGGCCCCCCACGTGTGTGGGCTTTCTCTACTCACAGTGAGTGGGGGCTGCTCTTAGTCATGGCGAGCGAGCTTCTCACTGCGGTGGCTTCTCTTGCTGTGGGGCACAGTCTCTAGGCTGGGGGAGTTCCATAGATGTGGCACCTGGCTTAGTTGCCCCATGGCATATGGAATCTTCCCAGACTAGGGATCGAACCAGTGTCCGCTGCATTGGAACGCGGATTATTAACCACTGGACCATCAGGGACTCCCTAGTGTTAAGTCTTAAGTACATTCATCAGTGGCCACACTTGTACCTTTTGGCCTCATCTCAACAACATAGCTCCCTAGTCCCATCTGTCTAGGTGGTTGTTGGAATTGATTTATGTGTGTAGCACATGGTTCCTGAGTAAATATCACTTCATGATTAAAGCTCTACTTTTCAGGGAATATTAAGTCACCCTTCCAAACCTCGTGATGGGGAAAATGGCAGTAGAATCCTACACCGTATTCTGACAGTCTCCATTGTAAAGGGAATGAGCAGGGGCTTCCCTGGCAGCCAGTGGTTAAGACTCCACACTTCCACAGCAGAGGGTGCAGGTTCGATCCCAGTTCAGGGAACTAGGATCCCACAAACCACACAAAAAATAAAGGAGAGTGTAGCTTTCCAGAAGGAAGTGACTTTCAAGTCCTGGTTTGGAGTGAGATTGCAGGCCTTTTTGTTTACCTGTGAGCATGTGATGATGTTTATGGGTCCCTTCTGAGTGTGGGAATAAAATAAGGATGGACTGCAATTTTATCAAGTTAATGTTTAAATGGCAGTGTGATGGCACTCTAGAGTCCCTGGGGAGCTCTGGGCTACTGGGGCGCCCACCATCACCTGTTTATGTTTCGATTGGAAAAAAGTTGATACACAGTGCTGTGTTGGTTTCTGCCGTACAACAGTGCAGAATCAATCACTGGCATACGTCTGTCCCCCTCCCTCTTGAGCCTCCCTGCTGCCACTGTAGATCATCACAGAGCTCTATAGCTCCCTGTGCTATACAGCAGCTTCCCCCAGCCATCTATTTCAGACAGCTGGAAGCGTGGCGAGGAGTTGACCCCCTGTGTCTGCCCTGCAGCATCCTGTGCTGGACGAGCCCATCGCCGAGGCTGTGTGCATCATTGCAGACACAGACAAGTGGAGCGTCCAGGTGGCCACGAGTCAGAGGAAGGCGGTGGACAGCACGAAGCTCGGCCAGGACGTCCTGGTGTCAAGTCAGGTGTCCAGCTTACTGCAGTCCATCCTGCAGCTCTACAGGCTTCACCTCCCCGCCGACTTTGTAAGTTTGTGTTCTCTAGTCATCAGAGAAATGAGCTATAAAAACACTTCCCACGGGATTGTGGTTATAAAGTCACGAGTTCCTGTGTATTGATTTTAGTATAATTGGATGTTAGCATCAGTGGAAACAGAGCGTGTGATACAAAACCAGCACATGGGCTGGATTCAGTAACAATAGTCCTTCTGGAAACAGAGCATAGAGACATCATCTCTTTGAACAAGTTACATGAAGAAGTAGGTATAATGTGGAGGCAGGGGTCAGGCACACAGGGAAATTTAAAATACCCTCCTTGGGGAAACTTACCGGTTTTTCCGTCATCAGTTTGGTGCCAAGTCAGCCAACTTTCTGAAGGGACTGTCGTTCCATCTGCTCAGGGACAATCCTCCCAGAGTTGTTAGGGATAATGTAGGATATTGTTTGTGTCAGGAGTTAAAATGTTGAAGCACCGTAGCCATAGGGGATAGTATCAATTGTTCCTTTTTGAATGGGATTTTGCAATCACTTTGATAACATTATATTAAATACAGACAGCAGATAGACCCTCTGAACTCCTAGAAAATGATCAACAGTTCTCCCCAAGTCTCTGGAATAATACACACAACAAATTCGTGTGTGTGTGTAGGTGCGCACGCATGTATAGAGAGATGAAGAGAAACCACACTTAAGGAGGGAGGGAGCCGGGTTTCCAGAGCAGAAAGGCATGTACCAGGAGGGGAAGAACTCCAGGAGCTGGGAGGGACACACCTGAGATGAGCTCACCTGCCTTCTCAGCTCTTCCTCCTTCCCCTGTCTGCACTCAGCCCCGCACCAAACAGCCAGCATCTCCCTGCCAGCCTCCTGCCTCCACGAAAGATGCAGAGCTAGCAACAAGCAAGTAGGTGGTTGCATTACGGTCAGCTCCCTGACTGCTCAGGAGGGGTTATTCCCCTGAGTTCGTGTGACCAGACCTACAGGTGCACCATACCCCTTGGAAAGCCAGGACTCCTGTGTTCTTGGAGTGGGGCTTTGAAACACTGAGGTGGCAGTGTAGCATCACAGCGACATCACAGGGGTCACATCTGGGCTTTGCGCATTTGGTTCCTTGGGCACCTCAGGACATCAGCTTTTTCCTCTGTGAACATGGTGTCTTGGCAGCAAGCACATGAGAGCCTCGCTGAGGTGTGCTTTCTACCTTGCCAAGCCTAGGGCGAGATGAGGCTCCTTGCAGCCAGTGGACAGTAGTGGACAGTCAGTGGGCTTTCAGTGGCCTGGACTCAGACCCAGGCTCCTCTGCTTCCTAACCATGTACCTTGTCGAAGCTGGGGAACAGCAGAAACTGTCCCGTCTGTTAATGGAAATTAAGTGAGCTAATTGACTTGGCTGGAGCTAAGTGAATTAGTGGGGCTAATTCTCTGGGACTTCCCCGCTAGATCAGTGGTAAAGAAACTGCCTGCAATGCAGGAGACCCAGGTTCAATCCCTGTGTCAGGAAGATCCTGTGGAGGAGGGCATGGCAACCTACTCCAGTATTCTTGCCTGGAGAATCCCATGAACAGAGGAGCCTGGCGGGTTACAGTCCTTGGGGTTGCAAAGAGTTGGACACGACTGAAGCCACTGAGCACAATTCACCCAAAGCACTTGAGTAACACTGCATGTTATACACACTCATAAGACAGCTTCTATTGGTGTAATTGTTAAGAATAGCTACTCATGTGAAACAGTGTTCACGGCTGTGAAGACTGACACCGCCTATTTGCTGAAACCTTTATTTGGGCTTTAAACAGCAGGACCCCTGTCCCAGCGGTGACCCAGGAGGCACCTGTGGCCTCTTACAGCGTGACTCTTGCTCTGCACTTGCAGGCAGTTCTCCCTTCTAGTAGCAACGTGCATCATGTTGATGTGGAGGCCGAAATTTGCTTTTCTATAAGAAAAGAGAGAGAGATTTGATTATACAGTTTTTTACTATTATAAGTATTTACCAAACTTTTATATTTTATTCTGTAATCCATATCTCTCACTACAGTTGACATCTTAAGTTATCCCAGCAGTAAATTACCACAGTTGATTCTTTTTTACTTAATGTAGACATGTTACATTTAACCATAAAATCAAGATCGAAGAAAATTTCATCTGCAGTTTAAAATTCTCCTTAAAATTCACTTGAATGAAATATACAATTAATTTCCTGTTGGTACTTTGAATATGGAGAGAGAAAGTAGCTATTTAAAATTTCAGAAGTTAAAATTGAAGAAATCCATCTCAGAAAGGAAGGAGCAGATCCCCAAATAGTTCAATTTCATAATCAGGCTTTGTAAAAAAAAAAAATTTCTAAATGCTTGGATTTCCAGTTTCATGTACATTCCACATGAACCAACATTCTCTTTATTTCCATATTGCAATACACAGTTTTCCTGGGGACATGAAAATGCTGTAAATTCACTATTTTAAACCATAAAGGATTCAGCATAATGTAGCTGTTCCTTTTAATATTTTATAATGCTCTTATTAAAACTTTGTATTTACTCCACAAGGAGCTGAAACTGAGCAGGAGACCCTTCCCCCACTGAACTCCGCTTCCTTGGGGGAACATTTCCATGAGAGTTGGTGAAATCCTCCTTGCTTTGATTATTACTCTTACTCAACTTACCAGTTGTGTTTCATCCACACAACACAATGCACTTAAGATTTTAAGCCAATGGAAAAGATTACATCTCGAATGCATACTTTGTCTATGTCACTGATCAACCCAGATGGTCAAGATCAACATTGTCAAGTGCATCTGTTAATCTTTTTACCTTGAAGACAGCAGGCGTAATGGTCTAGAAGAGAATCATGTCAGATGGACCCTTGCCAGAGCCATCAGGTGACTTACTGAGGTGCCTGATGACTGCCTGCCAAATGCAGAAGCATTTGCCTCTGGTGCAAAGCACAGATGGTTGCTGTTCTCTAAGACACGAAGTTGGACACAGTTCCAAGGGTAGAGATGTCCTGAAAATAATTGCCTCTCTTTATTGTTACTAGAGACCTAGATAAAATACACTCTTGAGAGATAAGAAAAGTTCAGAATAACCTTGTTCCAGTCCTTCTTCTGGGAATGAATTGTAACTAAATAATCTGAGGTATAGAAAACAACAACAGAGATGCTCTTTATAAAAAGGCATTGGTAAAGAATTTTTAGTAACATGGGGAAGGGATTATTAGAAAGTTTTTTGAAAGCAGAGAATAATTGTACTTATAGAATGATTTCAACTATGTAAAAGGTAAAAGCTTTTTTAAAAAGACTAGAGAATATATATGAAGCTCTTAACAGTCATTGGAAAAACTAAACTTTCTTGTTTTACAAAAACCTGTTTGTTTTTTTAATTTATATTATAGTTGATTTATAATGTGCTATTAGTTTGAGGTGTGCAGCAAAGTCATTCAGTTATACATATACAGGTGCTAAGTCATGCCCAACTCTTTGTGGCCCTATGGACTATAATGTACCAGGCTCCTCTGCCCATGCAATTTTCCAGGCAAGTGGAAAACTGGAATACTGAAGTGGAGTGCCATTTCCCACTCCAGGAGATCTTCCTGACCCAGGGATCAAACCCGAGTCTCTTGTGTCTCCTGCACTGGCAGGCAGATTCTTGGCCCATATAGGTTATTACAGAGTACTGGGTAGAGTTCTCTGTAGCGTAAGGTAGGTCCCTGTTGATGACAAAACTTATTCCTCCGAATGGTAGGGTTTGCACTGGCTTGTAATCCCTTAAGTATATTTTACAGAGATGAGATCACAGTTGTGTGCTTAGAAAGGATGGAGGGAATTCCAGCTCTTGAGTCACTGGCGGAGATCTGAGTCCCCAGCTCATCGTGAGTGTGGTTGGCTTTGCAGTGCGTCATGCACCTGGAGGACAGACTGCAGGAGATGTACCTGAAGAGCAAGATGCTGTCCGAGTATCTTCGTGGACACACGCGTGTGCACGTGAAAGAACTAAGCGTCGTGCTGGGGTGAGTCCTATGGAGTATCACCATTGCTCCCAGGCTGTACCCCCTGACCCGTCCAGCCCCTGCCACTCCCCAGGGACACCAGAGTTTCACACCTAGAAACAGACTCTCTGACCTTTCAGCTGGAGGTCCAGGGTCAGCCTTCCCCCCAGGGTTATTTTATCCTTGAAAGTGGAACATGTAATCCTCCTCCAGAGGCCCATCTCGAGGCATTTCACTAGGATGTGGGAGTCACGGGCTGTCGGACCGCGGCTGTGTCCTCCTTGCCATTTCTGGGGGAGGTGAGGAAGGCAGCCCTCCTGGCCTTGGGGCCCGTCTGCGTGTCCCAGGTGGCCGGACTCTCCTCCCTTTTCCTGTGAGCCCATCAGAAGAGGAGGTGTGCATGTCATCTGTGTCCTGCATCGTCTCCCAGAGACTGTTGGCCCTAATTTCTCTGGGGGGAAGAAATTCTGACTTGCGTTTTACTCTCTGTTCAATTTTTCCACAGAGAAGTAACAAAACAACATTGTCTCAATAGGGCCTTGTCCCCCCTTTTCCTGTGATGACGATCCCCCCCAGTTTGGGGCAAGAAAATACCGTGTATAAAACATCAAACCCCAAATTCTCTATTAGGCCTGCCAGTCAAAGTTGTATTATTTCAAGGCTCAGGCCTTCGCTTTCTTGCTGGACTTCTCAGGTCAGACCCAGGATGTGACTTACTGCATTATTCCACTCTCAGCATTTCCTGCCATACTTTTTTTTTTTTAATGTATTTCACTTTAAAAATATTCTCCCCTTCTGAGGCATTTACTTTTTCACTTTTTGCTTAGATCTCTTCACCAGCCTCACAGTAGTCCTGCCTCATCTGATTTCTGATGTGGGATGTGCAGCTCTTATTTCTAGGACGCTTGCCTGACCCCTGGCTGATGGGTGCCTACCGTCAGCACCCACCCCTGAAGGATCCACTCTGAAGGTGGATTTGCCTCCTTGCTTCAGGCCCCCCAGTGCCTTATTGGGCCCCTTCTAGCCCTTCCTCACTGCCCTCCTGCTCTCAGGCCAGTAGCACTGCAGTGCTGGGAACTTGCTGTCACCCTGAATGTCACTGCAGAAGGCAGGGAAGATGCCACAAGCTCATACCAGCTGCCTTCTTAGGTTCTATTTTTAGTTTTTAGGTTTTGGAAACAAGGGACAACATTAGAACATGTTTCAAGGACCGAGACCACCCTGGCTTTCCAGGACACCCAGCAGCCCCCCTGCCTGTGCTCCCCCACCCTCACTGACTCTACCTCCATTCTCAGGAAGTGGCTTCGGTGTCTGAGTGTTGAGTGCGTGCTGGGTGGGGGTTTCAGTTGTGTGAGCCATTTAAGAAAGCCCAGGGGTTTTGAAGACTTTGTCACCATCTTGGGTTCCCAGAGACTTACTTGGAGCCGGTGCAGACTCGAGGTGCAGTCCTGGAGTGCTGACTGGAGGAGATGTCGTGCAGAGGCCTTGCAGGGATACAGGCCCTGGTCCCATGCACATAGCTGCCACTGCACCATCAAAGGTTCCAGGACCCCAGCAAGGCGGGTCTCAGGAACAGGCTCACCATCTGCCTGCCTCTTTCACTCTGTTCTGATTGCCCACTGGGCAGGCCTGGGATCTGGCAGTGGGACACTTCTATAAATCCTGCCACTTTAATGTAACTACCTCCCCTCTCTCCACATTCAGGATAGAGTCCAACGACCTGCCTCTGCTGACGGCCATTGCGAGCACTCACTCTCCTTACGTCGCCCAGATACTCTTGTAAGCTAATTCTCAGGACAGCTCCTCCTTGAAGAAAATCGGATTCTCAGCCCGAGGAGGAAGGAAGGCAGCTCCCTGTGACCGCGAGGTGCCAGCAGGGTGGACAGCCGCAGTCCTGCCTGTGCTGTGCTGTGTCGGGGGCGTCGCTTCCTGGGGTGCTGGCTGGGAGCCGTAGGTTCACTGACACCAGGCATCTGTGTTGTCGTGAGCAGGCAGGCTTCCATCACCCTCGGGTCAGCGTGGGCGCTGAGGGCACAGCAGTGACCAGGAGCCTGAGAGCGGCCCTGAGTGACACAGGCATCATCGCTGCTAGAAACATCTCAGAGTGCAAGCGTGCGCTCCCCAAGCTGGAGGAGGTGATCCTACTGTCCTGAGAAGGCGGTCAGCACGGGGACCCTGGACACCAGGGACCGTGGTACAGTGGAGCCTCCGTGTACCGCCTCCACGCCAGTGGCCTTGATGTCATCCTCTGGCAGAGAGCATGAGGGGACTGGCTGTGGGGAGCAGAGCTCCAGAGACCCACTGCTTCCAGCCTTCCCCGTTTCCCTTGTTTGAGATGCAGCCACAGGTAGGTTAGGGATGGACTGTTGGTGCAATAAACCCGAGAATCAATGTAGCATCCTCGTCCCATCCACATACAGTGCACAGCAGCGGAGGGCACAGTCCGACCCCACTCGCGTCATCCTGAGGCTTCAGAGCTCTCAGCAGCCTTGTCAAAGGGGCCGTTTACCAAAGTTATTTCTATAAGCTCGAGAGCATTTCTGTGGCTAAATCCCTCCAGCTGAAGCCACCTTCTTCCTCTAACAGTTAATACAGATGACTATTTATACTTTAAAAGGCACAGCTGTCCAGGTGGGAAGTGAAATTTGCAACAGTTCAGGATGACTTATGAATCAGACCATTTCTAAACAGTCCATCTATGAGCTCAATTTTCACTCTATCATCTCTGTGCCTTCCAAACCCTACATCCTTTTCAAAACATCTTCCCAGAAATTGACTGCCCTGTAGTATAAAACCTGATGCAAGGCAGCGTTGCTTATGTATGAGCGTAGTTTGCTTTTTAAAAACGCTGAGTTTTCTGTTAATACGAACTTCAGTTTACTGATTGTGAAGCAGGTGACGTCCTGACATGCAGGGTAAAGGAAAAGACTAGTAAATTGGTGGTGTAAAAGGCAGGGCGAACCCTGTTAACAGCACACCTGTTAACACTGGCAGACCTTGAGGACTTTAATTATAACCAGGCTCTGATCTTCTTTAAAAATTAATCCCAATCCTTTCCGTGTAGCTTTTGCACCTAAGAATATGAAGCGACTTCCCTTTCAGGAGTTAGAATACTCTGTCTTCAGATTTGCTATGTGATAAAATCCCCAAACCCCAAGTTACGTACGTCTCTGTCTTTATTCTTTGACAAATGTGAGTTGTTTGTTTGAAAGAGCAGAGCAGCAGGACCAATGGAAAAAAACAGGTGTGTTCTTTCTTAGGAGTGGTTCTTAGGGATAGGTCAGAACTACAGCCTTCCCCTCTTTTTAATAAATCATGTGTTTTGTTTTTTTTTTTTTTCCCCTTGGCTGCTCCACTCAGCTTGTTGGCTGCTCCTCTCGGCTTGTAGGATCTTAGTTCCCCAACCAGAGACTGAATCTGGGCCCTTGGCAGTGAAAGCTCAGAGTCCCAACCACGGGACCATCGGGGAAGTACCCCTTCTCTCTCTTTTTTAAGGATGTGAAGCGCAGAGGGTCTCGAGACTCTAAAAATCTTTAATTTGTATTTATGTCTCTCATCATAAAAGTGATGTCCATTTAATCTACGTTTTCTGTTTTCCTTTTGCCTGATGTCCGAGATGAGACGGGTATATTTAGAGTCCCTGGTTCCATGACACCTTGGTGGTTGTCGTGGACCTGGCCCATGGCTGCCCTCTCCCCATCTGAGTCCCTTACGTGTGATGCACCGTGCTGAGCGAGGTCACAGTATTCCCTCTGCACCAGCTTTGAGCATCCCCCAGTCTCTTGACTCCCTTCTCACTGGCATGTTCTGGACACTTTCCCTCCCCTGCCACCCTCCAGGGTTTACAGATAATAACTAGATGCAAAATCAGTGCAGGTAGCGGCCTGTGGAGAATTAGACCCAGCCCAGGGAAGCTGAGCTTTAAATGGTCAATTTAAGCTTCATGCAGAAAAGATGTGCCCAGCCCCTGGCAGCCGAGAAAACGAGCTTGGCCTCTGCATGCCCCCCTCTCCCAGAAGAAGGTGACGAGGGAGACCCCTCAGGACGCCAGGCAGCCTGCCCCTCACAGCTGCCGCCTGCACCACAGACCAGGAATGTTGCTGCTCTTCTGTAAACCCTCCTTCTCTCAAGAACATCCACCTGTTCTCTCATAAACGCAACCTCTTCCCAAAAGTGGGAAAAGAATCTCATGGAACTGGGTGGAGATATGCCGGACACCATCCTGGGGCCAGGTTCTGTCTCAGCCACAGAGGTGAGGAAGGGACCCGCCCTCACCCAGGCCCACCTCAAGAAAAAAAAACAAAATTTTTAATAAATGTACAAATAGAGAAAACTACCTCAGTTGACAGGATTCCACCTTTAGGGTTTCTTCAACTTTGACGTCTTACCTGTTGAGTGTACCTTTTTGTAGCATCTTGCTTGTCCAGGCGAATGGGAGGCTGACGGAGCAGGTGTGCACCAGCGTTGCCGTGCGGGCCTTCCTCCAGCATGTCGAGGCTTAATTTTTCGTAGATTGACGAGTGATATGAATGTAAAGATACTTGTGTACGTTTAAATATGACAATGAAAACTTAAAATGTAGCTTCCATACTTGTGCATAATTCCAAAGTATTTTATTTTTATCAGTGTTAAATAGCTTTTTGTACAGGCTCCAATCCATTTTTCTGAAGTGTGCTGTTTTTTAATGAAAGTAACGATAAACTTTTCACATCCCATGGAACTGCCGTTTACACATCGCAACTTTTTAAACTTATCATATTTTTCAAAGTTAACTTTTTTCGAGGGAGGAAAATCCCTGCCTGCTAAACGATACTAAATTCTTGTTTTGGCTCTTCTAATTAGGTCCTGAGATTTTATAAAATTCAGTCTGTAGCTTTTTAGGTTCCTCACTGGAGTTGGTTGTACATAAAAATAAAGAATATAAAGTGACCCTACAGTTCTTTTAAATATCTGGATTTTTCCACTTACATGTGCTTTTGAAAGTATTTTGTTCATGCATACTTTCACCAATAAATTGAAAAAGTCTTGAGCTTCTTGGTAAATGTGAACCATTTGTTTTCTATTGTACTTTGGGGGCAGGAACCTTTTAATATAATATTTGCCTAAATCAAGCAGCCCCCTCTGAATGTTAATTTTCAAATGTCCACATTCGGTGAACCATAAATCTTGGAAGCAAGACTGCAATATGCTTAAATTTAAGTGGTGTTTTAAAAGGAGAAAATTCCAGGGTTGATTTGTTATCATTGAAGTTCCATTACAAATTGATAGGACTTTGTTTTTGATCAGTGAAATAGATATCAGTATCAATGTATGGAAGTCTTTTTTCTTAAAACTTGTTCACATATTACTTTGATCCATTTTTCTGTGGCATCTGGTGCAATAAACCTTTTGAATTTATCTTGAACACTTTCTTGGTACTGCCTATGATTTGTCTGTTTAATCAGACTTAGACATCTCATTTCCAGTAATTCACGCTGAAACAAACCCACTCTAAATGTTAGTGACTCTCAGCAGGGGTGTTTGGTGAGCATGTAATGGGAGAGGGTTCCAGGCACAGAGAGGGTGGGAGCAGAGCAAATCTCCCAGGGATAGAGAAAATCTCGTCACATGCTGGGCACCACGGAATAAGGAGTTATCCCATGTGACTTGATATCCTACAACATACTTCTCTCGTGATCTTAATATATACGTAATTTTCCAGGAATGCCACTGTTGTATAAACTGAGGCAAGATTTTACTTTGTAAGGTTTAGGATGTTAATAAGAACTGACATACATTTGGAAAACCATATTACCAGTAGCTATGTTAATCATGGAGTTTGTCATCAACACAGTCTTCTGATCGTCTCTGCTTAGAGCTGTTGCCTTCACGGAGATTCCATTCAGAAGCAAGTGTCTGCTTTGTTGATTATATTTTCTAAATTACTAGTGCCCCAATATTTATGTATTAAACTATATATTAATATAAGTTGTAAAATAGTACCACTAGGACATTATAGTGGTTTGTCATAAATTACATGTGTACGTAAGTTATTCTGTTGATGAAAATTATGCATTTTATTTTAGGAAAATAAAGGGCATTACAAAATATTTACTATGAAATCTATCACTGATGCATACAGCCTCAAGAAGAACATGCTGATAAGTGTAACTTTTGTAGCAATATAAGACCACATTGAACCATGTCATTTTAAGACTATAGTTCAGTCCTCAGTCATGTCCGATTCTTTGCAACCCCATGGACTGACTGCAGCACACCAGGCTTCCCTGTCCTTCACCGATTCTCGGTACTTACTCAAACTCATGTCCATCGAGATGGTGATGCCATCCAACCATCTCATCCTCTGTTGTCCCCTTCTCCTATCTTCAATCTTTCTCAGCATCAGGGTCTTTTCAAATGAGTCAGTTCTTTGCATCAGGTGACCAAAGTATTGGAGCTTCAGCATCAGTCCTTCCAATGAATATTCAGGACTGATTTCCTTTAGGATTAACTGGTTTGATCTTGCAGTCCAAGGGACTCTCAAGAGTCTTCTCCAACACCATAGTTCAAAAGCATCAATTCTTTGGTGCTCAGCTTTCTTTATAGCCCAACTCTCACGTCCATACATGACTACTGGAAAAACCATAACTTGGACTAGATGGACCTCTGTCTGCAAAGTAATGTCTCTGCTTTTTGATATGCTGTCTAGGTTTGTCATAGCTTTTCTTCTAAGGAGCAAGCATCTTTTAATATCATGGCTGCAGTCACCATCTGCAGTGATTTTGGAGCCCAAAAACAATAAAGTCTCTCACTGTTTCCATTGTTTCCCCATCTATTTGCCATGAAGTGATGGGACCAGATGCTGCAATCTTATTTTTTTGAATGTTGAGTTTTAATCCAACTTTTTAAAGACTACAGGAAGGAGCTAATGTCCGGTACTGCTAACTCCTTTTTGGATTAAATGAAAATTTTTAGTGTTTCTCTTGTTCCCTTTAAAATCATGCCATTGATGAAGCACTTACACATACACAGCACACTGCTTCTTGGTTCTATCGGATGCGTGATATATATCACTTCATTGAATCCTCACACCTGGATGAGGTGGGTACTCGGATTGTTAATCTTGTATGTCTCCTTGAAGAGGTCCCAGTACCCACATATCTGAGTTTTGCATGCGTTATGTCATAAATCTGGAAGACCCAGCAGTGGCCACTGGAAAGGTCAATCCTCATCCCAATTCCCAAGAAGGGTGGTACTAAAGAATGTCCTAACCGTCAGACAATTGCACTCATCTGCCATGCTAGTAAGGTCATGCTTAAAATCTTGCCTACTAGGCTTCATTCACCCAGTTCAGTCACTCAGTCTTGTCCAACTCTGTGACCCCATGGGCTGCAGCACACCAGGCTTCCCTGTCCATGACCAACTCCTGGAGCCTACTCAAACTCATGTCCATCGCGTTGGTGATGCCATCCAACCATCTCACCCTCTGTCGTCCCCTTCTCCTCCTGCTTTCAATCTTTCCCAGCATCAGGGTCTTTCCAAATAAGTCAGTTCTTCACATCAGGTGGCTAAAGTATTGGAGTTTCAGCTTCAGCATCAGTCCTTCCAATGAATATTCAGGACTGATTTCCTTTAGGATGGACTGGTTGGATATCCTTGCAGTCCAAGGGACTCTCAAGAGTCTTCTCCAACACCACAGTTCAAAAGCATCAATTCTTTGGTGCTCAACTTTCTCTTTAGTCCAGCTCTCACATCCATACATAACTACTGGAAAAACCATAACTTGGACTAGATGGACCTCTGTCTGCAAAGTAATGTCTCTGCTTTCTGATATGCTGTCTAGGTTGGTCATAACTTTTCTTCCAAGGAACAAGCGTGTTTTAATTTCATGGCTGCAGTCACCAGATGCAGTGATTTTGGAACCCCCCAAAATAAAGTCTCTCACTGTTTCCACTGTTTCCCCATCTATTTGCCGTGAAGTGATGGGAGTGGAATGCCATGATCTTCATTATCTGAATGTTGAGTTTTAAGCTTCAGCACTATGCAAACCAAAAATTTCCAGATGCACAATCTGGGTTTATAAAAGGAGGAGGAACTTGAGATCAAATTGCCAACATTCACTGGATTATAAAGAAAGCAAGGGAATTTCAGAAAAAGCATCTCTGTTTCATCGACTACACTAAAGCCTTTGACTGTATGGATCATGATAAACTGAAAAGCTCTTAGAGAGATGGGAATTGCCAGACCATCTTACCTGTCTCCTGAGAAACCTATATGCAGGTCAAGAAGCAACAGTTAAGAACCCTGTAGGGAACAACTGATTGGTTCAAGATCAAGAAAGGAGTATGACGGCTGTCTGCTGTCCCCCTGTTTGTTTAGCCTATACTCTGAGCACACCATGAAAAATGTCGGGCTGGGTGAGTTACAATCCACAATCAAGATAGGCGGGAGATACACAGATGATACCACTTTAATGGCAGAAAGCAAAGAGGAACTAAAGAGCCTCTTGATGGAGGTGAAGAAGAGTGAAAGAGCCAGCTTAAGACTAAATATTAAAAAAGACTAAGATCATGGCATCTGGCCCCATTACTTCATGGCAAATAGAAGGGGGAAAGGTGATAGATTTCTTCTTCTTGGGCTCTAAAATCACTGTGGATGGTGACTGCAGCCATGAAATCAGAAAATGATTGCTTCTTGACAGGAAAGAGATGACAAACCTAGACAGTGTATTGAAAAGCAGAGATATTACTCTGCCAACAAAGGTCCATATAGTCAGGGCTATGGTCTTTCCAGTGGTCATGTAAGGTTGTGAGAGTCTGACCATAAAGAGGGCCGAGTGCCTAAGAACTGATGCCTTCGAACTGTGCTGGAGAAGACTCCTGAAAGTCCCTTGGACAACAAGATCACACCAGTCAATCTTAAGGGAGATCAACCCTGAATACTCACTGAAAGGACTGATGGTGAAATTGAAGCTCCAGTATTTTGGTCATCTGATGTGAACAGATGACTCATTGGAAAAGTCCCTGATTCTGGGAAAAATTGAGGGCTGGAGGAGAAGAAGGTATCAGAGGATAAAATGGCTGGACAGCATCACCGATCCAATGAACATGAACGGGCAAACTCTAGGAGATGCTGAAGTACAGGGAGGCCTGGCGAGCTGCAGTCCATGGGGTTGCAAAGAGCTGGACATGACTGGGCAACTGAACAACAACCACCACCACCCAGATATCTGGTGTCACACCAGTGTGATGTTAATGTGAAGGCATTTCATGGGAGCAACACTGAGATGCATCGGCTTTGAGTAAAACGGGTAATCCTCCATAACGTGAGGGGAGGCTCATCCAGTCAATGGGAGGACTTCAGAGGAAACAGACTGAGATCCCTGAGGAAGAGGGAATTCTGCCTTCCAGCAACCTTCACACAATTGCCTGGGTCTCCAGCCTCCTAGTTTACATGTAGATGTGGGATCTGCCAGCCTTCACAACCCCGTGAGCCAGTTCCTTAAAAGAAAGCTATCTGTCTGTCTCTCTTCTTACCCATCCATCCATTTTGTCCCTTCATCCATCCATCCTATTGGTTCTTCTTTAGAGAACTCCTGAGTAATACAGCTACTTAAGATATTGGCCTAGTGACATACATGAGGACCCAACAATGCAGCTGGGAGTCAGAATATCCTCACACAGGGTTATAGGATGGCTACTTTGAAGCAAAGATCTTTAACATAGCGAACAGTACAGACTTCACAGTTTCCCCTGGAGGGTTGAGAAGCAATTCACATAGACTCAACATGTGCTGCAAAGTGGGTGCTGGAGAGCAGGCAGAGCCCAAGTTAGGAGAGCCTCTGAGATGGCAGGGGAGGAGGTATCACCCCATTTGTGGTATGAGAGTGGGGATTAATCCCCACATTGAGCCTTGCCCACTGTGTTCTTGCAACCTCCAGCCATCAGTCATCAGCCCTTTCCTGACCCGCAAGTTCTCAGTCTACTGAGCCTTCTCCTAGGCCCCCTGTCCCCCTTCTTCACCCTCAATTTCTCCTTCCTTGACAACAGCATTTTCTAGAGAGGCTTCCTTGGCATTCACTTCTTTGCTTCCTGCTCTCTCCTTACTGCCCCTGCCTCCACACTTCATCTCACAAGGTCGGTTGGCCTCCACTGCCTTCTCCCATAGTTACTGAGATCTTTCCCCATGTCCAGTCAGTAACCAGAGCTGCTGAACTTATTTTCTTTGGGTCCCAATGCATCGCCTTTTCTCCTTCCCCTTTGCCTTCTTTTAATCCCTCCTGATTTCTCAACTGGGTTACCAAAATGCCCTCCAAATGCACCTCCCTCTCAGCAATCCCCTCCAGGCTGACTTCTAAATAACCTCCCCAGAAATGGAAGCTTAACCCTGTCACTTCTGTTTTTAGAGAAATGCAAATCAAAACTACAAGGAGGTATCACCTCCCACTGACCAGAATGACCATCATCAAGAATATTCTACAAACAATAAATGCTGGAGGGAATGTGGACAAAAGTGATCCCTCCTACACTGTTGGTGGGAATTTAAATCAGTGCAGCCACTACGGAGAACAGGATGGAGGCTCCTTAAAATACTAAAAATAGAATTACTATATGATCCAGCAATCCCACTCTTGGGCATATATCCAGAAAAAAAAACACAATTAAAAAAGATACATGCACCCCAATGTTTATAGCAGCACTATTTACAATAGCCAGGATATGAGAGCAACCTAAATGTCCCTCAATAGAGGAATGGATAAAGAAGACATGGTACATATATAAAGTGGAATTTTACTCAGCTATAAAAATGGATGAAACAGTGCCATTTGCAGAGATATGGGTGGACCTAGAGATTGTCATACGTCAGAAAGAGAAAAACAAATGTCATAAAATATTGCTTATATGTGGAATCTAGGAAAATGGCACAGATGAACTTATTTGCAAAGCAGAAATAGAGACACAGACGTAGAGAACAAACTTACAGATGCCCAGAGGGAAATAGGGAGTAGGATAAATGGGGTGATTAGGATTGACTTATTGATACTGTGTATAAGACAGATAACTAATGAGAACCTACTGTATAGCTCAGGGAAGTCTACTCAGTGCTCTGTGGTGACCTAAATGGAAAGGGAATCCAAAACAGGCGATAGAAGTATACGTAGGACTGGTTCACTTTGCTGTACAGCAGAAACTAACACAACATTGTAAAGCAACTATACTCCAGTAAAAATTAATTTAAAAAGAAAGTTGGTCCAGGAAAATCCAAGCCCCTCAGCACCTGGTCCCCCTCCTCTGGCCTCACTACTGAGCACCGACTCCCAGCCCCGACTTTGGAGGCAGCTGAATAACCAGCTGCCTGCAAAGTCGGACTACATGCCCTTCCCAAAGGCACTAGCGGATCGCTGCCTGAGCCCTGTTAATCCTTCATCCTGCTCCCCCTCTTCCCTTTGCTCCATCAAGTCCCTCCTGTTGTGACTCAAAATGCAGCTTGGGGTGGTGAATCCTCCAGCACCTCAGGGTCCCTGGATGTGAAGAATCTCAAGCCCCATCCCAGACAGACCGAATCAGAATCTGCACCTTACTGTGATCTCCAGAAGATGCGTGTGTGTGTGTGTGTGTGTGTGTGTTGTGCTTAGTCACTCAGCCGTGTCCAACTCTGCAGCTCCATGGACTGTAGCCCTTCAGGCTCCTCTGTCCATGAGGATTCTCCAGACAAGACTGGAGTGGATTGCCATGCCCTCCTCCAGGGCATCTTCCCAACCCAAGGGTCAAACCCAGGTCTCCTGCATTGCAGGTGGATTCTTTCCCATCTGAGCCACCTGGGAATACCCCAGATGACACATATGCATATTAAAATTTGAAAATCACTACTCCCACATCCAGTGTGAGTGACTGGCAAGGGAAAGAACGTACCAGTCCCTGAGATTATGTCCATGTTTTGGAGGGAAGGGGAGCAATGAAGATATTTGCAAAGAAATAACATAGAAATGGATGACAGTGTTGAAAGTGTCTGTCATATACACAGAAGTTTCACAACACTTAAGTAGCTATTATTTATGTGGAGAAAATAATGTCAACCAAAAAGCAAGAAGGGAAAACAATGAATGTAATAGATGGTAGGGCTTGAGAGATATTTTGTGATTTAAAAGAAGAAATTTGGGGAAATGTCGGTGGCGCTAGTGGCAAAGAACCCACCTGCAAAGCAGGTGACATAAGAGAGGATAATTTGATCCCCTGCAGAAGGAAATGGCAGCCCACTCCAGTATTCTTGCCTGGAGAATTCCATGGACAGAGGAGCCTGGCAGGCTACAGTCCATGGGTCGCAACTCGACTGAAGTTGCTCCAGTAACTGAAGCAACTTAGCACAGCATAGCATGGAAGAGATAGTTCAGAAATTTGTGCAACTGATTTCCAAAAATATTTGTACAAGCATTTTGGCTATTATATACATGAATGGTACATACTGTTAAATATCAAGAATTGCACTTTTAGAAAGATTTAGAAATTAATCTCTGTACTTGGGTTTATAGGTATAAATCCAAGCTTTAGAACATGAATATAAAATGTTCCCATTTTCAGCTATCTATCTTGATAAGAAAGCATCGTGATATTGTGTATAGGTTTTTGTGTTTGAAATGTCCTCCGAGTCTCCCAGTACTATTGACAAAGTTCTGTTTTTCCAAGGCTGCTTCCAGCGCATAGTCCTGGTTCTCACACCATGTGGGTGGCAAGTGGGCTGCATCCCAGGTGAGCATGGCAACAGGAGCCACGCACAGGTGGCTGCTGTGAGGCTTTCTTTGGAAGCTCTTGAATTTATAATTAGCTCCCACTTATTTTCCCTGAAGAGAATTTATGCCAAGTGGGGAGAGGGCTTGAGTACTTACCGAAGTATCACCCACAAGAACCCTGGGGGATCATCCAAAGAAAGGGCTTGGGAAAAAATTTTCTAAGGTATCTCTCGAACTTACAAAAAAGCATGGCTGATAAAGAAGATTATTTTGAATGATGTAATATTTTGTTTATCTCTGGAAGGGAAGAGGTTTAACCAAGTGATCAGTTTCCATCACCAATGATGAGTCAAGTACTCTGTGATGTGATACCCTGCAGACGACAGGAACACTCACCTCAGGATTCCTGCCTGAAACATATCCCTGAAGAAAATACCAGATATACCTGAATTAAGAGGAATTCCACAGAACTGGTCTGCATCCTTCAAGAACATCAGTGCCATGAAAGACCAAGGCTGAGGAGCTGTCCCTAACTGAAGGAGACTGTGAGGCTTGAGAACTAAATATAAGAGCTAATCCTGAATCAAACGTTGCATCAGGGAACATGACAAAGATCACCGTTGGGTCAACTAATAAAATTTGCTTATGAACTGTGGATTAGGTAACACTGTATCAGTGCTAAATTTGCTATACCTTATCATTGTACCATGGCTATGTGCGAGAACCCCCTTATTCTTAGGAAATGCACCCTGAAATCTTCAGAGGTAAAGCAAAACCATGTCTGCAATTTACCTTCAAGTGGTTCAGTAAAAACAAAAGTATGTGTGTGTAGAAAGAAAGCATTAGAACAAATAAAATTACCAACCAATGTTTCTGGGTGAGGAATGTGTCAGTTCACTTTGTACTGTTCTTGCACCTCTTCTGTAAGTTTGAAATCATTCCAAAGTCAGTCTTTCAACAGATTTTTTTTTTAATGCATAAAAGCATCTCAGTTGGATTTAGTAGAATGCATCTGGGATCATTCCATGATCACGCTAGTTCTACACAAAATTAATTCACTGGTAGAAAACAACGAATTAAAGCCTTCTTCACACACACTGCAATAAATCTCACTTGGACCCAGCTCAAAATTCCAACCACATAGGAATGTCAGCAGCCAAATGCTCCCTTCTTCAATTCAGAACATCCCTGGGTCAGGACCTACGGAGGACTTCCTCGGTTCCTCACAGAGTGTTTCAGATGGATATATAATTAATTGTCACACAGACAACTCCTGATGAACAGATCTCTGCGCCAGAGGCAAAGCAGTATTCTAGGGCAGTGGCAAGGAGCCTCTCTCCTAGGAGAGAACAGGAGTCGCAGTGCATCTGAGCTAGTGTGGTCGTTTTATACCAGGGAAGCTTCCTGTCACGCTCAATATTGAAATGCTGGGTGACTACAGAGAGGACTTGCTGTGAGGTTATGCAGAAGGACCTCAGGAAATAGTTTTTCATTTGAATATATGCTTACACACTCTCCACTTGACTCTCACGGTAACTCTACAAAATATTCAGGACAGATAAAAACATCCCCATTTTAGGAATGAAAAAACCCACACTGGGAAATCATGCAACTTGTTCAACATTCGGACAGTAAAGGGGAGAAAACCTTGAATTTGACCTGGGATATCCTTACTCTGTTGATCAGTCTATGGGGTTTTAAGGATTGGTTATAGATTGACCTCATTTAACAGACTGCGAGTTTTCTCAGTTGTTGGAAGCCAAGCATATGGCTATGCTTTTTAGGTTAAACTATAGGATATATAAGTGGTTCTAAGGACTAAGCCACACACCTCCTGTGTAAAATTGGAATAATACTCACCTATATAGACATCACTGTGGAAATCCAATATGAATTATAAAACATTTTGATAGGTTGAAAAGAATGATAAAATTGATTATTTGTAGTGTTACTATTAAATGAAAGTAAAAAAGAAAGTGAAAGTGTTAGTCACTCAGTCGTGTCTGACTCTTTACGACCCCATGGGCTATAGCCCACCAGGCTCCTCTGTCCATGGAATTCTCCAGGCAAGAATACTGGAGCGGGAGGCCATTGCCTTCTCCAGAGGATCTTCTCAAGCCAGAAATTGAACCCAGGTCGCCTGCATTGGCAGGCGGATTCTTTACCATTTGAGCCCACCAAGGAAGCCCATTACTATAAACAGCACTCTCTAAGTCATATGTTAAAATAGCTCAGCCTTTTCCAGGATGACTCAGAAAAGCTAATGATCTGTGAAAGTGAAAAGTGAAAGTTAGTCTCACAGTTGTGGCCAACTCTTTGCGATCCTGTGGACTATAGCCCACCAGGCTCCCCCATCCATGGAATTCTCCAGGCAAGAGTACTGGAGTGGGTTGCCATTTCCTTCTCCATAAGGATCCGTACCTCCTCCTTTTTCGGTAGCTTTGGCAGCTTCGGTGGCTTCGGCGGTCTGGACCCTATCGGCAGGGCTGCCTTGCTCTGTCGGAGGAGGACGGCCCGTTTGGAGTTTCTTTGGCTGGTGTCTTCATAATCCCCCATGTGCCAGGCAATAAAACCACGACTGGAGCTTCCTTCCGCGTCCATAATAGAAGGATTGGGTTGCCTGAAACAGGAACAGATTGGTTGGTCCTCACACTGGAAGGATGTTAGAAATAAGGCTACCAGTTTTCAGATGCTTGAGACTCATCTGCTTCTGCTGTGGTCGTGGTGATTTCTAGCCACAGAGCTTGAAAAGCTAAGGCCCCCAAGCCCTGAGCTGGCATCCTGAGAAGTTTCAAGACTCTGCCCCTCCACTCCTCCAGGGAACTACCTTCCCAGGTGGACACTTATCTAGGAAGGTTGTTGATCACTTTGCCAGGGTACCATGACTGCTCCTGGCATCCTTCTAAGCCGAACAGGCCAGATTCTGGGAAGCTGGGGGTGAGCCAGGCCTTGAGTTCTCCTGCCGGACATGCTGGCTGGGTCTGAGACCTCAGGAACTCAGGGAAATACCAGCTTGCTGATGACAGACTCTGGCTTTGGACAATGTGCCACAACAGAGATCCTGGCTTCATTCTCCTTTCCTGATCCAACACCCTTAAACTAGAATATTATCTGAGGACTGCTTTCCCACGGTAAAGGGCCAGGTCTAGGGGCAAAGACAAGAGGTTCATAGGATAAGGACTCGCCATGGGCTTCCCTGGTAGTTCAGATGGTAAAGGACCAGGCTGCCAATGCAGGGGACCTGGGTTCAATCCCTCATTGGGAAGATGCCCTGGAGAAGGAAACGGCAACCCACTCCGATGCTCTTGCCTGGGGAATTCCAGGGATAGAGGACGCTGGAGGGCTACAGTCTATGGGGTCGAAGAGTCCAATGTGACTGAGCAACTAACACTCTCATTTGGAAGAAAGATGGGACTTCTTACCCCCAAACCCCTCCCACTAGGCGCCCAGGGCCTCTTGGCCACTGCAAAGCTCCCTTCCTAGACCCTGAGTCTTCCAGCTTCCTCAGTTCTTTGGATCAAGGTTCAGGGCTGATCCGTGTGACCCTCACTCCTTGCAAGTCCAACACTAGGGAAGTAACTTGAAGACAACTAAAGACAGGTGGGTTCTAGAACTTGTGGGAGTTGGGGACAGGAGGAGAGGCAGCACTGAGCAGAGCTGAGTGGAGGGGGAGTGGGCAGTTCGGGGCCCACCAGACCCCTCCTTCTTCTCCACAACCATAGAGACCCTGTCACCCTCTTGCAAGCCTGCCCCCAGACATCCCACTGCTAGTAGGTCGGAGGTCCACTCTACAAGTCCAGCACACAAAGGGAAGTGGTCGCTGTCTGTTTCTCCTTTTAATGCCCTGTGCTCGGGGCTGCCAGGCCCCTCTCACTGGCCATTTTGTTCGCTCTGAGACCCCTGTGCTCCCAGCTGCCCCCACCTTCACCAGCCCAGGGGAGGACTCACCTCCAGACCTCTGGCCGTGTCCCCCACTTTTCCTTCTCCCTGTGACCACCCTCTCCTTCAGAGACAAATGGCAGCTACTCCTTGACAACACCGCTTCTCTGAAGACTTCCTTCACCCCTTGTTGTTGTTCAGTCACTAAGTTATGTCAGACAGTTTGTGACCCCATGGACTGTAGCATGCCAGGCCTCCCTGTCCGTCACCAACTCCCAGAGCTTGCTCAAACTCATGTTCATTGAGTCAATGATGCCATCCAACCATCTCGTCCTCTGTCATCTCCTTCTCCTGCCTACAATATTTCCCGGGATCAGGGTCTTTTCTAATGAGTCAGCTCCTTGCATCAGGCAGCCAAAGTGTTGGAGCTTCAGCTTCAGCATCAGTCCTTCCAGTGAATATTCAGGGTAGATTTCCTTTAGAATTGACTGGTTTGATCTTCTTGCTGTCCAAGTGACTCTCAGGAGTCTTCTCCAGCACCACACTTCAAAAGCATCAGTTCTTTGGCCCTCAGCCTTCTTTATGGTCCAACTCTCACATCCATACATGACTACTGGAAAAACTTTGACAGACCTTTGTTGGCAAAGTGATGTCCCTGATTTTTAATATGCTGTCTACGTTTGTTATAGCTTTTCTTTCAAGGAGCAAGTGTCTTTTAATTTTGTGGCTTCAGTCACCATCTGCAGTGACTTTGTAGCCCAAGAAAATAAAACCTGTCACTGTTTCCACTTTTGCCCCATCTATTTGCTGCGAAGCACTGGGACCGGATGCCATGATCTTAGTTTTTTTGTTTGTTTGTTTTTTTAACTGTTTTCCTCGTTTGGTAGCACATTGTATTTGACTTATCTGATGGAAGCTGGTAGAATATACTTATTAATAAATTGCTAGTGCAGCAGGTTCTCCTCCTCCCATTTTGGGACTCCTTAAAGAACCCAGAAGTGCCTCCTTCATCACCGCCTCCCAGGCCCATTACCCTCCTGAAGTATGGCTGGCTTGGGGGCTCTGTGATGGATGAGCAGGGAAGGGATCAGAGCTGAGTTACTTTAAGGCCTGACCCTTCTGTAGCTGCTTCCCTCCCACCAGGGCAGGTGTGCAGGCATGGATCCTGCGCTCTCCTGTGTCTGAGTTTTCTTATTCACGACTACAGAGTAAATGCCAGGAACAATTTCAGGAAAGTGTAAAGGGAAAGAGAGCCACTGGAATAGGCATTGTTTACTGTTTCCACGAGCTTGAGTCATGATTCCTAGGAAAACCATTTCATGCAAATGTGCCACATTTCCCTAAAACTAATATGTTACAGAAGGAATGACATGGAAGAGCTTAGAAAAGAAAACTCCCTGCATGTCCTTAGTCTTCATTCAAGTGCTAAAATATTTTATAATCTGTTTTAAATTCACACAGTCCTATGGCCCTGAATCTCACATTCCCAGGAACAATAGAAAATTAAAAATTAATTGTAAGTCAAAGACTTTAGAGATCTTATACATACAATTGCCACATCAACTATGGAAATTTACACACACTATAATGGAACTTACAAATGAGCCACAAAAGTCAAGAGCTGATGAAAGAGCAGAAGTTTTGGCTCCTGAAAGGTCTGAAGTATGAATGTCAGGCCATCAGTAATGATTTGATGTTAGTTACAAATGCACAATGGCAGCAAATACTCACACACACACACACACACATACACACACACAGACACTTGCACACACAACTATCCTCAAATAATACAAATATTCTTAGTGCTACATTCTTTTAATTATGTTATGTAGACTCCTAAGGCTCAGGTCTTTTTCTTTTTAAATAAATTCAAGCTTATAGAAAGATGGAGGCACACTATAAAGGCTTCTTTTCCTAAGCAATTTGAAAGTACTTTATTGACATAATACCCATTATTCCCAACTATCGGGTTGGCCAAAAAGTTCCTTCAGTTTATAAGATGTTATGAAAACTGCGAAAAAGCTTTTTGGCCAACTCAATCAATACTTACATGTGTAATTCCTGCAAACAAAGACATTCTATATAATTTCAATATAATCATCAAAATTAGAGGAAATTAAGCAACAAACTAAGATAAGCAACAAAATAAAAAATAAACAAGTAGGACTACATCAAATTAAAAAGCTTTTGTACTGCAAAGGAAACCATCAATGAAGTGAAAACACAACTTATGTAATGGGGAAAATATTTGCAAACCAGATATCTGATAAAGGACTAATATCCAAAATACATAAAAAACTCAATAGCAAAATAAAAAAAGATGCCAATTTTTAAATGGGCCCAGGATCTAGACATTTTCTCCTTTAGAGATACATGAATGGCCAAGACACACATGAGAAGATATTCAACATCACTAATCATTAGGGAAATGCAAATTAAAACTACAGTAAGATATCACCTCCCACCTGTCAAAATGGCCATCATCAAAAAGACAAGAAATAACGAACGTTGGTGAGGATGTAGAGTAAAGGGAACTCTTGAACACTGTTGGCAGGAACGTGAATTGGTGTAGCCATTATGGAAACAGGTATAGAGGATCCTCAAAATAATTAAAAACAGAACTGCCATAAGCTCTGGCAATTCCACTCCTGGGAGTATATCTAAATTAGGGAACAAAAACACTAAACTGAAAAGATGCTTGCACCCCAATGTTTACAGCAGCATTATTTATAATAGCCAAGGAAACAACCCAAGTGTCTGTCAGTGGATAAAAGGATAAAGATGTTGTGATATACACATATATAATGCATATTCAGTTCAGTTCAGTTCAGTTCATTCTCTCACTGCCTCCAACTCTTTGTGATCACATGGACTACAGCACACCAGGCCTCCCTGTTCATCACCAACTCCTGGAGATTACTCAAACTCATGTCCATTGAGTCTGTGATGCCATCCAACCATCTCATCTTCTGTTGTCCCCTTCTCCTCTCGCCTTCAGTCTTTCCCAGAGTCAGGATCTTTTCCAACGAGTCAGTTCTTCACGTCAGGTGGCCAAAGTATTAGACTTTCAGCTTCAGTATCAGTCCTTCCAGTGAATATCCATAATAATGCATATTACTCAGTCATTAAACAAAACAACAACAACAAGGAAATCCTTCCACTTGTGACAAGATGCATGAAGCTTAAGGGTATTATACTAAGTGGTAAAAGTCAGACAGAGACAAATACTGTATGATCTCACTTGTTTGTGGAATCTCAAAACAGTAAAAAACAAAACTCATCAAATTCAAAGGAAAAAAAGAGTTCGGATTTATGGTTACCAAATGCAGGGCACAAGGGAAAGAGAAACTGGATGAACGCGGTCAAAAGGTGTAAACTTTTAGTTGTAAGATAAGTACATACTACTAGGGGTGTGATGTACAACATGACGACGACAGTTAACACTGATGTATGAGGGACACAAACTGATCTTAAGCGTTCTCATCACAGGAGAAATGGTTTTCTTTTCTTTTCATTGTATCCATATGAAATGATGGATGTTAACTAAACCTATTGTAGCAATCATTTCACAAAGTGTGTTAACCAAGCCACCATGCTCTACCCCCTTAAATTTATACAGTAACACATGTCAATTATTTCCCAATATACCTGGTGTGGGGATTCGAGGAAATCAGAAAATTAACATTTGTATTACTACTACCTAATTCTCAGACACCATTCAGATTTTGCCAATTGTCCCAAAAGGATTCAGGTCAGAATCACACTTTTGTTTTCTTATTTCTTCAGTCCCCTTCAATCTGGAACAATTTCTCAATCTTCTTGCAACTTTCGCTCAGCTTTGATCCTTCTGAAGAACACTGGCAGATGGGTTTATCTCATGTTTCCTCTTGTAGATCTAGGTTCTGCATCTTTTGACAGGAATAACTCAGAATGGCAGTGGTGTGACTTGTCCTGTTACGGGTGAGGTTCTCTTAAGTCCCTGATCAGTGGTATCTGTCAGGCTTCCCTCTTGTAAAATTACTTTTCCTGTTTGTTATGAGTGTTTTATGGGAAAACACTTTGAAATTCTGTAAAAATCTCATCCATGTCAAACTTTAATTAATCAGTTAACATTAGTAAACACTCATGTTTTCCTGTTTTATTCACTAGGTTATCATCCCTGATGCTCATTCTGATGCTCAAATTGTCCTAGACTTGACTCTCTGGAGCCCTTTTAATCTGGCTCCTGCTGTCCTTTTCATGCCCCCCAATCATTCTTTGAGCACGTCTTTAATTTTTGTCATAGAGTTGTTCCAGATGTATCTTTCCCTTCCCCACACTCGTGTTATAGCCTCTCCTTCAAGAAATGGATTATGAAAGGGCTGTAGTTCCTTCTAGTGGAAAACGGTACTTAGAAACCACGATCTGGGTGCAGGGCGTTCCTCATATTATTGAGGTGCCACTGCCACACAGCTTTCCTAGACAACACGGTGCTTCAGAAGGCTCACTGTAGTTTTCTCGCTTTCCAAATGTGACTCTTTCCTCCTGAGGAGAACCTGGCTCCCATGCTCTTTATGTAGGTGCTTATTTGATCAGTCTTCCTGTCTATCACCAGCATCACACTGCTAACACTCCCTTCTCCACCTGTGCCTGCCCGCCTCACCCCATCTGGAACCCGACACGCCACCCTCAGAAAGCCCCCCAACAGGTACCCTTTGCATCCTGCTCTGAACCACCATGGATCCCCAACTTTTCATTCTGGAGTGACAGTTCCTCTGCCAGACTACATCAATGGCTCTAATAAATTGTAGAGGAAAGGAAGAGACAGGCAGGCAGATATTTTGGAAATATTCCCAAATGTCTATAAGAGCGCTTGTATATGTCAGACTCTTGAATAAATGAATCTTTTCATCACTACACCTAGATAGACTGACCTGCAGTGCAGCAGTCATGTTTTGTGTCATTAAAGAAAATGAGACATAATAATTCACATGCCATAAAATCCACATGTCTAAGTAAACAATTCCATTTTTTTATCATACTCAAAAAATTGTGCAACTAACACCACTAATACCAGTTATTTTTATCACCCTAAAAAGAAAAACCTATGCCCATTGGCAGTCACTCCCCATTTCCCCTTCCCTCCAGCTTTTGACAACAACAAGACCAGGAGCTGACTGTGGCTCAGATCATGAACTCCTCATTGCCAAATTCAGACTTAAATTGAAGAAAGTAGGGAAAACCTAGACCATTTAGGTATGACCTAAATCAAATCCCTTACGATCATACAGTGGAAGTGAGAAATAGATTTAAGGGCCTAGATCTAATAAATAGAGTGCCTGATGAACTATGGATGGAGGTTCGTGACATTGTACAGGAGACAGGGATCAAGACCCCAAGACAAAGAAATGCAAAAAAGCAAAATGGCTGTCTGAGGAGGCCTTACAAATAGCTGTGAAAAGAAGAGAAGCGAAAAGCAAAGGAGAAAAGGAAATATATAAGCATCTGAATGCAGAGTTCCAAAAATAGCAAGAAGAGATAAGAAAGCTTTCCTCAGCAATCAATGCAAAGAAATAGAGGAAAAAAACAGAATGGGAAGGACTAGAGATCTCTTCAGGAAAATTAGAGATACCAAGGGAACATTTCATGCAAAGATGGGCACAATAAAGGACAGAAATGGTATGGACCTAACAGAAGCAGAAGATATTAAGAAGAAGTGCAAGAATACACAGAAGAACTGTACATAAAAGACCTTCACGACCAAGATAGTCATGATGGTGTGATCACTCACCTAGAGCCAGACATCCTGGAATGTGAAGCCAAGTGGGCCTTAGAAAGCATCACTACAAACAAAGCTAGTGGAGGTGATGGATTTCCAGTTGAGCTATTTCCAGTCCTGAAAGATGATGCTGTGAAAGTGCTGCACTCAATATGCCAGCAAATTTGGAAAACTCAGCAGTGGCCACAGGACTGGAAAAGGTCAGTTTTCATTCCAATCCCAAAGAAAGGCAATGCCAAAGCATGCTCAAATTACCACACAATTGCACTCATCTCACACGCTAGTAAAGTATGCTCAAAATTCTCCAAGCCAGGCTTCAGCAATACGTGAACCGTGAACTCCCTGATGTTCAAGCTGGTTTTAGAAAAGGCAGAGGAACCAGAGATCAAATTGCCAACATTCGCTGGATCATTGAAAAAGCAAGAGAGTTCCAGAAAAACATCTATTTCTGCTTTATCGACTATGCCAAAGCCTTTGACTGTGTGAATCACAATAAACTGGAAAATTCTGAAAAAGATGAGAATACCAGACCACCTGACCTGCCTCTTGAGAAATCTGTATGCAGGTCAGGAAGCAACAGTTAGAACTGGACATGGAACAACAGACTGATTCCAAATAGGAAAAGGAGTATGTCAAGGCTGTATATTGTCACCCTGCTTATTTAACTTATATGCAGAGTACATCATGAGAAACGCTGGACTGGAAGAAACACAAGCTGGAATCAAGATTGCCAGGAGAAATATCAATCACCTCAGATATGCAGATAACACCACCCTTATGGCAGAAAGTGAAGAGGAACTAAAAAGCCTCTTGATGAAAGTGGAAGAGGAGAGTGAAAAAGTTGGCTTAAAGCTCAACATTCAGAAAACGAAGATCATGGCATCTGGTCCCACCACTTCATGGGAAATAGATGGGGAAACAGTGGGAACAGTGTCAGACTTTATTTTGGGGGGCTCCAAATCACTGCAGATGGTGACTGCAGCCATGAAATTAAAAGACGCTTACTCCTTGGAAGAAAAGTTATGAGCAACCTAGATAGCATATTGAAAAGCAGAGACATTAATTACTTTGCCAACAAAAGTCCATCTAGTCAAGGCTATGGTTTTTCCAGTGGTCATGTATAGATGTGAGAGTTGGACTGTGAAGAAAGCTGAGTGCTGAAGAATTGATGCTTTTGAACTGTGGTGTTTGGAGAAGACTCTTGAGAGTCCCTTGGACTGCAAGGAGATCCAACCAGTCCATTCTGAAGGAGATCAGCCCTGGGATTTCTTTGGAAGGAATGATGCTAAAGCTGAAACTCCAGTACTTTGGCCACCTCATGAGAAGAGTTGACTCAATGGAAAAGACTCTGATGCTGGGAGGGATTGGGGGCAGGAGGAGAAGGGGACGACAGAGGATGAGATGGCTGGATGGCATCACTGACTCGATGGCTGTGAGTCTGAGTAAACTCCAGGAGTTGGTGATGGACAGGGAGGGCTGGCGTGCTGCGATTCATGGGGTCGCAAAGAGTCGGACACGACTGAGCGACTGAACTGAACTGAACTGAATCGACTTCCTATCGCTATGTATCTACTTATTTGGAACATCTCATATGGATAGAATTGTATAATTATGTGCCTTTTGGATTGTCTTCTTTCACTTAACATGTTTCTAAAGTTTATCATGTTATAGTAGGCATCAATACTTCATTCTGTTTTATGGCCAAGTAATATTCATTTTGTTTATCTATTCACCAATTATCTATAGATATTTGGGTTGCTTCCACCTTTTTTCCTGTTAAGAATAGTGTTACTATTAAACATTTATGTATGTTTTTGTATGGATATATATTTTCATTTATCTTTAGTTAATAGCTAGGAGTAGAATTGTGGCGTTGTATGGTAATTCTGTGTTTAGCTTTTCGAAAAATTGCTGTTTTCCAAAATGAATTCACCATGAAACTAATACAACATTGTAAATCAGCTGTTCAGCAATAAAATTTAAAAAACCAAAAACCCAAGACTCAAAAAACAAAGCAAAGTGGTTTTGCCATTTTACGATGCCACTGGCAGTGTAAGAGGGTTCCAGCTTCTGCACATCCTCATCAACAGTTGTATTTACCTTTTTTTTCTATTTTCACCATCCAGTGTAAAGTAGTATCTCATTGTGGTTTTTATTTGTATTTCTCCAATAACTAATTACAGTAAACATTTTTTCATGGGTCTATTGACCACTTGCACACCTTCTTTGGAAAGCTGTCTATTCATCCTTTGCCCATGTTTAATTGGGCTATTTGTCCTTTTACTGTGAGACTTGTGAGTGTTCTTTGTATATTCTGGATACGACTCCTCATAAGATACATGATTTGAAAATATTTTCTCCCATTTAGTCAGCTGTCTTTTCACTTTCTTGATGGTATCTTTTGAAACATAAAAATTACTTAATTGTCTCATTTGCCTATTTTTTCTTTTGACCCTGTTCTTTGATGTCGTATTTAACAAATCATGGCCTATTCCAAGTCATGAAGACTTATTCAATGTTTTCCTCCAAGAATTTTATAGTTTTAACTCCTACATTTATATCTACAATCATGTTGAGTTCATTTTTACATATGGTGTAAAGCTGAGGTCCAACTTCAATTTTTTGCATGTGAATATCCCCACACCAATTTTTGGAAAAAGTTATTTTTCCATATTGAATTGTCTCAGCACCCTTACTAAAATCAAATGACTTTAAATGTAAGGGTTTATTTCTGGACTCTCGATTGATCTACATGTCTCTCTTTTTGTCTGTACCACACTGTCTTGATTACTATAGCTTTGTAGTGAGTTCTGAAATAGAAAAACATGAGTCCTCCAACTTTACTCTTTATCAAGATTGTTTTGGCTATTTTCAGTCTCTTGCCTTCCATTTAGATTTTAGAATCAGTTTGTTAATTGTGCAGAGAAAGCTGATATCTCGAGAGAGATTGTATGAATCTATAGATCTATTTCAAGGATATTGCCATCTTAAAAGTGTTAAGTCTTCCAGTCCATAGACATTAAGACTCTCCACTTATTTTGTCTTTTCCTTCTTTCAGTGATGTTTTGTAGTTTTCAGTTTATAAGTCTTATGTATCTTTTATTAAATTATTCCTAAATATTTTATTATTTTGATGCTATTGTGAATGCAATTGTTTTTAATTTCATTTTAGATTATTCATTGCTAGTATATAAAAATACAATTGATTTTTGTACATTGACATTTTATCCTGTAATTTTACTGAACTCATTTTTTAGTTCTAATAGATTTTAGGGCTTCCCTGGAGGCTCAGAAAGTAGATAATCTGCCTGCAATGCAGGAGACCTGGGTTTGATCCCTGTGACAGGAAAATCCCCTGGAGAAGGAAATGGCAACCTACTCCAATATTCTTACCTGGGGAATTCCGTGGACAGGGAAGCTAGTGGGCTACAGTCCATGTGGTCACAAAAAGTTGGACACAACTGAATGACTAACACTGAATAGATTTTATGCAGATTCCTTAGAATTGTCCATATGTGGGATTATGTAATCTACATAATCACTTCTAATCTAGATGTTTTTAATTCCTTTTCCTTACCTAAGTGTCCTGGCTAGAATCTCTCCTATAATGTTGAATAGACATAATGTGAGCAGATATCTTAGTCTTCTTCCTCATCATAAAGAAAAAGCATCTAGCCTTTCACTATTAAAAATGTTAGTGGTGGGGTTTTTGTAGATGACCTTTGTCAAATTAAGACTATTCACTTCTATTCTTATTTTGTTGAGTGTTTTCACCATGAAATAGTGTTGGATTTTTAGTCACATGCCTTTCTGCTTCTATTGAGATGATCATGTAGTTTTCACCCCTTGTTCTATAGATACAGTGTGTTACACTGATTGATTTTCATATGTTGAGCCAATCTTGCATTCCTGGGACAAATGCCAGTTAGTCATAATGTATAAACCTTTGTATATGTTGCTGGATATAATTTTTGTTTGCTGGTATTCTGTTAAGGATTTTTGCATCTATATTCATAACAGAGTCTGGTCTCTAGTTTGCATCATTTACTGTCAGGGTAACGAATAAATAAGGAAACATTCCTCCTCTTCTATTTGGAAGAATTTTTGAAAGATTGATATTAATTCTTCTATAACTGTTTTCTAGAATTCACCAGCGTAGCTATGTAGACTCAGTCTCTTTCTTGTGGAAAGTTTTTTTTTTAAATTATAATTCAATATCTTTACTTGTTATATAATTATTCAGATTTTTTATTTGTTTGTCAGTGTTAATAATTTGTGTGTTTCTGGGATTTGTCCATTTTATCTCACTTACATAATTTGTTAGCTTACCATTATTTATAGTAATCCTTTTTATTTCTGTAAGATCAGCAGTCATGTCTCTGATTTTGGCAATTTGAATCTTGTATTTCCTTTTTTAAAATTTAACTATGGTTGGTTTACAATATTGTGTTAGCTTCGGTTGTACAGATTCTTTCTCATTATAATTATTACAAGATATTGGATACAGTGCCCTGTGCTACACAGTAAATCCTTGTTGCTTATCTATTTTATATGTAGTGATGTGTATCTGTTAATCCATACTTCTAATTTATCCCTCCTCCTCCCCTTCCTCTTTTGGTATCCATAAGTTTACTTTCTTTATCTGTGAGTCTGTTTCTGTTTTGTAATATAAGTGATATCATATAGTATTTGTCCTTCTCTGTCTGATTTACTTCATTTATAATATGACTCTTATATTTTTAGTCTCACTAAATATTTGCCAACTATGTTATATGTTCAGAGAACCAATTTTTATTTTACTGATTTGCTGATTCTATTATTTTTCTATTTTCAATTTCATTTATTCCTGCCCTGTATATTATTATTTTTTCCTTCTACTTGCTTTAAGTTTAGTTTACATTTCATTTTCTAGAGTTTTGAAGTTTAAGATTTGATTCTTCAGATTTTTCTTCTTTAAATATAGTTCTTTACAACTGTAAGTTTCCCCCTGAGCACTGCTCTATCTGTATCCCATAAGTTTTCAAATGTTGTGTATTTGTTTTCATTCATCTCAAAGCATTTTCAAACTCCTTTGTGATTTTTTTCTGACTTGCAGGTTAAGTTTGTGTTTAATGTCTACATACAAGTGAATTTCTTAAATTTCCCTTTTTATTGATTTAAAATTTAGTTCCATTATTGTCAAAATGCATATTTTGTATGATTTCACTCCTTTTAAATTATTGAGGCTCATTTTATGGTGCAGCATGTTATATCCTAGAGAAAGTTTACGTGCTCTTGAAAACAATGTGTTTTCTGTTGTCATGAGATGGCATATTCTGTAGATTTCTGTTAAGTCTAGTGTTTTTCAAATCTTCTAATTTCTTGTTGCTCTTTTGTCTAGTTGTTCTATTCATTGTAGATAATGACATACTGAATTCTCCAGCTATTATTGTTGAATTGCCTACTTTTCCCTTTCGGTCTGTCCATTTTTCCTCTTTTTTTTCTTTTTTTGGCTCTGTTGTAGATGCATATTTGTTTATAGTTTTTATGTCATGAAAGACATGAAGACCCTTTCATCGTTATAAAACGTCCTTTGTCTCTTGTAACAATTTTTGTCTTAAAGTTTACATTGTCTAATATTAGAATAGCAATTCCAACTTCTTTGTTTACTATTTGCATGATGTACCTTTTTCCATTTTTTAAACTTTTGATTTATATGCATCTTTGCATCTAAAGTGCTTCTTTTTATACTTGGATATATAGTATATATTTGGATCATTTGTTTGCCAATCTGTACCTTTTGATTGGAGTAGTTAGCCCATTTATACTCACTGTAATTATCGATAAAGTAGGATTTCTATGTTATTTTGTTGTTTGCTATATGCCTAATGTGTTTCTCTCTTTCTCCATTACTGCCTTCTTTTTTTTTTTTTTTTTACTTTGTACTGACTTTTTTTTTTTATCTTACTGCCTTCTTTTGAGATGAATGCATATTTTCTAGTATGCTATTTTAATTCCCTTGTTATGCCTTTATTGTATGTTTCTGAAGACTTTTTTTTTTTTTAGTGGTTGGCATGGGGATTTAATATCTTAATTTAAAATAACCTAGTTTCGCAGGATACAGCATGCTTGGGGCTGGTGCATGGGGATGACCCACAGAGATGTTATGGGGAGGGAGGTGGGAGGGGGTTTCATGTTTGGGAACACATGTAAGAATTAAAGATTTTGAAATTAAAAAAATAAAAAATTAAAATTAAAAAAAAAATAATAAAAAAAAAAAAGGAGAAAGTAAGAAAAACTTGCAAAAAATAAAATAAAATAAAATAAAATAACCTAGTTTCAATTAATCCCAACCTAATTTCAATTGTATACAAGAACTTTGTTTCAACATAGCTCTGTGCTCTTCCTCCTTGTTTGCACTATTATCATAAAATTTGTATCTTTCTAAATTATAAGCCCATCAACAAAATTGTATAATTATTGTTCTATGCAGCTGTCTTTTAAATCATATAGAAAAAAAGTTAAAAGGCAAAATGCACTAATGCTGACTTTTAAATTTACCTATGTAGTTAATCTTTACCATTGCTTGTTAATTCTTTTATGGATTACAGTTGCTGTTTATTGTCTTCATTTCAACCTAAAGGACTCTCTTTAGCATTTGGTGTAGGGCAGATCTGCCAGTGACAAAAATCTCTCAGTTTTTGTTTGTCAGGAGTGCCTTAATTTCTCCTTCATTTTTGAAGGATAGCTTTTCTGAATATAGAATTTTTGGCAAACTTTTGTTTTCTTTCAGCACATTGAATATGTCATTCCACTGCCTTCTGGCTCCCATTATTTATGCTGAGAATTTAACTGTTAATCTCGAAGATCTGTGTATACAATGTCTCATTTTTCTCCTGCTACTTTCAAGATTCTCTCTTTGTCTTTGCCTGGTCTCTGTGTTTATATTACTTGAAGTTTGTTGAGCTTCTTAAATATGTCAATTATTATTTTTTATCAAATTTGGGAAGCTTCTGGCCATTAATTTCTTCAAATACTCTTTCTGCCCCTTCCTTTCTTTCTCCTATCCTTCTGGGATTCTCATTATGCTATGTCGATACAGTCTCAGAACTCTCTTCCTTGTTCATTTTTTTTAATTCTTTTTTTCTTTCTTTCCCTCAGATCATAGAAACTCAGTTGACCTATATTTCAGTTTATCAATTCTTTTCTGACAGCTCAGATCTGCTATTAAGCTCCCATAAGGAATTTTTAAATTTTAGTTATTGTACTTTTCAATTCCAGAATTTCTATTTTTTATATGTACAGTTTCTATCTCTTTATTGATTTTCTCTCATTGGCAAGACCTTGTTCTCATGATTTCCTTTAAATTTTTGCACATGGTTTCTGTGAGGGTAGGGTCCAAGTTCAGTCCAACACTTCCTTTGTGTTACCAAGAAATTCCTTGTGCTCAGTACAGGATATGCTGGCAAGCTCACAAGTCATACTGGATGCAAAGAGTTCGGAGCACAGTCAGTACTACCTCTGCCCTTAATCTTGAGCATGTGAAACTTTCTCAGAACTGCTTGGCTATGCGTGTGTCAGGTACATCCCGAACCTGTGTGTATTTCAGACTCTAGGGAGTAAGAGTTGGTGTCCTTCTTCTATGGCACAAAGTGGGGTAAATGCAGCCCCCTGGCTATGGCAGCGGCTGAGTGGACCCACTAGCTATGGAGGGCTGTTATAATGCAAGGGGATGAATATTTGTGTACTGGCTCCTCTTGAGGTAGGTAAACAAGGTACAATTTGAGCCCGGATGCTGTTGTCTGCTCTTGTGAGCTGTGCTAAGTCACTTCAGTCTTGTCTGACTTTTTGGGAACCTATGGACCGTAGCCTGCCAGACTCCTCCATCCATTGGATTCTCTAGGCAAGAATACTAGGGTGGGTTACCATTTCCTCCTACAGGGGATCTTCCCAACCCAGGAATCGAACCTGCATCTCTATGTCTCCTGCACTGACAAGCAAGTTCTTTACCACTAGCACCACCTGGGAAGCCCTGTCTGTTCTTAGTGACCTTGAGTCATGCACTGGTCTCTTCCCTGGTTAGCACTTACCTGTGTGTTAACCTCAGTCACACTCACGTTCTATTCCATCCTCTGCCACACCTAACCCACCTACTGAAACACTTTCCCTTAGTATTTTGAACATATTTGTAATGCTTGACTTAATTACACTTATATCTGTGCTTCCTTGAACACAATTTCTACTGACTGCTTTCCCCCAACCCCGAGTTTTAGCCATAGTTTCCTGTTCCTTGTTTGTCTCATTATCTTCTGTTGAAATTTGTCATTTGAAATAGTGCAGTGTACTAATTCTGGAAATGACATTTCCTCCCTTTCTCCAGGGCTTGCTGTTGCTGCTTCGTTGTTCATTTGCTCTGTTTGTTTTTTGGTGGTAGTGCTGGTGACACTGCTGTTCTTTAGTGACTTTCCTAGACTACTTTTTAGAGCTGTCATGTGTGCCTCCTGAATTTTCTGCTTGGTTAGCTTAGTGGTCAGCTAAACATTAGAAAGAAATTTTCTTCAGTGCCTCAAATCAGTGTGTTTTCTGTCCTTTATATGTGTGTAGGCATATCTTCAATGCCCTAGTAGGCTGTTTACAACTCTGCCTTAGTCTTCATTTTCTGCCTTCATGGAGCTTCAAAGTCAGCCAAAGGTGAGAAATTAGGACATACTGGGGTCTTTCCTGGGCATGTGCATTGCCTTCTAGATTTCTAGGAATATGTTACAGCTTTTTGAAATCCCCTAGCGACATCTCATTTCCCAGCTTTTCCCTTAAAGATTTTTGATTAGCTTCTTGTTTGCCCCAGTTGGTGCTGGCCTCCTCCCCGCCTCAGGCAGCTGTGACATTAAATGATTATTGCCTTGGATGAGTGCCTGTGAGATAGAGCTGTTCACACAGAGTCAGGCCAAATAATGACAAGTCCTGAGAATGGAGTATTTCCGGGGAATTTTAAGACAGATCATAAAACAAAACAAAAAGACAGTCTACTGAATGGGAGAAAATATTTGCAAGTGATATGACCAATAAGAGATTAATAGCCAACATAGATAAATAGCTCATACAACTCAGCACTGTCAAAAAAGCCAAAGAACCAGATTTAAAAGTGGGCAGAAGACCTGAATAGGCATTTTTTCCTAAAGAAGAAACACTGATGGCCAAAAAGCACATGAAAAGATGCTCAATGTTCCTAATCCTCAGGAATATGCAAATCAAAACCACAGTGAGATATCACCTCATACCTGTCAGAATGGCCATCATTAAAATGAACAGAAATAACAAATACTGGAGAGGACATGGAGAAAAGGGAAGCTGGTGCACTGTTGGTAGGAGTTTAAACTGGTCAAGCTACTGTGGAAAACAGTATGGAGATTTCTCAAAAAACTAAAAATAAAACTACCACATGACTCAGAAATTCCATTTCTGGGTATATATCTGAACAAAAATAAAATACAGATTAAAAAACATACACACACCCCAATGTTCATTGCAGTATTGTTTACAACTGCCAAGATACAGAAGCAACCTAAATGTCCACTGACAGATGAATAGATAAAGTGGTGTATGTGTACATATATACATATACACAATGAAATATTACTCATCTATTAAACAGGAACAAAACTTTGCCATTTGCACCAACATGGGTGGCCTTGGAGGGCCTTATGTTAAGTGAAACAAGTCAGACAGAAAGACAGATGCTGTCTAATATCATGTATATGTGAAATCTAAATAATATGATGACCATGAGTATCACAAAAGCAGCAGATTTACAGGTATATAGAACAAACACGTGGTTACCAGCGGTGGGGGGCAGTATAGAGGCAAGGGAGTGGGAAGTACAAACTACAGGCCGTAAGATAGGCTCAAGGATATATTGTACAATATAAGGAATACAGCCAATATTTTGTAATAACTGTAAGTGGAAAGTAACCTTTAAAAATTGTATAAAAATTTAAACATTAAAAAAATAAAGAGCTGGAGTTGGGATCTGAACCAGCCAGTTTCAAAAAAAAAAAAAAAAAAAGGTTGTATATAACATTTTTCTGAGTAGGAGACTTTTCAAGGAGCTCCAAACTTTTGTTTCCCTTCCAGTGACTGGTTGTCTGATAGTTTTCACAGGGTTGTGAGGCTATTGGTTTTTTCAAGGATACCTTGAAGCTGGAAAGAGAGAATCGTAATAGAGCAATCAATTAAAATTTAAAATGCCACAACAATCATGTTTCTTTCTAAGATTTCACCATTTTTCTTAAATATACGTTCCATGAGCTATTTGTTTATTCTTTTCCAATGTTTTTAAAAAGGCGATTTTGATGATTTTTTACCAGCACTTTTATTCCATGGAGGAAATATATTTTTGGAGGTCTTTACTGCACCATTCCTGAAGTGCTTTCCAAACTGAATTATTTTAAAATGAAATGGAGGCTCACTATTTAAGGAAAAATTGTCTGTGCCTTCTGTTTCCACTTCTTCATTTGCCCCCGCTCCAAATACTGCAGTCTGTTTTGTGTTTCTGCTATTTCTTCATGATGGTTCTGACCCCAGTTGACAGCAGCCTCCTGTGTATCTGCTATCTTCCCAGAAGCATGTGTGATTGTTGACACTGTCCTCCCTCCTGACTTCCTACCGGGCTTTCAAAGCTCTTCTCTTTATGCCTCTCCTCTTCTCATATTACTTCATCTATCTTTCTTCTGGAAAAATCTTTCATTCTTTTTGCTCCTTTATCACTGGTATTCAGCAGGATTCCATTCTGGTTCTCATCTTCCCGGTATATGGCCACCAAGCTCCAAACTAGGAAATAGCCTTTATATCTGATGAGCCAACCAATATCAATATACTGATGTGTACATTATTTACCTTCAGCTCTAAAAGTCTAAGTACACAGATGTGAGAGCTAGACCATAAAGAATGCTGAGCACCAAAGAATTATGACAAAAAGTTTCTAAATTAGAGTAAATTACATTTAAAAATTTTCACAATAGCATTTCTTTAATATTTAGTAGGAGTAAAAACATCGAGGAAATGCATATTTTAATGGTAAAGAATAAAAGTGCTGGATTTATACTTCTAAAGGAAACCATGCAGTCTGCTTAAGGTTTGCATGAAGACTGAGAATGGAAACTGAAAGTGAGGCTAGGATTGTAGAAAGGGATGTAGAAAAGAGAAGTGACTGGAGGGTGATGAAAAATTTTGCTGGCTTCTTTTTTTTGCCTACACTATACAAAAAAATTATTCACGACCCAGATAATCATGATGGTGTGATCACTCACCTAGAGCCAGACATCCTGGAATGTGAAGTCAAGTGGGCCTCAGGAAGCCTCACTACAAACAAAGCTAGTGGAGGCAATGGAATTCCAGTTGAGCTATTTCAAATCCTAAAAGATGATGCTGTGAAAGTGAGGCACTCAATATGCCAGCAAATTTGGAAAACAGCAATGGCCATAGGACTGGAAAATGTCAGTTTTCATTCCAACTGCAAAGATAGGCAATGACAAAGAATGCTCAAACTACAACACAATTGCTCTCATCTCCCACGCTAGCAAAGAAATGCTCAAAATTCTCCAAGCCAGGCTTCAACAGTATGTGAACCATGAACTTCCAGATGTTCAAGCTGGATTTAGAAAAGGCAGAGGAACCAGAGATCAAATTGCCAACATCTGTTGGATAATTGAAAAAGCAAGAAATTTCCAGAAAAACATCTATTTCTGCTTTATTGACTATGCCAAAGCCTTTGACTGTGTGAATCACAATAAACTGGAAAATTCTGAAAGAGATGGGAATACCAGACCACCTGACCTGCCTCCTGAGTTATCTGTATGCGGGTCAGGAAGCAACAGTTAGAACTGGACATGGAACAACAGACTGGTTGCAAATCAGGAAAGGAGTACATCAAGGCTGTATATTGTCATCCTGCTTATTTAACTTATACACAGAGTAACATCTTGAGAAATTATGAACTGGAAGAAACACAAGCTGGAATCAAGATTGCCAGGAGAAATATCAATAACCTCAGATATGCAGATGACACCATCCTTATGGCAGAAAGTGAAGAAGAACTAAATAGCCTCTTGATGAAAGTGAAAGAGGAGAGTGAAAAAAGTTGGCTTAAAACTCAACATTCAGAAATTTAAGATCATGGCATCTGGTCCCATCACCTCATGGCAAAGAGATGGGGAAACAGTGGAAACAGTGTCAGACTTTATTTTCTTGGGCCCCAAAATCACTGCAGATGGTGACTACAGCCATGCAATTAAAAGATATTGCTTCCTGGAAGAAAAGTTATGACCAATCTGGACAGCATATTTAAAAGAAAAGATATTACTTTGCCAACAAAATCCGTCTAATCAAAGCTATGGTTTTTCCAGTAATCATGTATGGATGTGAGAACTGGACTATAAAGAAAGCTGAGTGCTGAAGAATTGATGCTTTTGAACTGTGGTGTTGGAGAGAACTCTTGAGAGTCCCTTGGACTGCAAGGAGATCCAACCAATCAATCCTAAAGGAAATCAGTCCTGAATATTCACTGGAAGGACTAAGGCTGAGCTGAAACTCCAATACTTTGGACACCTGATGTGAAGAACTGACTCATTTGAAAAAACTCTGATACAGGGAAAGATTGAAGGCAGGAGGAGAAGGGGATGACAGAGGATGAGATGGCTGGATGGCATCATTGACTCAATGGACATGAGTTTGAGTAAGCTCTGGAAGTTGGTGAGGAACAGAGAGGCCTGGCGTGCTGCAGTCCATGGGTCACAAAGAGTCGAATAAGACTGAGAGACTGCACTGAACTGAACTGATCATTTTGCCTAGGACTGATCATAGTCAGTAATGTACCCACGGCTATCTGCCATATGACAGCAAAGTTTTACTGAGCACCAACCTATCTTCAATGCAAGAAAAATACCTAGGTTGACTTCAAATCAAGAAAAATAGGGAAAAGTTTCTCAGTTTTCTCCGTGAGTCAAAGAGCAGATAAGGCTACCATCCATCTCATAAAGGTAGCAGGATATAGTCACAGGCTGTTGTGACTCAGCCCCATGAACCACAGTGGGTATCTTTCCCTTTTAGACGAAAGGAATTTATTAAATCTTTCATTGATCTGCCCATCTTCCCTGACCAAACTATTAACATAACAAAGGAGCAAAGATAAACCTAGGAATGTCTTTCTGGGTCATTATCATACTCCATCCCCCAAAGTCATATTTCTCAATGTAAATTTGAATAAGAGACAAGAATAAAAGTTAATGTTTTAATTTCAAAAAAAAAATAAATAAAAGTCTAAGTACAAATTTGCAACTTCTCACTGCACATGGTCCAGGAATCTCATTATAATAATGATAATTTATCCATGTATTGAGACATATGAGTTTCCAGGCACTGTGCTAGTTGTTTGATATGTATTACCTCTCTCTCATCTTTGTTATACCCCAGGGATAAATATCATTTCTTGCCTTTTACATCTGAAGTTAGACTAAGTATTTATCCAAGATCAAACAGTTAAAAAACAGTAAAGCTGGGATTTGAACTCAGAGTTTTCCGATTCTAAACTTACAGAATTAGTTCATCTGTAAAATGGGTATAATGTTATAATACCTACTCTTTGTAAGGACGAAGTGAATTAAAACTTACAAAAATTCAATAGTAAGAATTCAATAAAATGTTGGCCTTTGATATTATTATAGGATGCTGCCTCTCAATTCATCTTCGCATCTCTCTGTTTTCTCTCTTCCCCCAAATACCCTCTCCTTCCTGCATTCCCTTTTTCAGTCAGTGACATAATCATACCCACAGACACCCAAATAAGGTGCATCAGAATTGCCTAGGACTTTCACATCGCCCCCATCCACCCACATTTACTTGGTTGCCAAGCCTCACAGAGTTTTGCTAAACTGTCTCACCATCCTCATATCTCACTCAGGCTCCCATCATTGTGATTATTCCCAGTTTACTTAACCTTTCTTTCTTCCTTTGGCTCTCTCCTCTGCTCCACCCACTCAGCAAACAGTTTTCTACAGCTATTACATATCTGTATTCTTTCTAACACAGAGGCCTAATTATACCACTTCCTTACTTAAAAATTTAAAACAACACATTGTTTGCACAAAATCTTTCATCTGGAATTCGAAATACTGCACCAATGGCCCCTGTATTGCAACCCCAGTTTCACCTCCCACCTCACACCAAACCAATGCCCTGTGCTCTAGCCACATGAGATAAGCTCTCATCCCTGGACACACCAGGAAGGTTCACCCCTCCCGGCCTTTGTTTATGTAATTCCTTCTGGCTGGAATTCCTTTCCTGGCTCCACATCCATGCTCTCCTGTTGGTTACCCATGTGTGTGTGCTAAATCAGTTCAGTTATGTTTGACTCTTTGAGGTCCCATGGACTGTAGCCCGCCAAGCTCCTAAGTCTATGGGATTATCACGGCAAGTTTCCATTCCCTCCTCCAGGGGATCATCCAACCCAGGGATTGAACCTGCATCTCCTGGGACTCCTCCATTGCAGTCAGATTCTTCACTGCTGTATCATTGGGGAAGCCTATTGATTCCCCACCCAGCCTTAAAAAAACATGCAGCTCTGCTACTTCTTCTATGGAGCATTCCTGATTGGCTATCTGACCTTCAACACTGTTCATGCCTATTTGACTTCCTGAAGGGAAGGAACCCTGTCCCACTTTTTGTGTCTTCGGCATCTAGCAGAGTTCTTGACATAGAATACGTTTCCAGTGAAGTTTGCTTGCAACTATCAAGGTAAAAAGGCCAAATGGCTGTCTGAGGAGGCCTTCCAAATAGTTGATAAAAGAAGAGAAGTGAAAGGCAAAGGAGAAAAGGAAGGATAGACCCATTGCAATTCAGAGTTTCAAAGAATAGCAAGGAGAGATTAAAAAAAAAAAAAAACAAACTTCCTAAGTGATCAGTGCAAAGAAATAGAGGAAAACAATAAAATGGGAAAGACTAGAGATCTCTTCAAGAAAATTAGAGATACCAAGGGAATATTTCATGCAAAGATGGGCTCAATAAAGGACAGAAATGGTATGGACCTAACAGAAGAAGAAAATATTAAGAAGAGGTGGCAAGAATACACAGAAGAACTATACAAAAAAGATCTTCATGACCCAGATAATCATGATGGTGTGATCAGTCACCTAGAACCAGACATCCTGGAATGTGAAGTCAAGTGGGCCTTAGGAAGCATCACTACCAACAAAGCTAATGGAAGTGATGGAATTCCAGTTGAGCTATTTCAAATCTTAAAAGATGATGCTGTGAAAGTGCTGCACTCAATATGCCAGCAAATTTGGAAAACTCAGCAGTGGCCATAGGACTGGAAAAGGTCAGTTTTCATTCCAATCCCAAAGAATAGCAATGCCAAAGAATGCTCAAACTACTACACAATTGTACTCACCTCACACACTAGTAAAGTAATGCTCAAAACTCTCTAAACGAGGCTTCAGCAGTACATGAACTGTGAACTTCCAGATGTTCAAGCTCGATTTTAAAAAGGCAGAGGAACCAGATATCAAATTGCCAACATCTGTTGGATCATTGAAAAAGCAAGAGAGTTCCAGAAAAACATCTACTTCTGCTTTATTGACTAGGCCAAAGCCTGTTTAACTGTGTGGATCACCACAAACTGGAAAATTCTTCAAGAGATGGGAATACCAGACCACCTGACCTGCTTCTTAAGAAACCTGTATGCAGGTCAGGAAGCAACAGTTAGTACTGGACATGGAACAACAGACTGGTTCCAAATAGGAAAAGGAGTACGTCAAGGCTGTATATTGTCACCCTGCTTATTTAACTTCTATGCAGAGTACATCATGAGAAACGCTGGACTGAAAGAAGCACAAGCTGGAATCAAGATTTCTGAGAGCAGTATCAATAACCTGAGATATCCAGATGACATATGCATATCAGATCTGCATTATGGCAGAAAGTGAAGAAGACCTAAAGAGCCTCTTAATGAAAGTGTACGAGGACATTGAAAAACCTGGCTTAAAACTCAACATTCAAAGAATGAAGATCATAGCCTCTGGTCCCATCACTTCATGGCAAATAGATGGGGAAACAGTGGAATCTGTGGCAGTCTTATTTTCTTGGGCTCCAATATCACTGTAGATGGTGACTGCAGCCATGAAATTAAAAGACAATTGCTCCCTGGAAGAAAAGCTATGACCCACCTAGACAGCATATTAAAAAGCAGAGACATTACTTTGCCAAGAAAGGTCTTTCTAGTCAAAGTTATGGTTTTTCTGGTAGTCACATACGGATGTGAGAGTTGGACTATAAAGAAAGCTGAGCATTGAAGAATTGATGCTTTTGAACTGTGGTGTTGGAGAACACTCTTGAGAGTCCCTTGGACTGCAAAGAGATCCAACCAGTCCATCCTAAAGGAAATCAGTCCTGAATATTCATTGGAAGGACTGATGCTGAAGCTGAAGCTCCAATACTTTGGCCACCTGATACAAAGAACTGACTCATTGAAAAATGCCCTGATGCTGGGAAAGATTGAAGGCAGGAGGAGAAGCAGATGACAGAGAATATGATGGTTGGATGGCATCACCAACTCAATGGATATGAGTTTGAGCAAGCTGGTATGACTGACTCAATGGACGTGAGTTTGAGCAAGCTCTGGCAATTGGTGATGGACAGGGAAGCCTGGCATGTTGCAGTCCATGGGGGTTGCAGAGAGTCAGACATGACTGAGCAACTGAACTGAACTGAGGTGATCAAGGTACCAAAAGATGTTCTGTCACCACCTCCAGCCAGGAAGCCTGCGATCACATGGGATAGAGGTGGGATTCAAGTTCACATGCTCTTGTGTTATTTGACTTTTAAACTGTGAGTATCTATTTTTTTTAATAATAAAAGATGTCTACGTTCTCCTTAAAAACTGTTGGTTACATGAGGAATGATCAAAATTTTCCTAGCAGGCTGGAAAGCAGAGAAATGGGGCAAGAAGATAAAATAGATTCCAGCACTGCCTAGGACTTGCTTATATAACTGTCTAGAACCAATGGGACAAACTGAACTTTCATGTTGGACACTTGTGCCAGAATAAACACTCTGGGTGGCTGAAGAGGGGCCCTGTGAGGGCGGTGCTCTGCTTAGGCTCCTGGGTTCCCGCCCTTTTGTCTGAGCTGGGCCCACCGGAGACTCCCAGGCAGTCACTTTGATTCATGATCCAACAATTCAATGAACTCTCAGTCTGTTCGCCAAATAACCAGCTTGAAATAATATGTTGACTTAAATTGATCAAAGCAGCTGTTTCTTCTGGAGACTGACCACTGGGCATCAGTCTTGTCCAGGAGCACAGCTTTTTCTACTGTTTGGACATCTTCTGGGTTCCCTCTGGTTGAATAAAAATAGTTCTAATAAGTGGTAAAATGATGATCTTTTCCATTCCAAAGTTAAGGAAATAAATGGCTGTTTAAGTCCTGGTGAGTCAGTCTGGTTGCCTCATATATACCCGGGAGACAGTTATTCACTTGAATTTTAATAGAGAAAGATGTGGAAACTTCCCTGTTGGGCTTAGCATTTTCCTTGTAGCATCATAAAGTGATGTAGCTCTGTGCATTTCTAGCCCATGTAGAGGCCTGGACCATATATGTACAGTGGCTTAAAAGCACAACTGTTTTCCCAGCAAGCTAGTCTGCTTAATTGTGTGCTTTCTTGCAGGGTCATTGATTTCTGCACCTTTCCATTTCTGGAAGTACTCAAAAGCCATTGGTGGCACATGGAAATTTTTGAGCAACATTTAGAAACCATTCGGCAGGATCTCTTCCTTCTTGAAGAACATTTGTCCTTCTATAGGACATTTGCAGGAAAACAAGACCCTAGTGTTTTTAAGATCTTGAATGGCCCTGATGGCTCAGATGGTAAAGAATCTGCCCGCAATGTGGAAGATCTGGGTTTGATCCCTGGGTGGGGAAGATCCCCTGGAGAAGCAAATGGCAACTCACTCCAGTATCCTTGCCTGGAGAATCCCACGGACAGAGGAGTCTGGTGGGCTACAGTCCATGGGATCGCAACGAGTCAGACACGACTGAACAACTAAGCAAAGCACAGCACAAAGTCAGAATCTGCCAAGGAATTACAATTAGGGCTTTAAAGATGTTTAAAATTGTGTTTTTCTCTTCTAAACTGGCCTTGTGCATTGATGGAGAGAGTGTTGCTCCCAACCAAGGGGGCCACATATGTCGTATGACTTTGGAGACAGACAACAAAGTCCTGCAGAGCCTACCGTTGGGAGAGGTCATATAGAGCAGAAATCCTGACTCTTGCCAAGAGAACTTATCTTGAAGGGGTGATACCACTGAGGCAGACCTTGGAGATTGGGGCTGCAGCTCAGTGTTAGCTGTGTCGTCAGTTAGCCGTCAGAACTTATTTCTTACCCATTGACCTTCCTTGTCTCTCTGCCCTATGGAATCATACATAAAGTCCAATAGAATCACACATGAAGTCCTAGAGAATCATATGTGAGGCCCTAGAGAATCATACTTGAGGATGTTGTGTCTTGCTTTCAGAAAAAGCCATCTTAATCCTCTGGGGTAACACTTAGTTGAACTGGATCAACAGCTGTCATGGAGATGATTGAAAAACATGAAATTATCTTGATGTTTCATATTTGGACAAACAAAGAGAGTGCATGGCTAAATTTAGCAATTCTTAATAGAGAAAATTTTTAATGCAAATGGAATTTATCCTAGGTTGGTTGTTGCCCAGGAGATTCTTGTTGAGTGGAAAGAGAGACTTATTTAAAAAGCAAATTCTTAGTAATTCATAACCAGAGCTGCTTAAAAAGACTTGTCTAGAAGACATGTGCCAAGTTTACTTATTTAATATTCTGCCTTCAAGATGCTGGGAAAATCAAGTTTCTACCTCTGAGTAGCAATTTAATCAGTTTACATTAAAGGTCCAAGGTTAAATGTAACTGAGTGATGAGGATGATGTGAGGGAACAGCCTTCCTTCCAGATGCAAATGCCACCTGCACAACTAGTCCTGTCTTCAGACAAGAGTCTGAGCCCAGGCTTTCTGAAAAGACACTAGTATGTGTGCAGCAATGTCCCACACAGAAGGCTAACAGTCTATGCAAGGTGGGTACACATCACAGGACCAAAACATCAGTGTGCAAATACACAGTTTCTTAGTTACCACTGTACCTGTCAATGGCTACTAAGAGGTTATTTGATTACAATAAACTTCTAGTATTAATATTCATGCATGAAATGCAGAAGATAAATTTTTAGCCTGTTTAAATCTTTTATTTTTTATTAGTATGTTTTAATTGGAGGATAATTGCTTTACAGTATCATCTTGGACTCTGCCATACATCAACATGAATAAGCCACAGATATACCATGTCCCCTCCCTCCCAAACCCCTCTTCCCATCTCTCACCCATCCCACCCCACCCCACCCCTTTAGGTTGTCACAGAGCACACTGGGTTTAGTGCCCTGTGTCACACAGCAAATTCCCACTTGCTATCTATTTTACATGTAGTAGTGTACATGTTTCCACGCTATTTTCTCAATTTGTCCCACCCTCTCCTTCCCTCGGTGCCTCTACAAGTCTGTTCTCTCACATCTGGATCTCCATTGCTGCCCTCCAAATAGGTTCATCAGTACCAACTTTATAGATTCCATACACATGAATTAATATGCAATATTTGTCTTTCTCTTTCTGACTTACTTCACTTTGTGTAATAGGCTCTAGGTTCATCCACTTGATTAGGACTGACTCAAATCAGTTTTTTTTTAATAGCTCAGTAATATTCCACTGTATATGTGTACCACAGTTTCTGTATCCACCTGTCAATGGACATCTAGGTTGCTTGCATGTGCTAACTATTGTAAAAAGTGCTGAATAAAGCATTGGTTTTATTCTTGCTTAGTAGTTCTCTCCTTAGCAAAATAGCAAAAATGACTACGATCAATTTTACATCATTAATAATCCACCTACTGTATAACACAGGGAATGCTGTTTGATATTATGTAACAACCTAAATGGGAAAAGAATTTTTAAAAAGAACAGATATATGTATATGCATAACTGAGGCCTTCCGAGGTGGTGGTGGTGGTAAAGAAACTGCCTGCCAATGCAGGAGACATAAGAGATGTGGGTTTGATCCCTGGGTTGAGAAGATCCCCTGGAAGAAGGCGTGGCAACCCACTCCAGTGTTCTTCCCTGGAGAATTTCATGTACAGAGGAGGGTTGAGGGGCTACAGCTCATAGGGTCACCAAGAGTCCGACATGGGAGAAGTGACTTAACATGCATGCATTCATAACTGAATTACTTTGGCATATCTGAAACTAGCACATTATTAATCAACTATATTCCAATGGAGAAGGAAATGGCAACCCACTCCAGTGTTCTTGCCTAGACAATCCCAGGGACAGGGGAGCCTGGTGGGCTGCCGTCCATGGGGTCGCACAGAGTCGGACACGACTGAGCGACTTCCCTTTCACTTTTTACTTTCATGCATTGGAGAAGGAAATGGCAACCCACTCCAGTGTTCTTGCCTGGAGAATCCCAGGGACGGGGGAGCCTGGTGGGCCACCGTCTATGGGGTCGCACAGAGTCGGACACGACTGAAGCGACTTAGCAGCAGCAGCAGCATATTCCAATGCAAAAGAAAAAGGTAAAAAAGAAACAAGTCGAAACCAAATTTGTTGAAAGGAGGTCTGTATATCTACAGGCAAATTATTTTGCAAAGTAGCTAGGATTACTTACATTTATAAACAAGACTGTGAGATTCACATTAGCATGAAACATACTGTCTCAAGGATGAAAATAAAATTGCTTCCCAAAGAAATGTTGGGGAAAACACAAGAGGCGTGTCCCCAGATTGCCAGTGTAATCATTTCAGACATAGGAACAGTGCTTAAATGCTATTTTTAAAAGACAGAAAGAGATAGCTAAATATAAGAATATTTGTTTTCTTTTAGGTAGAAAAAAAAAACACATCCACTCTCTTGGGCCCTCTTCAGGAAAGAGAGCATGTAAGGCTTATGCAGTTCTATAAAATTATATACCACCATATGCTTCCAACCTCAAATTCTGGTTATTTTGGTTTGACTTACTGCTTTTATTCCATAGGAAACACAAGTACTTTACCCCAAAGGCTTGTTAAATATTCTACCACTCAGCTGGAGTAAAGAATTAATCGGAACAGGAGAGGTCTACCATGACCCTGAGTGGACAAGCACTTTTTCATTATTTTGCCAGATTGTCTTCTCCAAGCTCCAGAATGTGAAAAATACTGTCTTTGCCACAGTGATGTCACCAGCACGTGGCTAGCTGCCCTTCTGGGTGCCAGCTGGGTTTCCAGGCACACGGGCCATGCAATAAAAATCAAGCATCTTGTCTTCCTGTGCCGAACAACACACTCCACAAGGTTGCTGTTGCCAAGAGTTTGTCCATGGTGGGGACTACACAGAGGTGTTTATTCATTTTCGTTCAGTATTTTAAATAATTTATATAATATGACTATCACTCGTGCCCACAGCCTCAGGAGCAGTCGTCCAAAACCTTTCAGCAAAGCAGTGTGTTAGACCGTTCTAGGGTCACATGTGAGGAATGCTGGACGGAATCCCTGATGTTGCTGCAGGTATGGGCGATTTTCTGTAGGACACCCAGGAAGTCCTGCCTGTTCTCAGCAGCACAAGGCATCTCTCGAGGCTGGTACTTCCTGGGTGATGCTTGTTTGTGTCAGGATCAGAAAACCGCAAGGGGAAGAAAAGGCAGCAACATGTACTTCAGCGGCTTGGCAGCCTTCCTAGGGAAGGCTGGTTGGGAGGCTATAACAGTATTGATTCAATTTAGTTTTGGACAAGTTTATACATCCAGATGGTGAAGCCTGACCTTCATTAACTAAGGATAAATTTGATACAATTTTGCTTTAGTTACTTTGGAACTTAAGGCTATACACAATTAGACAAAATAGTTCAAAGATTCCCAAGTACCCATCACCACCTTCAAACACTCATCAATTTATAGCTAATTTTATTAAACCTCAATTCTTCCTATTACTCCTGCATTCCCCCACCAAGACAGCAACTCTGAAAGATGAAAACATTTTCTCTTAACATAATCACAATGCCATTATTTCTCCTAAGGTCTTAGTAATTTCACCAAATGTTCAGCATTGAAAATTCTGATTGTCTCCTCAATGTTATAATTTTTTAACAGCCCGTTTGTTATAGAAACAGAATCCAAATAAGTTTCACACTTGCAATTGCTGAAGTTCTGTATATTTTCTTTAATTGATAGGTTCTCTTTCATCTCTATTCTCCTCCACCTCCTCCTCCTTGTCCTTCTCGTCACTATTTGTTGAAGAAACACATTTTGTTTCTATAAAAATGTTTCCATTTGTCCTATGAAATTTCCTACACCTGACATCTCCATGTGGTCATTTAACACTTTCTGCTGTCATCTTATTTCCATCCATTGTTGGTTGGATTTAGAGGCTTGATCTAAGGCTGGATTTGGGGGCAAGACCAACGCATTGATTTGTTAGAGCTGCCATCACCCTGTGCTGCAGACGGGTGGCTGAACAACAGAAATATGCTGTTCACTGTCGTAAGGCTGGATGTCCAAGATCTGGGGGTCAGCATGGCTGGTTTCTCCCGAGGCTGCTTTTGGTGTGTAGATGGCCGTCTTCTCCCTGTATCTTCCCATGATCTTTCCTCTGCGTGTGTCTGTGTTCAAATCTTCTTCTTACAGAGACACCAGTCAGACTGGATCAGGGGCTAACCTAATGACTTCATTTTAATTTAATTACCTCTTTGACATCTCTCTCTTCAAATACAGTCACATTATGAGGTACTGGGGGTTAGGACTCCAACATGGGAATTTTAGAGGTGAGCAATTCAATCCATAATAACTTTCCATGTGATACCCTTCCTTCAAGAGGTACATAAAATCAGATTGTTTATCTTTTTGCGGCTTTGGCAGGCACTGATGATTAATGCCTAGATTCATTAATTTGAGTTTGCAAAGTGGTGATATATCCTAATTCTGGTGTTCCTTCTTCATATATTAGCTAGATTCCTTTGTTTTTTTAAAGTTGCTTCATCTTCTCTTTGGTTTGCAATTTTATTGGAAAGGCAGAATTAATATTTGATTCTATTTACTCATTTTCAAAATAATAGGTTGCTTCACTGAAATCCTCCAGTGTGATCAGTTTGTTGCGGTTTTCTCAGTGACACGTTGAACTCACGGATGTTCACATCTGTGTGTATGAAAGTGTGAAGGATAGTAATCCACTGTGGTTATTACCTTTCCCTCAAACTGCTGTATTTTCAGCCAAGGGAGGCTCTTCAAGCTAATACAGACCAGGGATCTTGGCCTTCACCAATCAATAGAAATTGATTAGAGGCCAGACAAGAAATTCAGGTGAGGCTTTATTGAGGCCTCTAGTGCAGCAGCAGGCAGTGAGAACAAGGAACAGGTTCCCTTGCCGGCTCACCGTGGGAGGATAGGGGGGAGGCATCAAGCTCTTTCCTTATGTGGCATGAGAGTAGGGGTCTGTCCAGGGGTCGAGGTGGAGGGGTGGCTTAGGTGGTTTACCCCCCCCCCTTAAGTGGCATTATGTGCAAGGGGCATGCGCCGTACCCTGCTTTTGCTCCTGACACCCAGTTTTTGCGCCTGGCTCCTCAGAAATGGCAGTTGGGTCTCTTTGTCTTTGTATCTTTGGGTCCACAATTTGCCACAAGTGCATATGTACACTGTTATTTTAGTCCCATATAGTTTCTCTGTATATTGTCCCTTGAGGAGAGGTGTGTCCAGGCGCCAGCCCTGCAGCACAGGGCCCCAGGTCGCAGCCTGGCTCAGCGCTTGGCCCTAAGTTCGCAGACAGGACTGTAGGAGGCCCAGAGCACTTCCTTGTCCAGGGCAGAGTGAGGTGCCAGGCTTATGTTTTCCATTTCCTTCTCCAGATCCAAGAAGTTCCAGTTCCTTTTGGTGGTTTCCACTATTTAGTGTTTGAATAGTAGAAGCTGAGCACCAGGGGCCTCACTACTACTGGTTGGTTCCCATCTTCAGGCCTTCATAGTGAGTGGAACTATGAAAAACCACGTATGCAAACACACATAATCGTACATACATGTACAAATACATCTTCCAGTCAAATTCAAGGTTTGTTTTATCTTAATATCTGCATTTCCTCTTCCCCACTCCATGAATCCTGGTCTCAACCATAGCAGGAACAACTGACTAAGAACACTGCATTATTGCCCACTCACTTTTACCCACGACACATCCACAACAAAGTCAGGGTCACACAGCGAACACTCCCGCCAAGCTTTTTGCAGTTCATTTTGTCCTTAGATTTGTACTCAAATAACCATGTTTTAAAATCCCTGGGAAGGACTTTCTTGGTGGTCCAGTGACTAAGAATCTGCCTGCCAGCGTGGGCAGGGTTCAATCCCTGGTCTGGGAAGATTCCACATGCTGTTCAACAGCTAAGGCCATGCATCCCAGCTACTGAGCCCACGCGCTGCAACTACTGAAGCCTGTGCGCCTGGAGCCCTTGCTCCGAGACAAGAGAAGTGACATCAGTGAGAAGCCCTTGCACTGAAACTAGAGTAGCCCGGCTTGCCACAACTAGAGAAAGCCCACGCGCAGTGACAAAGGTCCAGTGCAGCCAGAAATAAATAAACTAAAATTAAAATACAGGAACCCCTGGGAGTATTTCTTCTTTATGGGTTAAACTACCAACTGGATACATATTTAGTTTTTTTTCCATTTTATATATAAATTAATTTATTTTATAAATAAGAACTAAGATAATAAGGTATAGACCTTGTAGATAGGGGATTTCCAGGTGGTGCCAGTGGTAAAGGACCCACCTGCCAATCCAGGTTATATATAAATTAATTTATTTTATAAATAAGAACTAAGATAATAAGGTATATACCTTGTAGATAGGGGATTTCCAGGTGGTGTCAGTGGTAAAGGACCCACCTGCCAATGCAGGAGACCCAAGAGTCATGGGTTCGATCCCTGGGTCATGAAGATCTACTGGAGTAGGAAATGGCAACCCACTCCAGTTTTCTTGCCTGGAGAATCCCATGGACAGAGGAGTCTGGCGGGCTACAGGCCATAGGGTCGCAAAGTGACATGACTGAAATGACTGAAGTGACTTAGCATGCACGCAGGCACCGTGAAGGTAAGAGATGCACGGGTTTTCAAAGTCAAGCCAAGTGTGACACGGCTTTCCTGTTTTTCTTGTCACCATATGTGTAGACACAGAGAAAGGGATGGTTTGTGTCGGGGCGGGTTTCGAGGAGGAGGTGACGCCTGAATCATCTCTTACCTAACAGCTGCAAAGAGCAACTTAGATTCTCAGAGAAACTGTCCTTTAGTTCTGCTCAAGGAAGAAAACATTTGTTCCAACGCCCACTATGTAATTCTTCTTTGAATTTTAATGAGTTAGCCTTTAGGCTGCTAGACAGAAAACAACGGCTCTGTTCTGTTTAAACTCTGCCATCTTTCTACTTTGCTGCAGAGGCTAGAAAAGAAAGGCCTTTTGCCAAATGTGTGGTCGTATGCTCCAAGGTAGTTCATCTGGACGTGTGAAGTTCCATCTCATGATCGCATTTTGGAAGCTCAGTATAGCAGTGGTCTCAGTAAGTCCACTATCCATCCAGTTATTCACACAAACCGGAAACTGAACACTGCCACTGCTTCCACCATTACCTTATCCCCCACGTCCGATACCGAAGTGCTGCCACATCTACACTCCGTGATAGTCCTGGAGCCTGTTTCCCTTGTCCGTCTTGCCCTATTGTTCCCCTAGATCAGCACCCTTCTCTCATAGATGCCTGGCTGTTCCCCTGTCTCCACCGATTCCCCCTATGCCCACCCTCTACTCAAAACGTAAACCTTATTTCGTCCCTCTGGGTGTTGTGTAGAAGGATGGATGGGTAAAATGTAAGTCCCTTCTTGGGGATGCTCTAAAGGTCAGATGCAAGAGTGAACTGGTCCTGGTCTGACTGCTGACTCCTCTGGTCTCACTTGTCCCTGGAGGTTGAGATCTGGCAGCTCTATAACACTCAGTGCACCAGCTGAAGCCAGGCTTTGGAACTGATGCCTGCTCTTCTTGATGAAACACTGATTCCCTGCATCCCTGCTCATCCTTTGCTATGTAATCTCACCTTTTCAGACTCCTCTGCAGAACGTTCCCCCTGCCCCATCCACCTCTTCTCCTCACCCCTGTTAAATGCATAATACTCAGTGTGGCTGTATCACTCATCTGGCTGTGTGTTAGAATTAGTGATGTGTCTATTTTCCCCTCTACACTAGAAGCTGCTTGATAGAAAGAACAGTGATCCAAAATGATTTATTGATTTACTGATTCAATAAACATGTGGTCCAATTAAAGACTGTAAACCAAAGTGGCCAGAAAAGGGTATTTCTTCTTCTTCAAATATCAATGGGTCCATTTAATTTGGGATAAAGTGAATTTCAAGAAAAATGCAGATAGAATGCTGAACAAAACCTTTCCTTCTGACTATTAACTTCAAAACATCCTAGCTATAAGGACCCTTGGATTTTTATTTCATCGTCTTCAAATATCCCATCTGAGCACTACACCCTTCTGCCCTATCACAGAATGTTGAGGGAAACACTTCAGTCATGGAACTTGATAACACTGATGAGAAATGATGCACCAGATGATAAATTCAAAACCACTAAAAGCTGATGTCTTTCCAAACTCATATTGTTTAAAGCGGTTTGACTACTATCGGGAAGACAGAAGGCAAAAAATGTTTTAAAGGAAAAACTTTTAGTAAGTTTGTGTTTTTTAAAGCAGAAAGCAAATAATGTATCTCCAAAGAGTTCAGTGCCCTTAGACAAAATTTTATGGAAAAGAGTAAGATTGGAACTAGTCTATTTTGATGTGATAGTGGTAAAAATGAATAGAAATATTTAAGAAAGGGCCTCATCCTACAGTTATCTTGATACTTTCACAAAACGGGAAAGGAAGCCACTCTCCTGTGTATCAGATCCATGCTGATGCCTTACACACTCACACACCTCCTCAAGACAACCTTATGAGTTCAATGTTACCATTTCCCCTTTTGCCCTTGAAACTGAGATCTGAGAGCATCTATGTTCACAAGATGGAGGAATTTTGCCCAACTCTGTAAGCATCAGAAAACCTGAACATTATGAGCAGGTTTCAAAGAACAAGTGAAAGATAGTGAAAAGCACAGAGGATGGTAAATGGTGCACGTATGTTTATTCATCTGGTCGTGTAGACAGAAATGATATTAATGACATGTTTTAAATTAACTTATTTATTTGACTGCACTGGATCTTAGTTGAAACATGCAGGATCTTCATTGCTGCATGATGGGTTTTTAGTTGCGGCATGCATGCTCTTTAATTGCGGCATGTGGAATCTAGTTCTCTGACCAGGGATCGAACCTGGGGCCCTGCATTGGGAGCATGGAGTCTTAGCCACTGAACCACCAGGGAAGTCCCCTAAGTGATGGTACCGGTCTTCTGTAAACCACTTGTAGGGCCTCCCAGGTGGCACTAGCGGTAAAGAACCTGACTGTCAATGCAGGAGACAAAAGAGACTCGGGTTCCATCCCTGGGCCGGGAAGATCCCCTGAAGAACGGCATGGCAACACACTCCAGTATTCTCGCTTGGAGAATCCCATGGACAGAGAAGACTGGCGGGCTACAGTCAACAGGGTCACAAAGAGGAGGACACGACGGAGATAACTCGGCAGTCACAAACTACTTCTACAGATACTGCTAATGAAGTAAGAGGTAGAGGGGCCTCCGGTTAACCTGCAGATTTCATTCTGATTCTTTGAGATAAACTACCAGTGGGAATGACACCTCCTGATAGGATGAAAGACAAAGCTGCCTACCACAGCCCCCTCATTTTTGTGATGGAAAGGGTTTCCCAGCCTAACACATGCACAGAGGAGGCCTCAAGTTGTCCTCTAGTAACCATATCCTTAGCATTGTGAGTTTTTTTGGGAGAGGGGAATCAAACCATTTTATTGGGGGCTTTGGGAGAAGGTGGAAAAGCTGGTAGAACAATGAGATCCGATGTCCTTCTGTGAGCCATCTACCCAACTTCTCAGCTGCTAAAAGAGCACTGTGGTTTTGACCCCTGTGGGTTTCACTTGGATGCTGCTGGAAAAGATTCAAAATGGCGACTGGCAGAAGCTCGGATAGGGAATTACAGGTGACACGAGTACAGGGGAAGAAACCCCAGAAAACTAACCCATAATTACACGTTATTTATCTGAGATGGATCAATACATTTTTAAGATAGTTATACAGTTAACATCACCATGTGAAGTCATTAGGGTTTCAAATTGATCAAAGTTTCAGTATACAACTTATATACGTGTATATATGGTGTTTCATTACACAACCACCAGTAAGAAGTCATCTGCCAACACAGGAGACACAAGAGACACAGGTTCAATCCCTGGGTCAGGAAGATTCCCTGGAGGAGGAAATGGCAACCCACTGCAGTATTCTTGCCTGAAAAATCCCATGGACAGAGGAGCCTAGCGGTCTATAGTCCATGGGGTCGCAAAGAGTCGGACATGACTGAGCACACACCCATGGGCGTGATTGCTGTTATCATTCATTTTGCTGATAGGTGTTTGTTTCAGCTTTGTGTATATTATAAATATAAAGTTTTTAAAAATAATGCATGGTGAACTTTTGAGTGAATAATTTTTCAGTGAATTTTATGCAGGTACTTTCTCTGATTGTCCGAGCAACACAATGTTTCAGAAGTGATAGTTCTTCAGAATATAGTTCTGCTTCATACGATGTGAATATTAGGCAAACAAAAAGACAAAAGACTTTGGTGATTGATTCTGATATGGAAAGTGAACATTAAATACACAGTGCTAGAGGATGCACCTTTGCTTCTACAGAGAGTGGGTTGAAGGCAACATTTCATGAAAATTAGAAGACTTTACAGGTGTGTTAGGTGTAACTATTCAATGTAATAACCCATAAAGTATTAGTGAAATAATTTTTGGCCAGCCAAAGGAAAAATCGCCAGCCACAGGTGTTAGTTTCTGGGAAAATCCCCTGGTTAATAGCAAGTTAACAACCTAAGCTACCCCTATACGGTACACCTCACTCTGAGAATTCACCCCTGTGCTCTCCCACATGTACTGTGCTTCTAATAAATGCTGGACCTACTTTTTGCAGTCTTGGTCTCTTTGTCAAATTCTTTCTTCAAAGATGACAAGGACTGAAGTTCCTTTCTCTCAATGAACACAGTAATAACAGGATGTTTGAAATGACCACAGTTGGGGCATATTTGCCAGTGGGAGGGATGAAGGAAAGGATAGTTAGGGAGTTCGAGATGGACATATACACTGCTATATTTCAAATGGATAACCAACAAGGACCTACTATATAGCATGTGGAATTCTGCTCAGTGTTATGTGGCAGCCATGATAGGAGAGGAATTGGTGGTGGGCGGGGGGAATGGATACATACATGTATATGTATGACTGAGTGCCTTTGTTGTTCACCTAAAACATCACAACACTGTTAATTGGCTATATCCCCATATAGAATAAAAAGTTAAAAAACATCTTGATCATAGCAAAATGAAACAATCAAAACTCTAACACACCTTACCCCCTTTTTTTCTGTATTCTTTTCAGCACATCAACTGTCTTTGTCTTTGCCTTACATCTGTATTGGATTGCAGGCCATGCGTGGATTTCAACACCGTAAGCTATCACTTTAGGATCAGCAGCTGCTCTTTCCGTGACGCTGGTCTCCTGAAACAAGCCCTAATAGCCACTGCTCTGATGTATGTAATGCTGAGAAAGGGAAGAAATAGGCCAGCAAGTCAGAAGTGCCTCTTTTGCACACACTTTGGGCTTCAGTGTCTTTCAGAAGTTCCAGAGAGAGTAATTTGCAGTGAAGGGTCTTCTTCTGACATGAACTGAATTTTCTCCACCTGGACATAGTGATTGCCCAGTAAGTTTTCTTCTTAAGAATAACAGCCTGTCTCTTCTTCCAACACAGCTGTGTCATATTCTGCTCTAAGTGCTCCATCCCAGGATGAATAATAACCTCTCATCCAACAAGAAACATTGATATGCAGCCTGTGCTTCTCCCTTACAAGAGGTCCTTCAATGAAATGATTGGCCTTACATTAGGCTGTCTGTCCTGTCGTTCCTGATAGAATATAAGGAAGGCAGGAACGATGTCTGTCTTGTTCACTCCTGAACCTCCAGTGCCTGGCATGAGGTCAGCAGCTGGATACTTACTGAATGGATAAATGGGCCTCCACCAGCTGTGTGGCCCCACAGTGGTGACCAGCATGGGAGCTCTGAGCTGTTTCTACTGCACCAGAGCTTCCTGCGAGGCCTCCCCCTGCACCACCCTGCTGGAGAGGAATCTCAGGGGAGGAGGCTGGGGGTGGGTGGGTCCAGAGGAAGAAGTACAGAGGCAGTTTTTAGGTAACAAAAATGAGAATGAGTGTGGATAATCTCAAAAGAATACAATGAAATATGACTTAGCTATTAAAAAGAATGAAATAATGCCACCTGCGGCAACATGGATGGACCTAGAGATGATCATACTAAGTGACGTAAGCCAGACAGAGAATGACAAATACCATATGATACCATTTATATGTGGAACTGAATGTATGATACAGATGAACTTACTTACAAACCAGAAACAGACTCAGACATAGAGAACAGGCTTGTGGGAAAACGGGTGGGGAAGGGTTATATTTGGATTAGCAGATACAAACTATTACATAAGGAATAGATAGGGGACTTCTCTGGTGGTCCAGGGGCTAAGACTCCAGCTTCCATTGCAGAGGGCCTGGGTTTGACCCCTGGTCAGGGTACTAGGTCCCCAAAAGCCACAACTCAGAGTTTGCATGGTGCAACTGAAGATCCCACATGCTGCAATCAAGATCAAGGATCCTGGGTGCCGGAACTAAGAGCTGGTAGGGCCAAATAAATGTATTTTTTAAAAGGATGGATAAACAACAAGGCCTATTGTATAGCACAGGGAGCAATATTCAATATTTTGTGATAAACTAGAATGGAAAAGAATATATAAATATTATATATACTTGTATATAACTGAGTCACTTTGCTGTACAGTAGAAATTAACATGACATTGTAAGTTAATTATACTTCCATAAAACAAAAATTTTTTGAATTGCAGCACTTTGCTCCTTAATGCTCGTGGAAATCCCTCCAAAGTGCCAGTCACCGACAGCCTTAAAAGTAGAAAGTTGTCAAGATTTATAGATGTTTTGAGGAAAACAACTCCAAGAGAAAAGCAAGTATTTATGTACCAATATATTTTTAAATAGTGGCTGTCATTAAGTCTGTGCTAGTTTAACAACTGGCTTTGGCAGTATTTCATTATGAAAGAAAACAGGCAATTTTCTACACACCCCTTAATTCATGCCAAATACAGGCACACCTTCTACCTTTCTGCATAAACAGAAAGCCCTGTTTATTCCGGTCAGTGCATATTTCTTTAGTACTGAAAGTTGTAGTTTTAGACATTTTTTTCAACTTAGAACCCTAGCTACTAAAACTCAACTGAGTTTCTATTTCTCTCACTTTATAATTCATTTTCATTTTTATCAAATAATATGCTTGTACTTTGCACATAATGTGATGCTAATTCTTTTTCTGTTTGAATGCGATCATTTAGGTACATATGCATAATACAGATAAATAGTACTAAAGTGAATCACAATATTGTGGGACTTCCCTGGTTGTCCAGTGGTTAAAAATCTACCTTTCAATTCAGCAGATGCAGGTTTGATCCCTGGTTGGGGAACTAAGATCCCACATGCTGCAGGGCAACTAAGACCCCCTGTCACAACTACTGAACCTGCATGCCCTGGAGCCTGCAAGTTACAATTAGAAAAGTCTTTGAGCTGCAATGAAAGACCCTGCATACTGCAACTAAGAATGAACACAGCCTAATTAATTATTTTTAAAAATCACTACATTGTACACCCTCAACTTACATAATATTGTAAGTCAGCTATACTTCAACAAAATGCATAAATAATAAATACGTAGTACTAAAATGTTTATAATTAACAATACTCTCATCTCTCTCTGCTCCTTGTCCCAGCATTGTCTTCTCCAAAATCACCCACTTTCAGCTCATTTGCTTCTTCAGGACTTCACTCAATATTTGTATAATGTAAGTGCCCCTTGAGGAGCCCCCACTTGCCCTGCTCCTCTTCTGGGCTCTTGCATGTCCACTTTCCTGGTCTTCTCTTTTACCATCTTGAGAATCTTCTCTGCCTGTCCCCTTTGTTGGGTTTCTTGTTTCTTTGATCCTATTCCTTTCTTTTTCCTGGACTTTCCCTTATTATCTTGCTAGATGATATTCTCCAGTTGCTTCTTAGGAAACAATGCATTTTGGGAATACATACATGCGTAAAATTGTCTCTTTTCTACCTCCCCACTTGACAGTTGAGCAGAGTATAGAATTCCAGGTTGACAGTCACTTTCTAGCAGGCAGAGCAGTCATTGACCAGTGTCTTCCAGAGCCTAGGATCTCTGGCAAGAAGTGTGATGCCTCATTGATTCTGGACCCTTTGTACATGTCTTAGTCTCCCTCTGGAAGGCTTAGCAATTGTCTTCATCCCAGAAGTGAAGTGTCACAGTGACATATCTTAATACAGTTGTCATTTTTCTTTGATCAATTCAATTCAGTTCAGTTCAGTCACTCAGTTGTGTCCAACTCTTTGTGACCCCATGAATCGCAGCACGCCAGGCCTCCCTGTCCATCACCATCTCCCGGAGTTCACTCAGACTCACGTCCATCGAGTCTGTGATGCCATCCAGCCATCTCATCCTCTGTCGTCCCCTTCTCCTCCTGCCCCCAATCCCTCCCAGCATCAGAGTCTTTCCCAATGAGTCAACTCTTCGCATGAGGTGGCCAAAGTACTGGAGTTTCAGCTTTAGCATCATTCCTTCCAAAGGAATCCCAGGGCTGATCTCCTTTAGAATGGACTGGCTGGATCTTCTTGCAGTCCAAGGGACTCTCAAGAGTCTTCTCCAACACCACAGTTCAAAAGCATCATTTCTTTGGCGCTCAGCCTTCTTCACAGTCCAACTCTCACATCCATACATGACCACAAGAAAAACCATAGCCTTGACTATTCGGACTTAGTCAGCAAAGTAATGTCTCTGCTTTTGAATATGCTATCTAGGTTGGTCATAACTTTTCTTCCAAGGAGTAAGCGTCTTTTAATTTCATGGCTGCAGTCACCATCTGCAGTGATTTTGGAGCCCCCCAAAATAAAGTCTGACACTGTTTCCACTGTTTCCTCATCTATTTCCCATGAAGTGATACAGCCGTTCAATCTGAAAATTCATGTTATTCCCTTCTGAGAAATTTTCTTACATTATTGATTTTCTTTCCTCTGTTTTCTCTGATCCCTTTAGAGGTCTACTAGACACTAGACTGATTTAATTTTAATTTCTTTTTTTCTTTCTTATTTTCTCCTTTCTTCTTGGACTTCTGTTCCACTTTTGTCAGATTAACTCTACAGTGTGAAATTTCTCTCCCATACTGAATCTCGATACTGATTGTTTTTCCTAACAATGTAATAAGAATTTTAATGGATTTATTTAAATTCATTTATTTCAATGCATTTCACCTGTTTAACTAATTGGGAATGTTTATTAACAGAGTGGCCTGATTTGCTCAGGATACCTACAGGTTAGTCTGTTGTCCAGGTGACCTCACTCCATTAGCTTCCCGTTTTACTTTCAAAAGAGTCCTATTTCAGGTAATAAAATATATGGTCACACTATTTACTGAGCATTTACTATATGTACCAAGTGCTGTTCTAAGGGCTGTATGTGTAACAACACATCTGTATAAAACATCTACTCCAGAGGAGTAGAGTCTGTTATAATCACTTTACAGATTGGAAATCTGAGGCATAAAGAGTTTAAATAACTTGTCACAGGTGTCACAGCTTCCAGGTGTTACAATGGGGACTTGAATGTGGCAAGTGTCTTCAGAATCCCCCCTTTCCCCTCTATGAACTCTATTTATTTGTTTTTTAAAATATTTTATTTATTTATTTATTATTGAGGTGTAGTTGATTTACAGTATCATGTTAGTTTCAGGAGTACAGCACAGTTTTATATATATATACAAATACATATATATATATGAATATACATATTCTTCTTCATATTAATTTCCCTTATAAGTTGCTACAAAATATTCAGTAAAATTCCCTGTGCTATAGAGAAGGATCTTGTTGTTTATCCATTTTATATATAGTAGCATGTGTGCCTTAATCCCAATCTGCTAATTTATTCCCCCTACCCCCTTTGGTAATCATGAGTTTATTTCCTATGTCTGTGAGTCTGTTTCCGCCTTGTATATGAGTTCATTTGTATCATTTTTCTAGATTCCACATATAACTGGTGTCATATGTTATTTGTCTTTCCATGGCTTATTTCACTCAGTATGACACTCTCAAGGTCATCCATGTTGCTGCAAACGGGATTGTTTCATTTTTTTATGGTGAGTAATATTCCATTGTATATATGTACTACATCTCTTAATCACTGTAGATTCTACCTCACCACTGCTTGCAATCCCTTATTTGGGGAGATCAGGCTATATCTCACTTTGGATCACTGCAAACACTTTTGGTCTCCTTCTAGCTAAACCTCCTTCATTTTTTTCCTGGAGAAGGATAAATTCCTGGTGAGACCAGCTTTTCTTGATTTTCATTTCAGCACTCTTTTAACGATGCCATGCTGTGCACCTCCTGAGAATGGAAGCTGACAAACAAATCCTTTGATTATAGGAAGGCAGACACAGGAGAGCCAACACACTGAAAAGAGCTGTGACTCTCAAATAAATGAAAAGTTAGGGGACGTTGTAGTTAATTTTGACTTTTTAAAAGTCATGTTGCTCCTCTCTTCTTGACTGACACCTAGTTTGGTCACCCTCACTTTAGAATCTGCGGCAACCTTGACACCCACACCCGCAACCCCACCATCTACTGACAGTGGCTGTCCACAGGACTGTGAACCAGTCCTTAAGACATCAGTCCTAAGACAAATGACACATTGGCAAATAAATGGCAAAGAGGCAACTTCATAGTGACATTAGGGCATAGTCGTGTTCGCAGTGCCTTTCTGGAAGGAAGTTTGCCTGTGAATGAGTCTGTTGATTTCATAATCTCAGCAAGCCTTTCATGTGCATGGATAACAAGTGTACCCCAGGGAGGCAACCAGAGATTTTCCTAATGTTCTCCTTCCAAACCCGGCTTAAACTTCATCTCACTCAGGAAGTCCTCATGAACAAAAGTCCTCCAGTTTTTCCGGCTTGAGCTGTACCAATCTGTGCCATTCTGAGTACACTAAGAACAGGGATTTTGTCTTTTATATCTGATTCACTGAATATTGAGTACCCCTATGTGTCAAACTCTATGTTAAAGGTAAGGGAAATAAAGCAGGATACTGCTATGCTCTATAATTTTCAGTAACATGTAACTTACAGATTTCACTTCTCAAAACAAAAGTCCCACTGATTCACTATTTGCAGTGCATTCTCTTATAAACTGACTCTTAATTTGGCTGCAAACTGTTCTCCCACTTCCTATCTGTGCTTTTGATTCTTCTTATTGAAATTAGACATACTGTTTATGTATATTGGAAAACACCTAGCTGCGAGAAGAGACCACATAAAAATGAGTTAATCATCAGGTCTCATGTCTAGAGAAACTTATGTATTTAAAACAAAAGAATGTTTCCTTTAATTCAGAAGGGAAAAGGATAAAGTCAACCCACACCCAGTTATTGTGGTCATTCCCCATCAGTGGATGTTGTATTGAAATCTTTTTACATCTATCTGTTCTGAAAGTCTGTGAGTGACTTGGGCACAAGGACCCTGCTTATTACTTTATAAATTTTGAGAACTTGTCACATAGCAGATCTTCATCTCAAGTTTGTTGAAGTATGTTTCTACCAGTCTTTAGTAGTAGTAGTGAAAGTCACTCAGTAGTGTCCGATTCCTTGTGACCCTATGGACTATACAGTCCCTGGAATTCTCCAGGCCAGAATACTGGAGTAGGTAGTTTTCCCTTCTCCAGGGGATCTTCCCAACCGAGGGCTCGAACCCAGATCTCTTGCATTTACACTTGTAAATGAGGCTCAAAATCTTGGATCTCCCCCACCTACCCTCAAGGTCAGGACTGCTAGGGGAGCTTTATTCAAATAACGACGACAATTTTAGATGCAATAAATTGGATAGCACACCATTGATTCAATACAGATTAACTTAGGGTCAGAAAGAGAGTCATTACATCTGAAAACAACTACCATAAAACACATCCTGATTTCAAGAAAGTTAAATTTTCAAAGTATGCAAGGAAATCCTGTCATTGTCCTTGACTGAACTTTTGGTCTCAAAATCAGAGCAGTCTCTTGGCTCTATTACGTCAGCCGACAAAAACTCTTCAATGCTGCTTATATGCCCTCAATTTATTCTTCTCTTCCTCCAATGCTTTTTCTGAGACCATTGATAACTTCCAAATATTTGTCTGTTATTGTTTTCTTGGATTTCAATTTCTTTGTATAAACCCTCATCTTTGAGTTCTTTCTTGCCTTTTACAGCCTCCCGTTGTCCTCAGGTCCCTGCCTCTGAGGCTCTTTCCTTCTTCCATGATGCTCACTCACGTTTTCCTAGGTGTGGGTGCCCCCAGGCTCATCCCTTTCTTCTTTCAGTCCTCACAAATCATCCTCAGCCCTGAATGATCATCAGAATCGCTTGAAGAGCCTTCTGAAAAGATTCAAGCCCAGATCCCAACCCAGATCTGTGGAATCAGTCAACTTGGACTAAGATAGTAGCTCTGTAACCCGTGTTTGTGTACCTTACTTAGCATCTGAAGTTCAATTTCTTCTCCTGTAAAATTAAGATAATGCTAAAAGCTCTTTCATCCAATCTCTGAATACATTCTTACTCCCTGTTGTCACAGCAAACATCATCTCTTCTTCTCCTCATTTATTTAAAGCCTGCGTTCCTTCAAAAGCTGAGCTCAAATCCTTTCCTTCTAACAATGCTCATCATCACAACTGATTTTGGATTGTTTACAGAGCTCACTGAAAACTCAAGAGCGACTTGTTGAAATGAAATTGTTTCCTGGCTGAGCTTCCTACAACTATCTTGTCACTTTTCAATTTTTTTCTCCATGCAGCACTTTAATATTCCAGAGTGATTTTTTTCACATTGTTCCCTATTTTAAATCTTTCAATGAATTCTCTTTTTTAAAATGTATTTATTCATTTATTTTTATTTTTTTGGTTGAGCTAGGTCTATGTTGCTGCACACAGGCTTTCTCTGGTTGAGGTGAGCGGGGGCTACTCTCTAGTTGCCAATGCATGGGCTTCTCATTGTGACGCCTTTGCTTATTCAGAGCACAGGCTTGAGGCACATGGGCTACAGTAATTGCTGCCTACTAGAGACAAGGCCTAGTAGGTTCATGTGCTTAGTTGCTCACATCATGTGGAATCTTCCCAGACTGGGGATTGAACCTGTGTCCCCTGCACTGGCAGGTGGATTCCCATCCACTGTATCACCAGGGAAGTCCTCACTGACTTCTCTTAGTTCTTAGGCTTGTTCAGCACCATGGCTGCAGAGTCTAGCAGTGCTTTGAATACAGGAGATGCTGGATTTATTGAGTGAATGCAGTTGACTGACAACATAACATGCAAACAGCTGGGGAGGCTAAACACAAACCTTGCCCAGGAAAGAGATGGCTCTTGGCACAGCTGAGAGGATGCAATCAGGTGGGTACACCTGGACCTGGTAAAGTCATCCTTTTTCAGAGCCTCTGCCAAGCCTGAGAGTGAGGCCAGAAGGTTTTTAAGCAGCAGTTGTGCTTAGTGTCACAAAAGTGCAGAAACACTGACCTCCAAAAATCTAAGGAGAACAAAGACATTATTGAATCTGCACTCCTGTAAGAGCAATGCTGACTGATCTCTTTTCCCTTAGAAATCTGAATTATATGTTCCAATAGATGACAAGCATAGGTTTTGCTCTTTTCCTGTAACTGAACATACCTTGTACTAGATATGTTTCATTTAGGTTACCAGCTGCCTTAAGAGAGTGTCAATTCAAGCCATTGTGTGACTTTAATAGGATTACATTGATTAACTAACATGATGCATTATGATGGTTTCTAGGCCAACAGCATGAAATGAGGGGCTTTTAACCAAAAAAGTTGTATTTTTGTTCTTTCATTGAAAACAACCATTTATATAGTTAAAGGCCCCACTCTGCAACATCCAGCTGCAGTTCTTAACAGGCTGGTTCCCTTTTCCTGCTCTGTGCATCTCACTTGCCCTGCCCCATTCCTCCCCTTAATGAAATCCCTTACTGTTAACAGTGGAAGTGAGAAATAGATTCAAGGGATTAGATCTGACAGACAGAGTGCCTGAAGAAGTACGGACAGAGGTTTGTGATACTGTACAGGAGGCAGGGATCAAGATCATCCCCAAGAAAAAGAAATGCAAAAAGGCAAAATGATTCTCTGAGGAGGCTTTACAAATAGCTGTGAAAAGAAGAGAAGCAAACGGCAAAGGAAAAAGGGAAAGATACACCCATTTGAATACAGAGTTCCAAAGAATAGCAAGGAGAGACAAGAAAGCCTTCCTCAGTGATCAGTGCAAAGAAATAGATGAAAAGAATAGAATGGAAAAGACTAGAGATGTCTTCAAGAAAATCAGAGATACAAAGGGAACTTTTCATGCAAAGATGGGCTCGATAAAGGACAGAAATTGTATGGACCTAACAGAACCAGAAAATATTAAGAAGAGGTGGCAAGAATACACAGAAGATCTACACAAAAAAGATCTTTACAACCCAGATAATCATGATGGTGTGACCATTCACCTAGAGCCAGACATCCTGGAATGTGAAGTCAAGTGGGCTTAGAAAGCATCACTATGAACAAAGCTAGTGGAGGTGATGGAATTCCAGTTGAGCTATTTCAAATCCTAAAAGATGATCTTGTGAAAATGCTGCACTTAATATACCAGCAAATTTGGAAAACTCAACAGTGGCCACAGGACTGGAAAAGGTCAGTTTTCATTCCAATCCCAAAGAAAGGCAATGCCAAAGAATGTTCAAACTACTGCACAATTGCACTCATCTCACATGCTAGCAAAGTAATGGTCAAAATTCTCTGAGTGAGGCTTCAACAGTACATGAACTGTGAACTTCCAGATGTTCAAGCTCAATTTAAAAAAGTCAGAGGAACCAGAGATCAAATTGCCAACATCCACTGGATCATTGAAAAAGCAAGAGAATTTCAGAAAAACATCTATTTCTGCTTTCTTGACTATGCCAAAGCCTTTGACTGTGTGGATCACAATGAACTGGAAAATTCTTAGAGTGGAAGTACCAGACCACCTGACCTGCCTCTTGAGAAACCTATATGCAGGTCAGGAAGCAACAGTTAGAACTGGACATGGAACAATAGACTGGTTCCAAATAGGAAAAGGAGTACGTCAAGACTGTATATTGTCACCCTGCTTATTTAACTTCTATGCAGAGTACATCATGAGAAATGCTGCGCTGGAAGAAGCACAAGCTGGAATCAAGATTGCTGGGAGAAATATCAATAACCTCAGATATGCAGATGACAATACCCTTATGGCAGAAAGCGAAGAGGAACTAAAGAGCCTCTTGATGAAAGTGAAAGAGGAGAGTAGAAAAGTTGGCTTAAAGCTCAACATTCAGAAAGCTAAGATCATGGCATCTGGCAAATAGATGGGGAAACAGTGGAAACAGTGACAGACTATATTTTGGGGAGCTCCAAAATCACTGCAAATGGTGACTGCAGCCATGAAATTAAAAGATGCTTGCTCCTTGGAAGAAAAGCTATGACCAACCTAGACAGCATATTAAAAAGCAGAGACATAACTTTGTCAACAAAGGTCCATCTAGTCAAGGCTATGGTTTTTCCAGTAGTCATGTGTGGATGTGAGAGTTGACTATAAAGAAAGCTGAACGCTGAAGAATTGATGCTTTTGAACTGTGGTGTTGGAGAAGACCCTTGAGAGTCCCTTGGACTGCAAGGAGATCCAACCAGTCCATCCTAAAGGAAATCAGTCATTAATATTCATTGGAAGGACTGATGTTGTCCAATACTTTGGCCACCTGATGCGAAGAACTGACTCATTTGAAAAGACCCTGATGCTGGGAGGGATTGGGGGCAAGAGGAGAAGGGGACAACAGAGGATGAGATGGTTGGATGGCATCACCAACTCAATGGACATGAGTTTGAGTAAACTCTGGGAGTTGGTGATGGACAGGGAGGCCCGGCATGCTGCAGTCCACGGAGTCACAAACAGTCGAACACGACTGAGCAACAGAACTGACCAAGTAGATAGTGAAGATTTTCTGTGCTTATTAGGAGCAAAAATTCACAAATGTACAAATAAACCTATAAGACATAAAATAATTAAGAAAAATTAACTCTGTTATTGGGTGAAGTAAGTCAGAAAGAGAAAAGCAAATATCGTATATTAACGCATATATGTGGAATCTAGAAAAGTAGTATAGATTATCTTATTTGCAAAGCAGAAATAGAGGCATGGACTTAAAGAATAAATATATGGACATCAAAGGGGGAAGGGGTGAATGGAAAGAATTTGGAAATTGGAGTTGAAATATATACACCACTATGCTGAAGTGACTTAGCATACATACCTGTAGGTACAAAGGAAATCAATCCTGAATATTCATTGGAAGGACTGATGCTGAAGCTCAAGCTTCAGTACTTGGCCACCTGATGTGAGGAGCTGACTCATTGGAAAAGACCCTGATGCTGGGAAAGACGGAAGGCAGGAGAAGAAGGGGATGACAGAGGACGAGATGGTTGGATGGCATTACCCATTCAATGGACATTAGTCTCAGCAAGCTCCAGGAGATGGTGAAGGACAGGGAAGCCTGGTGTGCTGAAGTCTATGGCGTCACAAAGAGTCGAACACGACTGAGTAAATGAAGAACAATGCAGGTATGAAATAGATAATGAGGTAATGAGAACCTATTGTATTGCACAGGGACCTCTACTCAATTTTCTGTAGTGACCTAAATGGGAAGGAAATCCAAAAAAGAGGGGATATAGGTAAACTTATAGCTGGTTCACTTTGCTGTACAGCAGAAACTAACCCAACATTGTAAAGCAACTTACTTCAATACAAAGAATTAACTCTGGTACTAATTTAGGAGGAAAGATTAATTAATTGATGTAAATATACTTACCATGGGCACTGGTATCTGTGGCTTAGTTTGTCAATAGCAGCTTGACTGAGCTCTCCATACTGTAAAAAGAAGAAAATCAATGTCCCCTGATTCCAAGGTCACTTGGCATGAACATGTCTGAGAGTCTGGTTTCCTAGTAAAAGAGGAGGTCAGGTGGAGCAATTAAACAAGAAACGCTCAATTCATTTGAGGAAAGATGGGCTTTTGATTCTTGAACTGAGAAGAAAAGATACAAGAAGTAAAATAAATCTGACCCTCTGTGCTTTCCCTGCCCTCTCTATAAAAGGACAGGTGTTGGGTGTGCAGAAGAGTGTCATCTGCAATCTCTAAACATCTCATGATTCTGTATCTACAGGAGCAGGCACTCAAAACCAGGACTTACTATTTATTTTTTGTTTTTCATAGTGGGACCTTCTTGGTTACCAATCTTAAATATTTGTATTGTGTACATATCCATCCCAATTCCCTAACAATCCTTTCCCCCCAGCAACTATAACATGACATCATTTAGACTCAGCTTAGCTTTTTTCACATCACCTTACCCTCATGTGAAAAGATGCTCAACAGCAGTAATTATTAGAGAAATGAAAATCCAAACTACAGTGAGGTATCACCTCACACTGGTCAGAATTGTCATCACCAAAAAGTCTACAAATAGTAAATGCTGCAGAAGATGTAGAAAAAAGGTATCTTCCTACACTGTTGTTTGGAATGTGAAGAGGTGCAGCCGCTATGGAAAACAGTACGGAGGTTCCTTAAAAACCTAAACATACAACTACCATATGATCCAGCAATCTGACTCCTGGGCAGATACCTGAAGAAAATGATAATTTGAAAAGATATGTGCACTCCAATGTTCATTACAGCATAATTTACCATAGACAAGTTATCAGTTCAGTTCAGTCACTCAGTCGTGTCCGACTCTTTGCAACCCCATGAATCACAGCACGCCAGGCCTCCCTGTCCATCACCAACTCCCGGAGTTCACTCAAACTCACATCCATCGAGTGAATGATGCCATCCAGCCATCTCATCCTCTGTCGTCCCCTTCTCCTCCTGCCCCCAATGCTTCCCAGCATCAGAGTCTTTTCCAATGAGTCAACCCTTTGCATGAGATGGCCAAAGTACTGGAGTTTCAGCTTTAGCATCATTCCTTCCAAAAAACACCCAGGACTGATCTTCAGAATGGACTGGTTGGATCTCCTTGCAGTCCAAGGGACTCTCAAGAGTCTTCTCCAACACCACAGTTCAAAAGCATCAATTCTTCAGTGCTCAGCCTTCTTCACAGTCCAACTCTCACATCCATACATGACCACTGGAAAAACCATAGCCTTGACTAGATGGACCTCTGATGGCAAAGTAATGTCTCTGCTTTTCAATATGCTATCTAGGTTGGTCATAGCTTTCCTTCCAAGGAGTAAGCGTCTTTTAATTTCATGGCTGCAGTCACCATCTGCAGTGATTTTGGAGCCCCAAAAATAAAGTCTGTCACTGTTTCCACTGTTTCCCCACCTATTTGCCATGAAGTGATGGGACCAGATGCCATGATCTTCATTTTCTGAATGTTGAGGTTGAGCTTTAAGCCAACTTTTTCACTTTCCTCTTCCACTTTCATCAAGAGGCTTTTTAGTTCCTCTTCACTTTCTGCCATAAAGGTGGTGTCATCTGCATATCTGAGGTTACTGATATTTTTCTCAGCAATCTTGATTCCAGCTTGTGCTTTATCCAGCCCAGCATTTCTCATGATGTACTCTGCATATAAGTTAAATAAGCAGGGTGACAATATACAGCCTTGACATACTCCTTTTCCTATTTGGAACCAGTCTGTTGTTCCATGTCCAATTCTAACTGTTGCTTCCTGACCTGCATATAGGTTTCTCAAGAGGCAGGTCAGGTGCTCTGGTATTCCCATCTCTTTCAGAATTTTCCAGTTCATTGTGATCCACACAGTCAAAGGCTTTGGCATAGTCAATAAAGCAGAAATAGATGTTTTTTTGGAACTCTCTTGCTTTTTCGATGATCCAGCGGATGTTGGCAATTTGATCTCTGGTTCCTCTGCCTTTTCTAAAACCACCTTGAACATCTGAAAGTTCACAGTTCACATATTTCTGAAACCTGGCTTGGAGAATTTTGAGCATTACTTTACTAGCGTGTGAGATGAGTGCAATTGTGCGGTAGTTTGAGCATTCTTTGGCTTTGCCTTTCTTTAGGATTGGAATGAAAACTGATCTTTTCCAGTCCTGCGGCCACTGCTGAGTTTTCCCAGTTTGCTGGCATATTGAGTGCAGCACTTTCACAGCATCATCTTTCAGGACTGGAAATAGCTCAACTGGAATTCCATCACCTCCACTAGCTTTGTTCATAGTGATGCTTTCTAAGGCCCACTAGACTTCATATTCCAGGATGTCTGACTCTAGGTGAGTGATCACACCATTGTGATTATCTGGGTCATGAAGATCTTTCTTGTATAGTTCTTCTGTGTATTCTTGCCACCTCTTAATATCTTCTGTTTCTGTTAGGTCCATCATAATGTTAATCTTAGTTAAATCACCAGGTACTCTTTTTTATCTCCCCTGTTTTCTTCCCTTTTCCTCAAGCTTTGGTTTATAATGCCTTTTCTGATCAAGGGTTGTGTTGGGAAAGCAGATCTATTTAAGTCATTTCTTAGTGATGAGGATCTGAAAACTTGATCACTTCTAGATGTTTAATGTCCATGTGTAAAATAATAAACAAAGGAAGAGACAAAATAAACAAGATTGAAATGCAAGATTGAAATGAAAAGTGATCATCTGTGTTTAGGACTTCCCTGGTGGCTCAGTGATAAAGAATCCTCTTGTCAATGCAGGAGATGTGGGTTTGATACCAGGTTGGAAACATGCCCTGGAGAAGGAAATGGCAACCCACTCCAGTATTGTTGCCTGGAAAATCCCATGGACAGAGGAGCCTGGCAAGCTACAGTTCATGGGACTGCAAAGAGTCAGACATGACTACTTAGCGACTAAATAACAACAATCTCTCTATAATAGTAAAATTTTTGTTTTTCAACTGATTTCTTTTTTAACTTTTATTTTATATTGAGGTATAGCCAATTAACAATGTTGTGATAGCTTCAGGTGGACAGCAAAGGGACTCAGCCATAAGTACACGTATATCCATTCTCACCCAAACTCCTGAGTCTCAACTGACTCCTGACACCTATTCCCTCAATATCAATCTTATCAACTGACTTACAAATAATTTTATTATCAATTTATGGGCAAATTTCCCAGGACTGGGATAATCTTTGATCTTTGTTCTCATTTTTAATAACCCAAAGTTTCACTGGTTTAATCTGGAAAGATTTTCCTTAGAAACACACAATGCATTCATTAGCCTCTAACCCTACCCCATTTCTCCTATAGTTATCAGCACATAATGTCATAGAAATTTACCTGAAATAAGCTGACCCTTCTCTGTTTTGATTAATGAGACTCATCATGATTTATTTGGACAGTTGTGCTCACTTTGTTATTAAATCTAATGAAATTCAGAATCAAAAAAATCCCCCCCCTTTTTTTTACTGGTCAGTTATTCATAAAAGTGAAGCAAAGACTGATTCAAAAACGAATTCAGCACCTTCATAGAAACAGATAACAACTGAGTAGTGTATGTTCTATGCTAAAGAGATTAGTAAGAATCTTTGCAGTTATTTTGCATGCTTTCAACTAGCAAAAATAATTATTACTTGAAATTGGATATTCCCTATTAAGCAATCTTTAAATAAGTCTAGGTATTAAGGAAAAAGAAATATCTGCTAATTACATTTAGATACTGTGAATTAGGCACAATTTCTCAAATGAGCTATTAAATTTAAGTGAAATTAATTACAGACATTGGGGTCCATTCTAGTTAATAATGAAAATCACTGCTTAATATTTTTACTTTTAATCACAAACCACCTCTCCTCTAGAAGTGACATAACTGAGGAATCCTCTTACTTTCTTGCCAGGCTTAACTCAGGATGTTTTTCCTAATATAGCCAATTGTGACTTTTCTTACTAGAAAGGACCATTGCCCATCTCGGTAACTAGGAGGACTTTCTCTTCAGTAGGATGAGTACAATGGCCATGCATTTCTGGAACAGCGTAAGCACTAGGGTTTCTCTTGCCATCCTCCTCCTTGGTAACATGGAACGCTTACACCCAACAGTGGAGTGGAAAATCCCCTAAGCCTACCTTTTCTTATGCTAATGTAATTTTTTTCTTCACTTGCCTCCATTTGCAAAATATTACGGTTAACCCCTTAGCTGCTTTTCTTCCCACAGCCAGGGAGAAGCATTCTCATTGTTGGTGCCTGGTCACCAAATTACATAATGCTGCCTATTCTCAACTGGAACTATTGAAGGGAGAAAGGGGGCACCAAGCCTTTGTGTGGATAGAGCATTTGAAGCATTCATTTTACATTCAGAGCAGGAGTAGAAACAAAGCAGATCTCCCTGAAAAATGTCGGTGTTTAAGGCATGGGGTCTGTGATGCATTTTTCTTACTAAAAAGCAAAAAGTGAACAACAGTGCAGATGCCCATACTTCATTTTATGCCAAAGGATATGGAGGCTTGCGCTGAGGACCAATATGAATTATATCCTGATTGCCCCTTTTTTTATTGCACTGTTTTTAAATAACTTGAATTAGTTTATCAAATTTTAACAAACAGACTAAACCTTAAGTTTCCTGTGTTCCTTGACTCTGACCATAGTATGTGTTTTCTGTAGAGGATCCAAATAATGAGAAACATATTCCATTACGTTTCTAAAGTGTTTATCATGATATAATTTTAAAATTCATGCCGGTAAGAAAACATACTATAGTGAGGCATTAATAATACTAGATCCCACTTCTTTAGACTTATTATACCAGGAACTATGCTAAGTGGTCTGCACATTTATCTCACTTAATCCATTTGACAATACTCTAAGATTACAATAATATGATATAACATTATTTTCCCTGTGGAAGACAGAATTCTAAAGACCTCCAAGATGCTCATTCCCTTATATATACACCTTCTTCCAGATATTCAGCCAAATACTAACCTAGGTACTGCTGTGAAGGGGTTTTTAAGGTGTAATTAAGATTCCAAATCAACTGACTTTAAGAAAGGAAGTCTTTCCTCAGTGGCCCTAACTTCATCATTCAAGCTCTTTAAAGGACCTGGGCACCTCTGGGTAAAAGGGATTTGAAATGTGAGAGGGATTTGGACATGAGGGAGAGTGTCTGTTGCTGTCTTTAAAGATAGAGGGGACCACCGACAAAGGGATGTGGGCAGCGTCTTGATGTTGAGACTGTTCCCTGCAGCTGCAGAGAAATAGGACCTCAGTCCTCTAGCCACAAGGAACTGAGATCTGCCACAAACACATGCACTTGGAAGAGCCCCCAAACCTCAGATTTGATCATTGTCACAACTGACACTTTGAAATTCAGCCTAGTGACTTCTGAGCAGAGAATCAAGCCTAGACTTCCCTGGACTTCTAATCTACTTCTGATCTATGATTTGCTTCTGTGAGCAAATAAATGGTGTTGCTTTAAGATGTTCTTGTTTACTGCAACATGCCAGGCTTCCTTGTCCTTTATTATCTCCTGGAGTTTGCTCAAATTCATGTCCATTGAATCAGTGATGCCATCCAACCATATCATCCTCTACCATCCTCTTCTCCCCCTGCCCTCAGTCTTTCCCAGCATGAGTCAGCTCTTCACATCAGGTGGCCAAAGTACTGGAGCTTCAGCTTCTAATTTAGTGGCAATAGATTACACTCAACAGAAAACTAATGCCATGCTCATTTTATCAATGGGAAAGCTGAAACGTAAAGAATAGTGGGCAGATTAGCATGTAAATAGGGGAAATATAAAAAATTCTTCAACTGGCTCTTTTTCCATATTCAGTTTTTCATTAAGACCACACAGATAGATTTGTCTTGAAAAGCATTATAAATGCCAACTGCCTTATTTATCCTCAGAAAGAAGGCATATTTCTGTTGTTTTTTTCTGTACTTCTCCAGGGAGATTAGTGTTTTCCTTATCCACGTGATAATTCAAGATACATGAGCACTTCTAGCAACACTAGAACTTATTCTGTTGGGAATTGTTAGGATTTGTGATGAGTAACCAATCATTCTGCAACCAGTCTTTTATCCATAGTTGGCGGATGGTCCCTACCAGGGTCTGAAATATGAGTGGACTCAAATATTCAAGCTACAGGAAAGCTACACAGGAGGTTCCTAAGTCTCTGCTTGTGCCCAGGCCACAGTTCCTGAAATATAATTAAGTGTCTGGTTGGTGACTGCTCTCACCCTCAGAGTTTTCTAATGTGTTGGCACTGCTGTTAATTCAAAGGTTAGGAAGTGTGTTCCTCCCAAGTTAATTGTCCAATTAGCTTTACAGTACAGAATTGCACTAGGGGTGGTAACACAGGCATTGTGAACATAACAGTATAACTAAGTTTCAGCAAAGGAAAAAAATAAAATAAAAGCTAAGTAGTCCTTGAATCACTATTGAATAACCTAGGAGGAGAATAATTCTCCAGCTCACGCACACTTAAAAGCTCATTCCACAGCCCCCGTCCCCCACCTCCCTTCTTCAACTTGGTTTGTTATCAAAGACTCTGCATGAAAAAAGAAAGAGATTTCAGTCTCCATTTCCCATCATTTTTTTATGATCTTCTAAGCCATGCTAAGTACCAGGAGGATGGCTGTGGATGCTGTCAATAGAAAGTCAAGTAAGACAGATCTCACACCTCAAGTTGCTTATAGCCATTTGAGATGTGGCTGGCACTGTGCCCACCAATAGTCACACGAAAAACTTCAACAATGACGACAACACAGAGAAACTTCCTACGAATTCCTCCCCAACTGCAAGAGCCTGTATGGGCCCCAAAGCGCTTATTTTCAGTGCCATTTTCTTTGTGTCCAGAGACAGTGGGACCACATACCAGGGGCCTCTCTATTGAATGGGTTGTTTTCAATTTGCTCAATAAAGATTTCTTGAGTCCTGGGAAGAGAATAGCTAGCTCCAGATTGCTGTGCATTCTAGGCACTTTTGTCAACACAGCTGACATACTTCAGAAGTGTTACATATGAATAATAGGGAAAACTATAATCCTAAATTTATAACGATATTAGAATTTCTTCCAAACATCTCAAAAAGCCAGGATAAATGCCAGATTCAGAAAACATATGTCCTGGTATTTTAGCCACCTGTGCCTGGGATGTTAGATAAAGCCCAAGTTTCTGAATTCTTGACAGTATATTTAAAGAAGTCTGATTGTGGAGTTAAATGTCAGGTTTACTAGAACCCATTCTAATTTATACATTTTTCTTAGCTTTGTATCTTGTTAGCATCATCAAATAATATTTGTTGAAAACCTATGGAGTATGCTTAATACTAATTTCAAGAAGTGCAATATTTTTTAAAAGGTTATATTTTTATTGAAAAGCATACTCAACATGTATGTTAAGCCCTACAGAAGGTGGTAACCACCATGGCACATTTTTAGCCTTCCTTAATTAGAAATAAAATCATTCACTAGACTCTAAATTACTTTGAGTTTATTTCCTTCCTTCCCCCCCTTCTTCTCTTTCTCTCCATCCTTTCTTTTGTTTTCACATTTCCATATCCTAACAAAAGATGTGAGGATCAGGATGTCTGTTTTGTTCCAATTCACCAAAAATCATCCATAAAGTCACAGCCAGGAGGAAGCCCACACTGACTGGGAAGCCAGTTACCTGGGGTTGGGGCGCCTGGTGATACGTGGACAGGCAGTGCCCAGGTACCAACCTTTTGTCCACAGAACCGCTTTGGACGCAGCACAGAGAGTGCATGTCAGTGATACCTATCTCGCTTTTTGTTTTCATGATCTGTTCCAGGAAGGAAGCATTGAACTTAAAATTTATTTTCTGGGAGTTCAGGTACAATTGATTCCTTCAATCTACTTGAGGAATCCTATAGAAAGCCATGACTTCCCTGGTGGCTCAATGGCAAAGAATCTGCCTGCAATGCAGGAGACACAGGTTTGATTCCTGGGTCAGGAAGATCGCCTGGAGGAGGACACGGCAACCCAATCCAGTATTCTTGCCTGAGAAATCCCACAGACAGGCGAGCCTGGTGGGCTACAATCCATGGGGTTGCAAAGAGTCAGACACGACTTAGCAACTAAACAACAGCAACAATAGAAAGCCATGTTTTATGAAATGGGGAAATATTAACACCTGTGTATTAGGGCTATAGCAACCCACTCCAATACTCTTGCCTGGAAAATCCCATGGACGGAGGAGCCTGGTAGGCTGCAGTCCATGGGGTCGCACAGAGTCGGACATGACTGAAGTGACTTAGCAGCAGCATTAGGAAGTTAATGTTAATATGGGGCTAACCAAAAAGTTAGTTCAGATTTTTCCATAATATCATGTGGAAAACCCAAATGAACTTTCTGGCCAATCCAATATACTATTTTCCCAAAAAATGGAGGGCTATTTGGGCTTTGTAGCCAAGGCTTCTCCTTGCTCACAGATGGTCACTATGAGGCCTTCCCAAGCTAGTGGCTTCCTGTGGTATCAAGAAAGCCACTACTTTACGCAGCACTTAAGGATGAAAGGTGCTGATGTAATTATTTTTATATTAAATAACAAACTGTTAGGACTCAAATAACTTGTGAGAACTAAACACACACACCCATCTGGGAAAGGAACAGCAGCCATTCCAAGGCACACCTAATTTTAGAAAAGCTATTTTCTATTTTGCTTTTATAACTTGGTTGAAAAAGGAAGCTTTGTTATCTTTTAAAAGTCTTCTGTGTTGCTAACAACATGAGTGTGAGATCTTAGGAATTTTAATGAGACTGTGATTCACCTAAATGAACCCAAACATAAATGAGAAATTTGTGGTGAAAAACACCCAGAAATTCTGAAATATGTGTGTCTGTGTGAGTCTACATACTGATCAACTCCATACCAACAATACTTCTCTATTTTAGGTTAATTTGAAAAATTTCCAGGACACTGTTGTGTGAAGGTGGGATTTGGAAGAATGCACAGGGTGCGGCTGGAAGGAAGTTTGGGAGGAATCTCATTTCTCTTTTTTCCCAAATTGCCAGAGATAATATTTGATGATGTGTTTTAAAACACTGTAAAGAACTTAATACATAGAAGCTTGAAGATAATAAAATTAAAAATATAGTTACCATTTTAACCTGCAGTCCCACTTCTGGGCATATATCTGGAGAGCACCACAATTTGAAAAGATACGGGGACCCCAGTGTTCATTGCAGCACTATTTGCAAAGTCAAGACATGGAAGCAACCTAAACGTCCATCAACTGAGGAATGGATAAAGAAGTTGTGGTACATATATATGTGATGGAATATTATTCATCCATTCAAAAGGATCAAATAATACCATTTGCAGCAACATGGATGGACCTAGAGATTATCATACTGAGTGAAGTCAGACATAGAAAGACAAATATCATATCATATCATTTACACAACAAGGAATTACTGTACAGCACAGGGACCTATACTCAATATTTTGTATTAACATACAATGAAAAAGAATTTGGGAAAATAGATATACGTACGTATGTATGTATGTATACATACAGTGATTCAGTATGTATAACTGAATGACTGCTGTACACCTCAAACTAACACACTATTATAAATCTACTCTACTCCAATAAAAAATTTTTCAAGATTTAATAAAGGAACAAACAATACAGAAAATAACTATTACTGAGCTCTTTCTATTTTATCAAATAAGTGGGTTATATCTACTACTGATGACTCATTTTTGTATTATGAATGAAGCATCTTGTGTGCAAATGATGCAGAATGGAGTACCAGTAGACACTTGAGGCCCCATGAAGAAAGGAGAGGTGCTTATGAGACAAAAGAGCTGGGACTGACCTGGCGCTGCATGGAAAAGTGCTCGCCCAGCTAGGTGCCTCCCACTGTGGCTCCAGCCCCATGTTCTGACTTCATTTCCCCTCTCACATGCTGGACTCCCACTAAGTCCCTGAACCCACAGCCTAGGCTGGGATCCTGGTTTCATCATTGACCCCCTGTACAGCTTCAGCAAGGGGCCTCAGCTGTCAAGACCTCCATTCCTTCCTCTGTAAGGGAAAAGAATCCTAGTACCTTCCTCAAATAGTAAATAGTCAAGAGGAGCTTGTTTTTTAAAAATCTGTTTTACTGGAGTACAGTTTATTTACAATGTTGTGTTAGTTTCTGCTACAAAGCAAAGTGATTCAATTATATATATATATATACACATATATATACATATATATACAATTATATATATATATATACATGTTCACGTATACATGTTCCATGATACATGTTCATATTCTTTTGGTTTTATTCTTATGGCTTATGATAGAATATTGAATATAGTTTCCTGTGCTATACAGTAAGTTCTTGTTGATCATCTATTTTATATGTAGTTCAGTTCAGGTCAGTTCAGTTGCTCAGTCGTGTCTGACTCTTTGAGACCCCATGAATTGCATCACACCAGGCCTCACTGTCCGTCACCAACTCCTGGAGTTCACCCAAACTCATGTCCATCAAGTGGGTGATGCCATCCAGCTATCTCATCCTCTGTCGTCCCCTTCTCCCCCTGCCCCAAATTCCTCCCAGCATCAGAGTCTTTCCAATGAGTCAACTCTTTGCATCAGTTGGCCAAAGTATTGGAGTTTCAGCTTCAGCATCAGTCCTTCCAATGAACACCTAGGACTGATCTCCTTTAGAATGGACTGGTTGGAACTCCTTTCAGTCCAAGGGACTTTCAAGAGTCTTCTCCAACACCACACTTCAAAAGCATCAATTCTTCAGCACTCAGCTTTCTTCACAGTCCAACTCTCACATCCATACATGACCACTGGAAAAACCACAGCCTTGACTAGATGGACCTTTGTTGGCAAAGTAATGTCTCTGCTTTTAAATATGCTGTGTAGGTTGGTCATAACTTTCCTTCCAAGGAGTAAGTGTCTTTTAATTTCATGGCTGCAATCACCATCTGCAGTGATTTTGGAGCCCCCCAAAATAAAGTCTGACACTGTTTCCACTGTTTCCCCATCTATTTGCCATGAAGTGATGGGACCAGATGCCATGATCTTAGTTTTCTGAATGTTGAGCTTTAAGCCAATTTTTTCACTCTCCTCTTTCACTTTCATCAAGAGGCTTTTTAGTTCCTCTTCACTTTCTGCCATAAGGGTGGTGTCATCTGCATATCTGAGATTACTGATATTTCTCCCGACAATCTTGATTCCAGCTTGTGCTTCTTCCAGCCCAGCGTTTCTCATGATGTACTCTGCATATAAGTTAAATAAGCAGGGTGACAATATACAGCTTTGATGTACTCCTTTTCCTATTTGGAACCAGTCTGTTGTTCCATGTCCAGTTCTAACTGCTGCTTCCTGATCTGCATACAGGTTTCCCAAGAGGCAGGTCAGGTGGTCTGGTATTCCCATCTCTCTCAGAATTTTCCACAGTTTATTGTGATCCACACAGTCAAAGGCTTTGGCATAGTCAAGAAAGCAGAAATAGATGTTTTTCTGGAACTCTCTTGCTTTTTCGATGATCCAGCGGATGTTGGCAATTTGATCTCTGGTGTCTCTGCCTTTTCTAAAACCACCTTGAACATCTGGAAGTTCACAGTTCACGTATTGCTGAAGCCTGGCTTGGAGAATTTTGAGCGTTACTTTACTAGCGTGTGAGATGAGTGTAATTGTGCCGTAGTTTGAGCATTCTTGTGTCTTTATTAATCCCAAACTCCTAACTTTATCCCTCCCTCCATCCCCTCTCCCTTTGGTGACCATAAATTTGCTTTCTGTGTCTATGAGTCTGTTTCTGTTTCATAAGTAAGTCAATTCCTGTCATACTTTAGATTCCACTGTTTTTTTTTTTTATTAATGGATCTGATCAGCCAAATTATATGTGCTGTTTATACAAAAATATGGAGACTGGGACTTCCCTGGTAGTCCAGTGGTTAAGAATCCACATTCCAATTGCAGGTTCAATTCCTTGTTGGGGAACTAAGATCCCGCATGCCTCAGTACAACTAAATCCATGCAGTATAACCAGAGAATCGATACCATATGATGAATTTCTTTCTCCATCCCGCTTATTCACTCAGTCTGACCATCTCTAGGCCCTTCCATGTTATTGCAAGCAGCACTACTTCGCCCCTTTTCATGGCTGAGCAATAATCTGTTGTAGGTATGTGCCACATCTTCTTTATCCAGCCATCTGTTCAACATTTCCATTCTTTCCATGTCCTGGCTATTGTAAGCAGTCCCGCAATGAACACTGGGGTGCAGGGATCTGTGTGAATTATGTTTTTGTCGGGATGTATGCACAGGAGTGGGATTGCTGAGTCTGTTTTCAGTTTTTTGAGGAAACTCCATACTGTTCTCTACAGTGGGTACAACAACTTACCTCCCCACAAAAACAGCTCTTTTGTGTTTACTTTCTCTAAATAAATTCATGGCAAGAAAAATGTTTCATGAAGAAACCAACCTGGGATCAATTTATTGAACAGCTATCAAGAAGTCTGTTCCCATGTCCATCAAACTCAGAGAAGCCCTCTGTATTCACTCAGGAATTTGGGTCAAACAGGAGGCAGAAATTTCAAAACCTCAAAAAAAATGTCCTTTTTATTATATCACACTGTATCCCATATAGATATATTACTGATGCATCCCCATGGTTCTCTTTCTTACCTTCTACACATCATTCAAGGTGTGACACTGTGTGATATATTGGCTGTAATATCTGTTATGACTAGTTGATAAACTATGGTCATTGGGATTATACCTGAGAAGAGTCCGTCCTCAAGTCCAGTATCACATTCTTTCTGTGGGAAAGCCAAGTGTCTTAAATTATCTAGCCATGAGGTCAGATGCAGGAGCAGAAAAGGGACACGACAAGACCTGGATTAATGAAAGCCCACGGGTGGGACACATGCCCACCTATGAACCACTTAGAGAAGCTCCTCAGTTTGAAACCAAAGATTTCAATAGTCTCCATATATTTTAAAAATGTTTATGTATTTACTTGTTTATTTATTTATTTTTGGCTGCTTTGGGTCTCTGTTGTGGTGCATAGGCTTCTCTCTAGTTGTGCTGCAAGGGTTTAGTTGCACCGAGGCAGGTGGAATCTTAGTTCCCCAACCAGGGACTGAACCTGCATCTCCTGGAACTAGACCACCAGGGAAGTCCTGGTCTCCATATATCGTTGTATAAACAACACATATAGTTTGGCAGAGACCAGATTCATTAAAAAAACAAAAATGTACTGCTCTTAAGTCTATGAAAATAACAAAAGCAGTGATCTTCACTGGCTTATTACACATGTATCATCATTGCATTGTGGCCCCCCACCAGAGTAAGAAATAGCTAAACACATGAAGACCCAGAAAAGAGACCTGATGTTGTGATTTTTACTAACCTCTGAAAATGTGGGGAAATATTTCAGGTGTCACTCAACCTGGAAGTTATCTTTCTACCCAAATCCAGATGACCTACAATCCCTTTCCAGTGCCTCCAAAGAGGAGAGACCATGACCGGGCAGGAAGCAGCTGCCCCAGGCATGTCACCAAGTCTACTGCAGGTGCCCGAGCTTTCTTAGCAGCCGGTCTTACAAGAACCTGGAGCAGTGAATTAGGAAGAGCAGCTGTTCAGGCTATAAAAACCCACTAGATGAAAGTTTGTGATTAAAATCCAGGTTCTGAGCTATTGCAGCGGGAGCCACTGAAGAGTCTCTGCAATCAGAAACAAAGTACCACCTTGGTGGGACTCGTATAGATGCCGACGTTGGGGGTGGGGTCGAAGACCACCTAGGACAGGTAGCCAGAGAGGGAACAGGGCATGGATGGAGACGCTGCCCTGTGTTACATCGCGTGAAGGAATGGTCCAGCTCCTAGGCGAGGAGACTTGAATTCCCGGCACAGGCACTCACATTTTGCTTGTGATTAGGGACTCATTTCTAGGCATAGCGGATGAGTGTGTGTGTATCAGCTCAAATGTCAATTTCTTCTCATTGCTTGGAAGAGGCTGCCTGGGGACTTGCGAGGATAAGGAGTCCACATCTGGGGCTGTCCTGGATATAGAGGAAGGGGGGAATGGAGCCAGGCCCTGGGTGTGGGGTTGGCCAGGGGGGTTAGGGGGAATGAACAAACTTGGTAACAAATCCTGGGCCTTAACTGGTAGGTAAATCGTACGTGGATCTTGACCTGTGCTGCTGCTGCTGAGTCACTTCAGTCGTGTCCGACTCTGTGCGACCCCATAGACGGCAGCCCACCAGGCTCCGCCGTCCCTGGGATTCTCCAGGCAAGAACACTGGAGTGGGTTGCCATTTCCTTCTCCAGTGCAGGAAAGTGAACAGTGAAAGTGAAGTTGCTCAGTCATGCCCAACTCTTCATGACACCATGGACTGCAGCCCACCAGGCTCCTCCGTCCATGGGCTTCTCCAGGCAAGAGCACAGTATGTACAGTCATTCTCAGTGCATCCTTTTGTTCTTATGATAAAGTTTTAAGTCCAAGGAATTCTTTAACCCTGGTGGTCCAGTGGTTAAGACTCCATGCTTCCAGTGCAGGGGGTATGGGTTCAATCCCTTATCAGGGAAATAGATCCCACATGCCACAGAGTACAACCCCCCCCCAAAAAAAAATCAAACTTAAGACAGATACATCTTTGAAAATATTTACTGTCAAATGCTGGGGCACAGCTGACAAGCCGTCACAGCCTGTGCCAAACAAGGCCAGCTTCCACGTGAGCCCTAGGTGGGGAGAGCTCTGTCTGGTTCACATGCAGTCCCACCAGGTTATGAGAACCACACAACCAAGCAGGGCTGAGAATTAGAACCATCTGTGATATTCCATCCAAAGAAACTGAATAAATCCCTTCCTGGAAGGTTAAGTTGTGGCTGACATGGGTCTTGGATTCACAGCCCCAGACACTCAAGACAGAGACAACTCGAGGGCTGTGTACAAAACTGGGCATCACCTGAGAAAAGCCACAACGCCACCCAAGTTCTGGACTCTCTGCAAATCGGCTGCCTTGCTCTTGGTGCATTCTCTTCTCACTAGTGATCTCTTTTGATATTGAACCAAGTTTCTGATCTTCATCTTCATTGCCTGAGTGGAACAGGGTGCAGTTTAGGAGCCTGAGCCCTTTTTCTGTGTCACTGGCACTGGCTGACATTAAATACAAAACCACAGTCCTAACTACTGACATCGGGGTGTTAACCTCTTGCTGGGCACTGTGCTGAGTATGTTCCTTGTGTCCTTTATAACTCACAACACAACAAGAATGATACCTAGAGAGTCTTTTTTTATGCAGAAGAAAAGTTGAGGTTTTTATTGTAATTACATGGAAATTATTTTTATCAATCTGATAAATTTGATATAGAATCTTTATGATTCAGTCTTTATGATATTGAATCTTTCAATTCACAAACACAATATATCTCTCCACTTGTTTACATCCTGTTTTAATAGTTTTATCATTTTTCTCCATGTAAAGAACACCTTTCTTTTTATTGATGTATAGTTGATTTACAAGGTTGTACCAGAACATCTTTTTTTTAAGATCTATTCCTACATACTTAATATTTGCTGATGATATTGTAAGTAGTACCCTGTTTTGCTGCATTTTCTGTTTGTTTCTGGTATATAAAAATAAAATTGATTTTTACACCTGGATTTTGTGTCCTGTTGACTACCAAATTCGCTTATATTTTGAGGTATTCTAGGTAGACAAACATATTAGCAAATTATGATAGTTTTACTTCTTCTATTTCAATCTTTCACATTTTATATTTTTTTTCCTTACTGCTATGGTTAAGACCTCCAGAACAAAGCTAAATGAAAAAAAATCAGGATTTGCGGCATCCATGCTCTTGATGAAAGTGAAAGTGGTGAGGGAAAAAGTTGGCTTAAATCTCAACATTCAGAAAACGAAGATCACGGCATCTGGTCCCATCACTTCATGGGAAATAGATGGGGAAACAGTGGAAACAGTGTCAGACTCTATTTTGGGAGGCTCCAAAATCACTGCAGATGGTGACTGCAGCCATGAAATTAAAAGATGCTTACTCCCTGGAAGAAAAGTTATGACCAACCTACACAGCATATTCAAAAGCAGAGACATTACTTTGCTGACTAAGGTCTGTCTAGTCAAGGCTATGATTTTTCCTGTGGTCATGTATGGATGTGAGAGTTGGACTGTGAAGAAGGCTGAGCGCTGAAGAATTGATGCTTTTGAACTGTGGTGTTGGGGAAGACTCCTGAGAGTCCCTTGGACTGCAGGGAGATCCAACCAGTCCATTCTGAAGGAGATCAGCCCTGGGATTTCTTGGGAGGGAATGATGCTGAAGCTGAAACTCCAGTACTTTGGTCACTCATGCGAAGAGTTGACTCATTGGGAAAGACTCTGATGCTGGGAGGGATTGGAAGCAGGAGGAGAAGGGGACGACAGAGGATAAGATGGCTGGATGGCATCACTGACTCGATGAACGTGAGTCTGAGTGAACTCCAGGAGTTGGTGATGGACAGGGAGGCCTGGCGTGCTGCGATTCATGGGGTCGCAAAGAGTCGGACACGACTGAGCGACCGAACTGACCTGAACTGTCTTGTTCCTGGTCTTAAAGAGAAATGCTTTCACTGTTTTATCAAGTATCACTATTGTAATCGCCTTTTTTGTAGATAATCTATATCAGATTAGGAAATTCCCTTTTATTCCTAACTTAAGCTAAAAGTGTTTTCATTTTTTGGGTTTAGTATGTAAGTCCGAGAAGGTGATGGCACCCCACTCCAGTACTCTTGCCTGGAAAGTCCCATGGACGGAGGAGCCTGGTAGGCTGCAGTCCATGGGGGCGTGAAGAATTGGACACAACTGAGCAACTTCACTTTCACCTTTCACTTTCATGCATTGGAGAAGGAAATGGCAACCCACTCCAGTGTTCTTCCCTGGAGAATCCCAGGGACAGGGGAGCCTGGTGGGCTGCCGTCTATGGGGTCGCACAGAGTTGGACACGACTGAAGCGACTTAGCAGCAGCAGTAGCAGGAAAACATTATTTTGGGAAGTTAAGAAGCATTCCAGACCTAGAGCCTGGCTGTATGGCAGACACTTTGCCCAGCAGTTGGCATATATTTCTTCATGACAGCCCAGTAAGGCAAACGCTTAGGTCCATGATGAAGAGACACAGCGCTTTTGAGGAACTGGCCCAAGATCTCTCACAGCTAGGAGGTGGCAGGGGTGGGATAGGAATTCAAGTGGTCTCAGGAAGTGAACACCTAAACATCACATGGAGCAGAGGAGGCTCAGAGACCCAGGGAGGTGAACTCAGAGCCCAGGGTCACAGAGCTGAACCTGACCAGAGGCAGGAGTGGAACCCACGCTGTCTGACCCCAAAGCCTGAGCTCCCAGCTGCTCTTGGGTACTGCTGAAGGTTGGTCCAGAAAAAGGCTTTAACTTTGTTAACCATTCTGTATAATACTGTGAGCTTCCCAGGTGGCTCAGTGGTAAAGAATCTGCCTGCCAAAGCAGAAGATGCAGGTTTGATCCCTGGATTGGGAAGATCCCCTGGAAGAGGAAATGGCAACCCAATCCAGTATTCTTGCCCCGATAATTCTATGCACAGAGAAGCCTGGAGGGCCACAGCTCATGGGGTCTCAGAGCCAGATGACTGAGCAAGCATGCACATGAGTTTGCACTAACTGCCTCAGGAATTAAGGCAATTGATACATATTCAATTTGTTGCTGCGTCATTGATACATATTCAATTTCCAGGCAAAGGCCTGGCAGGGAAAAAGTCTGACTCCTCAGATTTTGCTTCTAAAATCACCTGTGCTCTCTCCTGTTTCAGAGGAGACTGGCTGTGCTCACGCCTAAGGCAGGCTTTCTCAGAGCCCTCCCGCTACCTGCCCTGGATGGTCTGACTTAGAGGCACGATCCGCACAGTGGGTTTTGAATCTCTGGGGCTGGTTTCTAGGTTTGTGGATGACGTCCGGCACAGACTGCTGCTTTACCACCACCCACTCACCGAGCCACTCAAGAGCGGAGGAATGCGTGTGAATGTCACCGCATAGGGGAATCTGGATGCGTGCCAAAGCCAAGTGCAAATGCTTTTGCATTGCCTCCCGCTTCCTTCTCTTCACACCCCTCCTCTCATGTATTCAAGGGACTTAAAGAGGGTGATGGCAGCCAAGTACTTTTATCCACACAGTCATTTTTATGCACAAACTCCAATCCCTTTGCTTCTCAAGGACAAGTCCAGGACACAACGTTTCCTATGGAAGCAAACTCAGAAAGCATTTAAATCAGAAAACTGTAGGGAGGGCAAGTGAAAGCTGTTATCATTTACTGTATTGATGGTGAAACAGAAGCCCTACAAATATAATGATTTTTTTCCAATTCCTAGATCAATACATTTGATGTGAAAAAGTTTGATGTGAAGAAGTCTTGGAGACATATTTAATATTATGGATACCAAACAGCTATCACTCAGAGATTTTTTGTTTTTGTTTTTTGATGGTTCCTGGTGTTTATTTGAAAGCAAGTCTTTTTTTGAAAATCTGACATACAGATTTTTCAGTACATGATGGAGCATTTTGCTAGTAACAGTCCTTATGACATTATACCCAAGGCTAGAAATCACAGTGAGGTACTTAAAACTTTTTCTCTTTACTTGATTTTGACTGTATTGTTATCTGCTTCAATTAATTTTAATAATAAATTAGTTGTAAAATTAGTCTGGAAAAAATAAACTGACTATTCATTGGGAGAAAAAAAAAAAAGCAAACAATGTTTGAGGAGGAGCATAAATTTAAGAGCAATACCTTGATGTGAAAGCCAGTCTGAAGCCTTGTTTTGTTGATAAAATCATACTCTGGTATTCCCCAGCCAATTTCACCAACATACTCAGGTTTATATTTAGCTGGCAAGCTTCTGTTCGAGGCAGGCCTCCATAAATATCTGAGATCTCCAGTTTTCTCTAATGCAGGATGCTTTTCTCCTATATAGGCAGTGTGCTGAGCAACTTGAGGGAGGTGATCTTTTACATAATCTGGGCCTTAAAACAGAAAGAGAGAAAAAACCTGAAAACCTCCGCACTTCATTCTGAGATGCTTTGGTTATTCTAAACGGTGGAGATAATGCTAGCTAATGATTTTGTGCATTCACTAATGACTGTGTGCACTCACTATGTTCTAGGTGCTGCCGTAAGCTTTTTAGATATGTTAATTCAGTTGCTCCTTATAATAACCAAATAAAGTACGGGGTATTATTTTTCCCAGTTTATAGATGGGGAAAACAAGGCCCAGAAAGATTAGTTATTTGTCCAGAGTCACAGCTAACAAGCCCTTCACTCCTTGACAGGCTGTCTCACAGATTGAGCTCTTAATCACCCCACTACACGGCTTTCTTTATAACCAATTTAATACAAACATGTTCTTTTTTAAATATTTTTATTTTATTGAAATATAGTTGATTCACTACATTGTGAATTTTTTCTACACAGCATGACCTTGTCGTTTATCCATCCTATACATAAAGTAGTTTGTCTGCTAATCCCAAACCCTCAGTCCATCCTTCCCTGCTCCAAGTCCAGCCTGGCAACAACAGGTCTGTTCTCTAAGTCTGTGAGCTTGTTTCTGTTTCATAGATGATGTCATTTGTATCATTTTTGACTCCACATATAAGCCATTACATATAATATTTGTCATTCTCTGACTCACTTCACTTAGGATGATAATCTCTAGGTCCACCCATGCTATTGCAAATGGCATTATTTCATTTTTTGTGGCCGAGTAATATTTCATTGTCTGTATGACCACATCTTCTCTCTCCATTCGTCTGTTGATGGGCATTAGGCTGCTTCCATGTCTTGGCTGTTGTGAATAGCTGGCACATTCTATACACTAAAACTTCTCACTTATACCACATTTGCAGGATGTTGGTCTTTAAACATTGGAATATTTTATCTAGAGAGATAAAATCCTGAAATGAGGATTAGAAAATTTCCCAAATGTATTAGAAGCCATGGGAAGATGGAGAAAATTGTCAGATTAAGAGGCCCAAAGGCAGGGGCATTAAATAAATATTGGTATTTTAAAAGAAAGACAATGAACAAAAAGGAATCAATGAATTGTGGAAGTAGGCAAAACAAGCAAAAATAAGAGGAGATCTGGGAAAAGATCGCTTACATACAATTGGTGTTGAAAGTTGATGATGTAAATGTGTAAAGTGAAGCCAAGAAGGGTCTAGTTAGAACAGACAATGAACTGCGCCCCAGGAAGGGTCTCAGAAGACCCAGAAGCAAAGTGGCTGAAGCACTGTCTGGGCAGATTGGAGAGAAAAAAGGAGCATCAGTCCTCTTACTGAGGGGAAGCCCAGACTTTGGAGACAGAGGTTTTGCTATGGTCTTGGTGTCACTTGGTGCCTTCTGGCCCCAGGGCCCCTCTGGTTTTGTCTTGGGTCATTGAGCTCAAGGTTTTCAGAGTACAAGTAGTTGGGAGTTTGACTAAGTGCTCTGATGGAGAGGTCAGTAACAAATCTGTTCCTAGAAAAATCCTCCAACCTTTCCAAGGAAACTGAAAATGAGAGAAGTGGGACTTCCCTAGGGGTACATAAGAATCTGCCTGCCAACGCAGGGGACGTGGGTTTGATCCCTGGTCCAGGAAGATCCCTCATAACATTGAACAACTAAGCCAGTACATCACAACTACTGAGCCCATAAACTGCAGCAAGAGAAACCACTGCAATGAGCGTCCCCACTCACCACAACTAGAGAAAGCCCATGCTCAGCAATGAAGACCCAGTGCAGTCAAAAATAAATCAAAATAAATACCTTGATGCTGGGAAAGATTGAAGGTGGGAGGAGAAGGGGATGACAGCAGATGAGATGGGTGGATGGCATCACTGATACAATGGACATGAGTTTGAGTAGGCTCCGGGAGGTGGTGATGGACAGGGAAGCCTGGCATGCTGCAATCCATGGGGTTGCAAAGAGTCAGACACAACTGAGCGACTGAACTGAACTGAGCTAAAATAATTTAAAAAATTTTTAAAAAGAAAACATGAGAAATAGCTCTCCAGACACAAGACCCGGGCAGATGATTCCCCAGCTTCCTAATCACCGTGCTCCCTGGGATGCCTGTGTGTTGACTGGCTCGTTTCCTGTGATGAATCCTTTATGACTGCAGGTTCTCACTCAGGCAAAAGGACTCTGTATAGAGTGGCCTGAGCATGAAAAACTGTTTTCTCTCCCAAGTTAACCAGTGCTGAGGGCTCACTTACAAAGCTCCTGCCATAAGCACATATTTGCAATCTCCTCCAAACAGGATGAAATTGTGACTGTTTTAGTCTTGCTGAAATTTCAGGGTATGCTTAGGCTGGTGTTTTCCCAAGTGTGAAAGTGAAAGTGTTAGTTACTCAGTAGTGTCTGACCATTTGTGACCTCATGGACTGTAGCCTACCAGGCTCCTTTGTCCCTGGGATTTCTCAGGCAAGAACACTGGAATGGATTGGAATGTCCTTCTCCAGGGGATCTTCTGGACCCAGAGATCGAACCCGGCTCTCCTGCATTGTAAGCAGATTCTTTATCATCTGAGCCACTAGGGTAGACCAGTGTTTTCTCAAACGTTCCCCTAATGCTGCTCCCATGAGTGATATGATAATGCCTGGGTGGGGGCAGGGGTGCTCCACCATCAGGTACATTTGGGACAATGTCCATTTGCCTTTGAGAAATTCCCAGCCTACAAAAAGCATTTTAAAAGTTCTGAGAAATCCTGCACTAAATGAACCTGTTTGCAATTATGTAACCCAGCTTTTACCAAACTGATTTAAACGTGTATCTTATTTTCCACTGGGTCACCTGTACACGTCCTGCAGATACCAGCAGAGTTGGGGAGATAATGATCCTCTTTGTAATGTTTCAGTTGCTGAAATTTTGTCGTCCCCTCATGCCACTGCCAATGTGAGAGCAGATGTCTGTAGTTCCTCCTCCTCACTCAGTGGACCGCAATACATTTTTTAAAAGAACACTTTCTTGACAGCTGAGTCTAAACCCTTCTTTTTAGACAGAATCGTGGAAAGTGCAATCAAGCTTCTCTTTGGCTTTTCAGTCAAGCCACTGGACTTTCCTGACCGCCATCCCCCCACCATCTCCTGTGTGCTTTGGAAATAGCGTGATACAGTGTGCGTGGTACAGGAACTTCTGGGACAATTCTCCCAGGCTGGGAAGCTGACACAGGCACCCACCTTCACAGCAGAGCCAGCTGGTACAACCATCCTCAATGAGCCAGATTCACAGCCGTCCCCTGGAGCCAGCCCAGTACTCACATAACCAAAAGATCTACCGTCACTGCTCAGCCAGCAATGCAGACATGAGGTTACCCTGATGGGCAGCTCCATAGGTGTCTGGCTTTGTGTGATTCATTATTCTGATCCTCATCCTCCAGAGCCAAGACTGTCTGCTGGATCCAGTTCCCTGCCTAAAAGCAAAACTCCCAATCCCTGTCCAATCCACAGTCTCTCTATTTTTCCTTTAACAACTAAGATGTCTGTTCGACCACTGTTGCTATGTCCCTTGGGGAGTTCCTATTTGTTTATCATCCTATGGGAAGCTTTTTTGGATCATTCATTCTCCCCCCAAAACTCCACCCCTCATTTGCCAATCATGAAGCTGTCAGCTCCTGGGTTAATAAAATCGTCATGTGCCCATCTGTTTTGGAGGTCTCGTTCACACCTGAAGATCAACTCCAGTGGATGGCCAGCAGCTGTAATGTTTGAACAGAGCTGCCCAGCACTGACCCTCTGCCCAGAGGCTCACATCATGATGTGGGACGGAGATGTACTTCCTTTCACACCTGGGCCAACTTCATGGGTTCTCATTTCTTCATCTTCCTGCCCTGGAGAAACTATGATCTCAAGGGCAGAGGGTAGCTCCTTTCTCCACTGTATATGCCCAACATGACCTGCTCATTAGTGTCTGAAATTCTAAAGTTATAGCTGAGGATGTAGTTTACAAGCTAAACTACTGTAGGGTCAAATCCTGACTTTGTCTTATGCTGGCTTTGTGACCCAGGGAATGTTATTCAGCCTCTGAATTTAGACTCATCTATAAAATGAGAAAAAATACACACACTCCAGTGTTTACAATAGCCAGGACAAAGACAAAAACTAGATGTCCATTGACAGATGAATGGAAAAAGAGATGTGGTACAAATATACAATGGAATACCACTCGGCCATTAAAAGGAAGGAAACTGCCGTTTGCAGCAACATGAACAAACCTAGAGATTATCATACTAACTGAAGAAAGCAGACGAAGATAAATACCATACGATCTTACTTATAGTTGTCATCCAGTTTAAAAAGGATACAAATGAATTTATTTACAAAGCAGAAATAGACTCACAGACATAGAAAAAAAAAAAAAACTTATGGTTCCCAAAGGCAAAAAGGGGGAGGAGGGATAAACTGAGTCTGGGATCGACAAATACACACCACTATATATAACATAGATAATCAACAGAGACCTAATGTATAGCACAGGGAACTATGTTCAATATCTTTCAAGAACATGTAATGGAAAAGAACCTGAAAACTATATATATATATAAATCATTATCCTGTACACATGAAGTAACACAGCATTAAAAATTAATTAATTTTAATTTTTAAAAAATGATTTAAAAAATAGTGATGCCTGTCTGATGGCCTTGCTGGAGGGAGAGGAGATAATTTTGTTGAAAGACGTGTTTATCTGATGATCTGGCACATAATAGACACCAACATGACTATTTATGGCTCTTCCTCTCTCTTGTTTGTTCATTTCTCGTTTTAATTTGATGCTTTGTCTTACCTGTTATATTTTTTAAAGTGTATTTTAGGAACTTTCATTAATAATTTATGTCTTATTGTGAATAAACTTCAAAGCCTTTCCTGAGAGCTCTTCTAGTTCAGGGGTTGACAAACTTTTCCCACAAAAGGGCCAGAGAGGAAATATTTTTCACTTTGTGTTTGGGGCATACAGCCTCTGTCTCAACTCCACGGACACTATGTAAACAAATGGGCATGGCTGGGATATAAATAAAATTTTATTTATAGACATTGCAATTTTAATTTCATGTAATTTTCACATCTTACAAGCTGCTATTCTTCTTTTGCTTCCCCACTCCCCCACCCCCTACTATTTGAAAAAATAGAGAACATTCTTTGCTCGCAGGTGGCAGGACAAATTCGACCCAGAAGCCAGAGTCTGTCAATCTCTGAAGATGAGGGACAGGAAGGAAGCAGATGCCATGGAGGCTGCAAAGAGCCCAGATCAGAAAATCTGACGGCTTCCCAACAAGTGTCTCCTGCTGCCAGCACCTGGAAAGGCCCTGGCTGTGGCGCGTGTCAGCAGAGGAAGAAAGTTCCATCCTGAGGCAGGTGTTTCTTTCTGATTTCTCTCCTGCGTTTGCAGTGTTTTGGTTAACTAATGAAGTAACTCATTCATTCACTTGCTCTCTCACTGACTTATGCATTCATTCATTCATCCAACAAATAATTACTGAACTATATGCCAGGCACTGTTCCCAGTGTTATGCAAAGAGCAGCGAACAAAGCCAAGACCTGCCTTCAAGGAGCGTCTTTTCTCACTGAGAGGCAGGTGATATTAATAAACCATCCTTCAGCATCTCTCAGCTGGCTTCTAACCTTCTAACTAGTCTCAGCTCTTATGTCTCCTAACAAACATGAAATGGTTTTCTCTGGGGCCTATATCTTTTTTCATCCAGATTTCTTAGGATGGCTGACTAGTGTCTTCATAAACTGGAGTCTTACTGTCCTTCACATTTTCTCATGATCAGAACTCATCTTTCAAGGCTTACTGTGAGTGCTGCCTTTTCTGGAAAACATCTCAAATCCTGCCAAGTCCAAATTAGACACTCAGCATGCTGCCTTCACAGTAGTTTCTTTTGATTTCATCTTTAGAAATACTGTATTAATTGGATCTACTCTATTTGTAAGCTCCTAGAGGGTAAAGGTTTTTATTTATCTTTGTAAACACTTGAAAACGTTTTAATTGAAATAGATTTGACATAAATCCTGTATACATTTAAGGTGTACAACATGTTGAGTCAATACATTTATATACTCTAATATGATCACCATTATAGAGATAATTAGCACGTCTATCATTTCCTTTTAGTGGATGGACTAAACTAATTAAAACTAGTCTCTTAGCAATTTTGATAATTCCATATTGTTGTCCATATTCGCTATGCTGTACATTAGATCTCTAGGCTTATCTGCTATTCTTTGAGTGTGTACCTTATTTTTCAGAGTTTGTCTCTTTAAACAGCATCTGTTTTATTGCACCAATTCCCAGCCCCTGGTAACCACAATGTTACTCAAGTGTGTGACTTTTTTAGATTCCACATATAAGTGATATTATATAGCATTTTTCTTTCTCTGTCTGACTTATTTCACTAAGCATAATACCCACCAGGTGGCAAATGGAAAATGTCCTCTTTCTCATGCATATATCATTTATTTATTATATTTTTATACACATATATTTATTTATTAGATACATGCAATGGCAACCCACTCCAGTACCCTTGCCTGGAAAATCCCATGGACAGAGGAGCCTGGAAGGCTGCAGTCTATGGGGTCGCTGAGGGTTGGACACGACTGAGCGACTTCACTTTGACTTTTCACTTTCCTGCATTGGAGAAGGAAATGGCAGCCCACTCCAGTGTTCTTGCCTGGAGAATCCCAGGGACAGGGGAGCCTGGTGGGCTGCCATCTGTGGGGCCGCACAGAGTTGGACACAACCGAAGTGACTTAGCAGCAGCAATCTCTATAAAAGTCTTAATGACCAACACAGTGCTTGGAACATGTAGGTCCTCAAGAAACATGTGTTGAATGCTGAAGAGAATTGTTTATTGAATAAAGGAATTAAAGAATTCCATCAAAGGGCTTCCTGGTGGCTCAATGGTAAAGAATCTGCCTGCCAATGCAAGAACACAGGTTTGATCCCTGGTCCGGGAAGATCCCATATGCCGTGGAGCAACTAAGCCTGGGCACCACAACTTCTAAGCCTGTGCCCTCAAGCCCGGGAATTGCAACTGCTGAGCTTACCCAGCACAACTACTGAAGCTCACACAACCCAGAACTTGTGCTCCACAACAAGAGAAGCCAGCACAGTGAGAAACCCACACACTGCAACTAAAGAGGAGCCCCCACTCTCGAAAACTAGAGAAAGCCCACACAAAGCAATGACGAGCCAGCATAGTCAAAAATAAATAAATTATATTTAAAAAAAAGAATTCCAGCATAAGATGGCAAGTATATAAAGTCATGCTGAGGGAAAAGCAAGCAATTCTCTAATTTTCAGAACTCCCTTAGAGCCTCCTAGTCTGGACTTGATGATACAACAGTTTAAGGTGAGGTCAGAGAAAGAATTGCTTTTCACAACACTTATTCTGAATAGTTGGAACAGAGAAGGGTGGATGCTCACAGGAATATCACTTTATCCCATCATATGGCCTCATGAGGCTAATTCTCCACCTCAGTGACCAAAATGAAACACACCAAGGAAATAAATCAAAAGGTACTGAGTGGAACATGGAACTGTTTTAATACATATATTTGAAAATATGTTGACAATATGGGCATAAACAGGCCATTGCAAATGCACCATGCAGAACAGCAGGACTTGTTGGGGGAATCATACCAAGACAGAGGTCAGAGGGCAAGATGCGAATACTAAACTCTAAGGGACACCTGTCACACATAAGCACATGGGGAAAGGAGAAGAGATGATAATAGAGATTAATTGTTGTAACTGCTAATGTACACAGGATTCTCCATTTCCAACTATTAGCACAGGATGGACTCATGGACTGGAACATTTTAAAAGCACATTTCAATCAAATTCATGCAATTATTCAATAGATCTAACCACTGAGTGAACTGAAAGACTCAATTTGTCAATATGTATTTGGAAGATGGCAGAGGGGAAGACTCTGAGCTTACTTCCTTCCATGGGACAACCAAAATTACAACCATTTAAAGACCAACTGTTGATGCAAAAATCCAGAAGACAAGCAGAAAAGATCGTCTACAACTAGATATATAAAGAAGGAATCATAATCAGATGTACACAAGGGAAGGAGACACAGTATCCCCAGGGGGGTGATCAATAGATGGGAGAATAGTCCTGAATGGACTGGGGTACCATACAGTCTAAAGAGACCACGTTCTCCTTCAGAAAGCATTGTCCGCTCTCAGGACAGATTTTATTATTCGCTGAAACTGTAAAGTACAGCTTGATCCATGTTTCATGTGTGAGCTCAGGCTTCTCAGCTGTTTTAGGAGCTTCCTGTCTCTCTGCTCATCAAGTGGCCCCAAGTTAGTTCCCTTAGAGACTCCAACTGTCTTCTACTTGCTTTGAAACTTCCATAGCATTCTAGGCAGTGTGGTGCACTAAGCGAAAGCTTGGTGATGTTTGTTAAAAGAACAGCTACTTTATCATGAACTTGCTGATGTAATCTAAAAGTATATAATTCCGTGTTTTCCCTGGTGAGATGGAGGAGCCTGGTAGGCTGCAGTCCATGGGATCGCTAAGAGTCAGACACGACTGAAGTGACTTAGCAGCAGCAACAGCAGCACAGAAAGAAGGTAACATCAAAACTTCTGTAAACATCTCGGGGCTTTCACTTAGAAAATAAAACAGACACACTCATCTTGACAAAACTGCAACCAGATGATTCTCCACCTTTATCTCGTGTGAAGAGAAAATCTAAGTAGACAATAAATAGATTTTATTCTGTTTAGTTTTGACTTGGAATTTTCTCGTATAAATGTGCACAAAATGGTCGATCTATGATAAGGAACTCTTTGCCATTCACGAAGACAGGCTTAAGATGCTCCCATGAGAAAAGATATTAACAAGACATATGTATTTAGAACTAATTTTAAAGACCCACCGGAAAACTGCACTGCAAGTAACAGGAAATTTATTGCAAATGAATTAAATAATAAGGGGAATCATTGTGTCATATAGTAAGATCTTCTGAGGTTTAAAGAATCCAGACTTGCTTAATGCTGTAGCCCAGTATTGTTTTCAGAAGAACAGGCTTTACCTAGATCTGTGCTCTGCAGTCCCCAGGGGACCAGGCTGCCTCCAGGCAAGCTCCCCTTGAGGCTCCAGGGAAGCTGTCACAGCTGCAGGTATCATAATACCCAGGGTGGGGGGTGGTGCTTCACCAGTGGAGAAGCCCTTCCTCGAAAACCCAGGTGAATTATTCTCTCATTTTATTGGTGGGAATTGAGTCATTTATCTCTTCCTAAAACCAAGCCCTGGCAAGGGGACTGGATTTCAGTGACTGGCATAGATGAATCAGGGTTTTACTCCGAGTCATATGAGGCCAAATTATGTGACCAAACAAAACGGCGGCTCCCTGGAAAGGAGGAACGTGTGAGCCCTCTGACTTGTCTGCTACGGAGCTTTGAGAAACTCGTCACAGGAAAAAAAGGATAACACACCCAATGCAAAATGTTTTTTTATACTGCTTTGCAATCCACTTTTTACAATTTTATTTATTTGCTGCAAGTGTGCTTTCTCTAGTTGCTGCAAGTAGGGGCTACTCTCCAGTTGTGGTGAGCAGGCGTCTCACTGTGGTGGCTGAACCTTCTCACAGGTTCAGCAGTTCAGATGTATGGGCTTAGCTGCCCCTTGGCGTGGTAACTTCCCAGGCCTGAGACAGAACCCGTGTCCCCTGCATTGGCAGGGGAACTCTTAACCACTGGACCATGAAAATGAAGTCGCTCAGTCGTGTCCGACTCTTTGTGACCTCATGGACTGTAGCCTACCAGGCTTCTCAGTCCATGGGATTTTCCAGGCAAGAGTACTGGAGTGGGGTGCCATTCCCTTCTCCAGGGGATCTTCTCGACCTAGGGATTGATCCCGGGTCTCCTGCATTGTAGGCAGACGCTTTACCCTCTGAGCCACCAGGGAAGCCCTAAAATCTACTTTTATAACACATAGCATTATTTGAAGTGGGTACTTTACTGTCTGGTTCTTGATCACATGAATTATAATTCATTTAGTGTTTATGCTCTCATGCTTGAAGAGATGACTTTATGCTGAAACAGAAAGGTAGAGGCAAGCCAGGGGCCCCAGATGAACTCATCTTCACACAGTGCAAGGGAGAGAGGGTGGTGTTCCTCTCAGACCTTCTGAGCTAGAGCAGAGATGGGCAAACTGTCCTAGGAGAGGCTCCAAAGGAAACGGTTCAGGCTCCGGGGCTTTGCCACGTCTGTCACCGCCTCTTAGCCCTGACTCTGCAGCACAAACCATAGACAGTATGTAGATGAAAGTGTATCTGTATACCAATGAAACTGGACATATGAACGCTAAAATTGGAATTTTACATAATTTCACATGTTACAAAGTATTCTTCTTTGAATTTTTTAAACCACTTAGGAAGTCAAAACCATTTTCAGCTGCAGTTAAACCAGGAGTTGAACAAGATTTGGTCCACAGGGCACAGTTGAAGACCCCTGATCTGGAGGGGGTCTCATGTGTGTCTTTTATCTGACACTTTCTCCATGCATGGTTTAGACAGAAAGCTTCTCTATTTGCTAGAATCAAATTGTTGATTACATCGCTGCAAAAATAAACATTTTATTGAAATGACTCAGTTCAGTTCGTTTGCTCAATCGTGTCCGACTCTGCGACCCCATGAATCACAGCACGCCAGGCCTCCCTGTCCATCACCAACTCCCGAAGTTCACTCAGACTCAGTCCATCGAGTCAGTGATGTCATCCAGCCATCTCATCCTCTGTTGTTTCCTTCTCCTCCTGCCCCCAGTCCCTCCCAGCATCAGAGTTTTTTCCAATGAGTCAACTCTTCGCATGAGGTGGCCAAAGTACTGGAGTTTCAGCTTTAGCATCATTCCTTCCAAAGAAATCCCAGGGCTGATCTCCTTCAGAATGGACTAGTTGGATCTCCTTGCAGTCCAAGGGACTCTCAAGAGTCTTCTCTAACACCACAGTTCAAAAGCATCAATTCTTCGACATTCAACTTCACAGTCCAAATCTCAAATTCATACCTGACTACTGGAAAAACCATAGCCTTGACTAGATGGACCTTTGTTGGCAAAGTAATGTCTCTGCTTTTGAATATGCTATCTAGGTTGGTCATAAATTTCCTTCCAAGGAGTAAGTGTCTTTTAATTTCATGGCTGCAGTCACCATCTGCAGTGATTTTGGAGCCCAAAAAAATAAGGTTACTTTTCAAAAAAATAATCAAAATGTTTATTTGGCTGAGTTGGGTCTTATTTGCAGCACGCGGGATCTTCAATCTTCGTTGCAGCATTCTGTATCTTTAGTTGCAGCATGTAGGATCTAGTTCCCTGACCAGGGATTGAACCCGGCCCTCCCCCACCTTCATTGGGACCTCAGAGTCTTAGCCACTGAATCACCAGAAAGTCCAAAATTCCAAAAGAGGCTATTTTTTTATTTGTATAAAAGGTCCCAGAAGAGAGTATTGCTTTGTTCTACTTTGGCCCCATCTCATTTCTGACTCTGTGATTGCTGATATTATTAGGAGTTGCATAAGTGACCAGTCAGGAGATGTAAATACAGTTAACCTGTCAGTGCAGATAAAAACCTAGAAAAGTAGGTGGGATGATAAATGATATAGATAGACTGGAAATAACAACATGAGTAAGAATGGCACTGGTTTTACCCACCCCTGGAAGAGCTGAACGGATACACATTGCTCTCTGTTCATGCTGAGTAATGATGGTAATTACTGCCTAATCCAGAGAGAAGAGCTTAACTAACACAGGGCTGGGTAGAAACAGCTGCTATGGGTTGTAAAACATACCATTGACTTAATACCGGGTTTGCTTCACGAAGAGAAAAGAAAAGAAACTTACCACGTTAAATGTAGGCATTGGTAGCAGAGTACATCAAAATTACAGAGGAATTAGAATGCAATTTATGAAATTAACACTTTTTAGCCTCAATGAAATATGACCATTCCTTCTCTATCCCCCAGATAAACAGGACATTGGGAAAGGGTTGTTTATTTCCGGATGGCCTTAAGTGACTCCAGTTTAGACCAGGGCAATTTGGACTAGAAAGTGGTATTTCTCCACCTTGTGAATTATATAATAAATGTGTAAAGATAACTTTAAGGGGGCTTGCCTGGCAATCCAGTGATTAAAACTCAGTACTTCCAGTGCCTCCACTGCAGGTGCGTGGGTTCGATCCCTCGTTGGGGAGCTAAGATCCCACATGGCCCATATTGGATGGCCAAATAAATAAAGAAGAATGGCTTTAAAATGACCAAAAGTAGATTGCAAGAAAAACTTGTGAGCCCCCTATTGGGATTATTGAGAAATGTTTGATTATAAAAAGCAGGTAAGCAGTAATCAACAGATTGATACTCTGTACATTTTTGTATCTTTCTAAATTTATTTTTTATCAGAGTTGATTTACAACGTTGTGTTGATTTCTGCTGTACAGCAAAGTGACTCATTCATATATATATGTACATTCTTTGTCATATTCTTTTCCATTTTCTTTTATCCCAGGATATTGAATGCAGTTCTCTGTGCTATACAGTAGGAACTTGTTGTTTGTCCACTTGATACATTAAAAAAAAATAAAATAAAATCTTTTTCTAAATGTAAGACCAGAAACTATAAAACTTCTAGAGGAGAACATAGGCAAAACACTCTCAGACATAAATCACAGCAGGATCCTCTATGATCCACCTCCCAGAATTCTGGAAATAAAAGCAAAAATAAACAAATGGGATCTAATTAAAATTAAAAGCTTCTGCACAACAAAGGAAAATATAAGCAAGGTGAAAAGACAGCCTTCTGAATGGGAGAAAATAATAGCAAATGAAGCAACTGACAAACAACTAATCTCAAAAATATACAAGCAACTTATGCAGCTCAATTCCAGAAAAATAAACGACCCAATCAAAAAATGGGCCAAAGAACTAAATAGACATTTCTCCAAAGAAGACATACGGATGGCTAACAAACACATGAAAAGATGCTCAACATCACTCATTATTAGAGAAATGCAAATCAAAACCACAATGAGGTACCACTTCACATCAGTCAGAATGGCTGCGATCCAAAAATCTGCAAGCAATAAATGCTGGAGAGGGTGTGGAGAAAAGGGAACCCTCCTACACTGTTGGTGGGAATGCAAACTAGTACAGCCACTATGGAGAACAGTGTGGAGATTCCTTAAAAAATTGCAAATAGAACTACCTTATGACCCAGCAATCCCACTGCTGGGCATACACACTGAGGAAACCAGAACTGAAAGAGACACATGTACCCCAATGTTCATCGCAGCACTGTTTATAATAGCCAGGACATGGAAACAACCTAGATGCCCATCAGCAGATGAATGGATAAGAAAGGTGTGATACATATACACAATGGAGTATTACTCAGCCGTTAAAAAGAATTCATTTGAATCAGTTCTGATGAGATGGATGAAACTGGAGCCGATTATACAGAGTGAAGTAAGCCAGAAAGAAAAACACCAATACAGTATACTAACACATATATTTGGAATTTAGAAAGATGGCAATGACGACCCTGTATGCAAGACAGCAAAAAAGACACAGATGTGTATAACGGACTTTTGGACTCAGAGGGAGAGGGAGAGGGTGGGATGATTTGGGAGAATGGCATTCTAACGTATACTATCATGTAAGAATCGAATCGCCAGTCTATGTCTGACACAGGATACAGCATGCTTGGGGCTGGTGCATGGGGATGACCCAGAGAGATGTTATGGGGAGGGAGGTGGGAGGGGGGTTCATGTTTGGGAATGCATGTAAGAATTAAAGATTTTAAAATTAAAAAAATAAAAAAAATTAAAAATTAAAAAAAAAAATCTTTTTTTGGCCCTGCCCAACCAGGGATCAAACCCATCCCCCCTGCAATGCTAGCATGGAATCTTAACCACTGACTAGCAGTCTCCCAGTATCCTTTTATTACACCTTTACACTTTTCTCCTCAGCCAGCCAGGGCACTGCTTGTGTTCCCAGGTACTAGTCAAAGGGTTTGAAACGAAACAAGTCCTCGTTTATTCCAAGAACAAATTCACAATACTGAGGCATTTTGCTTTAAAATGAGTTTGTAGCATATGGCAAAAGTGACACTGCTCTCATCTCTGGGTCCAGCCCTTAGAACTGGCATCTGCCACTTCTTGCCTCTTGAGACGCTCACCTCTGAAGCCCTGGTCCCCACTTAAGAAGTTCAAGGCTGCCATGTTGTGAGGAAGTCCAGGCCACACAGGGAGACCAGGGGCAGCCTTGGTCTGAGGGCCCCAGAGGGGTCTAAGTAGACAATGAACGTCAACCGCTGACCTGTGAATGATGATGCCTCAAGAGGATTCTTGCCCATAGACTGAATCCTCCTAGGTGAGACTCTAGATATCACGCAGAGACCAGCCACCCTGCTGTGCCCTTTCCCAATTTCTGACCCAAAGAATCTGTAGTCTGTGAACGTGATAAAACGATTGTTTTAAGTAAAAATAAATAAATGGGTTTGTGAACAGGTGAAATATCAGACTTCACACGTGAGAGCAGAGATTATACATTATAAACTAATTTAAAGTTTCTTGTCAGTCCATTTCTGAATGTCCATACTTTGGGGGTCTATTTTTCCCCTCCTTGTGAGCAAACATTTTCTTCTTGAATCAGCTTGGAAGAGCAAGCAGAGCCTTTGAACTAGGGGAAATGGCATTGGGACTTTGGTCCTGGTGTGGCTGCCGATGCTGGGAGGACCTGGGAAAGTCATCACATCCTCCTTGGTTAATCCAGTTTCTTGTTTTTAGCAACTTTATCGAAGTGTAACTAACATACAATAAACTGCATCCTAAGTTTTTTAAATTTATGTTTTAATTGGAGGATAATTGCTTTACAATGTTTTGTTAGCTTCTGCTGTACAACAAAGTGAGTCAGCTGTATGTATACATACATCCCTTCCCTCCCGTCCCTCCTTCTCCTCCCTCCATCCCACCCCTCCACAAATGTGTACATACATGAACCGGGGGTCAGATAAATACAGAACACCCAGTTAAATGTGAATTTCAGATAAACAATAAATACTTTTTTGTACAACTATATTCCAAACATTGTATGGTACATAATTATACTAAAAATATTCTTTATCTGAAATTCAAATTTAGTTGGGTGCCTTGTATTTTCACTTGATAAATCTGGCAACCCTACCCATGAACTATCAGCACAATCAAAATAAAAATCATATCCCATCACCTCCAAATTTCCTCACACCACTTTATAAATCCTCTCTTTCCACTCCCTACCCTTTCCCATACCAAGGCAACCACATATCTGCATTCAGTTACTATAAATTAATTGCATTTTCTACAAGCGTATATAAATGGCATCATATAGCATGCACTCTCTTTTGTCTGGCTACTGACACTAAGCATAATTGTTTTGAGATCACTCATATACCAATAGGTTATCTCTTTTTTTTGATAAATACTATCTTCTTGTATGAATATGCAACTTAGTGTATTCATTTTCCTGGTGATGGACTGTGGGGTTGTTTTCAGTTTGGGGCTATTACAAATAAAGCTGCTGTGAACATCTGTGTACAGACCGTTGTGTGGACATATGCTTTCATTTCTCTTAGGTAAAACCTGGGAGTGAAATGGTTGGGTCATACGGTAGGTGTATTAACCTAAAATACTGTCGAATTGATCCCCAAAGTGGTCATTTGTTTTATATTCTGGCCAGCAGTTTTCTACTGAACACTGCAGTGTTCTCTGCATCCACACCCAAACACGGTAGAGTCTGTCTTAATGTTTTGCCCTTCTAATAAGTGGGTGATGCTATCTAATTGCAATTTTGGTCTGCACCTCTGCAACAACTAAGAATATTGAGCATTTTGTGCTGATTTGCCATCTGTATGTCTTCTCTGATAAAGGCTCCAAGTCTTTTGCCCTTTGTGTGTGTGTGTGTTGTTTCCTTATGGAGAGTTTTGAGAGTTATTTCTGGCTACAAGTCTTTTATCAATATGTATTTTGCAAATATTTTCTTCTAGTCTGTCATTCTATTTTCATACTCCTAACAGTGTCTTATGCAGAACAGAAGTTTTAACTTTGATAAAGACCAATTTATAAATTGATCCTTTTATGGATCATCTTTAAGATGTTGAGTCTAAAACGTTATTTACCTAACCCAAGGTCACAAAGGTTTTCTCTTATGTTTTCTTTAGAAGTTTTATAGTTTGGGGTTTTTCATTTAGGTTTATGATCCATTTCAAGTCATTTTTTGTATATGTCAGGAATTCTCTGGCAGTCCAGCAATTAGAACTCTGCACTTCCACTGAAGGGGGGCCCAAGTTTGATCCCTGGTCAGGGAACTAGGATCCCACAAGTTTCATGGTTAAAAAAAAGTGTATATGATGAGAGACATGCATTGAAGTTCAACTTTTTTGTGTGTGGCTATTCAATTGTTGTAGCAACACTTGTTTAAAAGACTGTCCCTTCTCAAGTCAGACAGACAAAGACAAATATCATATGATATCACTTAGATGCAGAATCTAAAAAATGATACAAATGAACTTATTTATAAAACTAAAATAGACTCCCAGACATAAAAAACAAATTCATGACTACCAAAGGGAAGAGAGAGAGGAGGGATAAATTGGGAGTTTGAGATTTACATGTACTTACTACTATATATAAAACAGATAGCCAACAAGGACCTACTGGATAGCACAGGAAACTATACTCAATATTTTGTAATAACTTAAATGGGGAAAGAATTTGAAATAGAATAGATACATGTATATATGTATAACTGAATCACTTTGTTGTACACTTGAAGCTAATATGCTGTAAATCAACTATTATTCAATATAAGATAAAAATTTTAAAAACATATTTGAAATAAAAAAATAAAGGCTATCCTTTGTCCAGTGAACTCTCTTTGTACCTGTATACACACACACACACACACTCACACAGCATTAGTTAACTGGATCCCTTGTAAAATATATTTTTTACTCCGGCTGCAGTCAGGAAAATTTGAAAGCCACTGCTATAATGGTCACCTGAATTACTTTTTTCCCTCTGCTTTGGTCTTTTGATCGTTCCTATCACTTACACACTCAGTCCCTCCTACTCTTCAGTTTTCCCTGTCTCTCTGGAATTTCATTTTCTGCGCAGTGTATTTATGATCGTCTCGGGACACCATTGCTGTCACTGCCCCTTCAACTGTTCCCTCTTCTTTGTTGTACAGGGAAATGATGAAATGCTTTATTTTCCCCAACCAAGTTTATATCATATAATTTACACTCTGCCCTTTCATTCAATATGTCTTGAGGCTTGCAATGGGTTTACAGCAAACCATTTCCTTTTTCATTTATTTTGCTTTATTGGGTGGTTTCTGGTGTGCAGCAGAGAAAACGGACCATACTTTATCTGAATTCTATTGCAGACTAGGTTTGTAACCTTCTCAAAGACTACTTCTCAGGCTGTTTCTTATCTGAACAATGAAACCACATCTGACAACCTCATGCAGGTGTAGTAAGAATTGGGAGCTATGGTGTGTAGGTAAGCTTTGTCTATACACGAACCTGGCACATAGCACATGCCTGGCGGTAGCTATTACCATATTATCCTCATTCTAACCTTTTCTATTTCCATCACCTTTTGCCATCCCTGTATCTTTTCTATTAATGCTAATAAACAAGATTAGGCCTGAGATAACTGAATGCAATACCCTGAACTGTTATAGTGAGAAGTGTTTAATGATATTACACAGGAAGTATCGTGGTGCCAAACAGATGAACATCAGATTTAACCTTGCTCTAAAAAGAAATACTATTCTTCCACAAAAAAGACCTTAAAATCTTCCTCCCACTGTTAAGGTGAACAGAAAAATATTCCTCTCTATAGGGGAATGAGATTCAATTTGGACTCTGTTTAAAAGCTATCATCTTGCTCCAAAATCACTGCAGATGGTGACTCCAGCCATGAAATTAAAAGACACTCCTTGGAAAGAAAGTTATGACCAATCTAGACAGCACATTAAAAAGCAGAGACATTACTTTGTCAACAAAGGTCCATCTAGTCAAAGCTATGGTTTTTCCATTAGTCATATATGGATGTGCGAGTTGGACTGTAAAGAAAGCTGAGCGCTGAAGAAGTGATGCTTTTGAATTGTGGTGTTGGAGAAGACTCTTGAGAGTCCCTTGGACTTCAAGGAGATCCAACTAGTCCATTCTAAAGGAGATCAGTCCTGGGTGTTCATTGAGGACTGATGTTGAAGCTGAAACTCCAATACTTTGGCCACCTGATGCGAAGAGCTGACTCATTTGAAAAGACCCTGATGCTGAGAAAGATTGAGGGCAGGAGGAGAAGGGGACGACAGAGGATGAGATGATTGGATGACATCACCGACTCAATGGACACGAGTTTGAGTAAACTCCGGGAGTTGGTGATGGACAAGGAGGCCTGGTCCATCTGCTGCCGTCCATGGGGTCGCAAAAAGTCAGACATGACTAAGCAACTGAAATGAACTGAACTGAACTGAATCTTTCAGTCCTTTGTGAAGAAGCACAGGGAGCTATGAGCCTACTCTATGTGTTTTATGTTTTCTTCACTAAACATTAAAAATAATATAGGAACCACACCATGAATTCCTGGATTCCTAGTCTAGGTAGACCCTACCTGATCATCAATAGTTGAAATTCTGGTAGCCTGTATAGTTGTTCTATTTTTGTACTATGTCACCACAGCAATAAGTTTAATCATTTTTATTTATACACAGCAAGTGTCTAAATGTTCTTCACCATAATTAATTAATTATTATTCATCCTAATTATAAAAGCTGACCTCATGGAGAAGTCACAGGTCAAAAGTGTTTTGATACTTCTTTGGAGAAACTTAATGAAAAACCCATCAACTGGATGCTAGTATATTTGGATGGTCTAAGAAAATATTCATCTGAGCTTTAACAAGTCTGACGCTGCACTTTCCAAAATGGTAACCACGCTAGTGGTTTTGGGAACTTGTTGAGGGTCCAGTCCAAACTGAGACATGCTGTGAGTTAAATTCACATCCCAGATTTCGAAGACTTAGTACAAAAGAAGGAATGTAAAATTTTCTATTTATAACTTTTGACATTGATTTCATATTAAAATGATAACCATATTGATATACTGGATTAATAAAATACATTATTAAAGTGATTTCACCTGATTTAACTTTTAGAATGTGGCTTCCAGGGGAAACTATAAGTATCTTGCAATAACCTATAAGGGAAAAGAATCTGAGAAAGAATGTATAACTGTGTGTGTATATCTGAGTCACTTTGCTGTATACCCAAAACTAGAATAACATTGTAAATCAACTACTACACTCCAGTAAAAAAAAAAAAAAAAAAGCTTGGTTCCTAAGACATTTTGAATTATATATGTGGGCTGCATATGATTCCTATTGAATGGTGTTGGTGTGGAATGTGGAAACCTGTGAAATTCTATGGTACTTAAGCTGGCGGATCATTATAAACGTGGCTCATGATGAGTGGGGAAATTGTTGCAATGTTTGTTTGTTAGAGAGGGCGAGGTCTTCAGGGCACATAACTGGCTGAAGAGTCAGACAGAAGCCGTCTGGAAGGGTCTATTCAGATGACCAAAACGAAACTGCAGTGAGCAACCGTGTTTATGCAGGGGAAGAGCTGGTGGCTTGGCTATGTGGCTATGTGACCACACCCTGTCCCTGCAAATACTGTGTGACTTGTTACTCATCCCTGAAACCTGCCCCCCAGGTTTCTGTCGCTAATTGCTCACAGTCAGATCCCTTTAAAAATGAGATTACACTCCAGACAGGACGTGTTATACATGCTGACAGCTCGGGAGCATATACGCTTTCACTCCACATAGTACTCATGTTAGGTCACATGATGGCTTCAAATGAAGCAGCGAGCATGACGGGCAATCTAGGTGGTGACAAGCAGAAATCCTCAGGATCTGTAGTCCTTGGTATCATACAGACACAAAAGAACCTTAAAGACAGAAGGTTTTGAAGTTAGAGCCATCATGTGTGTATGCTAAGTCGCTTCAGTTGTGTCTGAGACCCCATGGACTGTAGCCAACAAGGCTCCTCTGTCCAGGGGATTTCCCACACAAGAATACTGGAATGGGTTGCCATGCCCTCCCCTTAGGGATCTTCCTGACCCAGGGATCAAACCCGTGTCTCTTATGTCTCTCTCCTGTATTGGCAGGATCATGCTTTACCACTATTGCCACCTGGGAAGATCTGGTTAAAGAATCTGCCTGCAATGCAGGAGACCTAGGTTCAATGCCTGGGTCAGGAAGATCCCCTGAAGAAGGAAATAGCTACTCTGGTGTCTCAGACAGTAAAGAATCTGCCTGCAATGCAGGAGAATCCACATTTCAACTGCTGTTCAGAGCCTCTGAGAACGGGTCATTAAGAGTTACCGGTTGTGGCTTCTGCTTCGGAGACCAGGGCAACATTCCCATGTAAAATAAACAGACGCCCTGTTGCATTAGTGATATATTAATCCACTTGGGTTGCCAGTAGGTTTTGGCCATCACATTAATACAGTCCCAAAGCCAGTTATTGCACCCACAGTATTGGCAGAGACAGACACATTTCCAGTGTTTGGGGTCTGGGATTGGTCAGGAAGTTTAACCTCATACCTTAGTTTAGGGCTCCCCCCAAGGCTGGTGCCCATCCAACTGCCAAAATATTCCCAGCACAGAAGCACATTCCATTTTTGGACAGGTCAGATGATTCTTTCTTATGTTGAACTGAAATATGCCTTCCTGTAATATGGTCTGAATTCTGAATCTTAGTTACTAATCCCTCTCTTGGGGGACCACCTGTCAGACATGGAGAAAGGCTCAGACTAAGTTATTTTGCAAGTCGGGCTCCCCAGTTCCTTAGTTTTCTTTGTGTGATGTGGTCCTGGTGCCTCCCCATCCTATCATCAACATCTCCCTTAAAACATGCTGCTCATAGGAACTTCCCTGTAGCTCATATGGTAAAGAATCTGTTTGCAATGAGGGAGACCTGGGTTGATCCCTGGGTCAGAAAGATCCTCTGGAGAGGGAATGGCAAACCCACTCCAGTATTCTTGCCTGGAGAATCTCCATGGACAGAGGAGCCTGGCTACAGTCCATGGGGTCGCAAAGACTCGGACATGATCGAGAGACTAAGCACAAATACACAACAGTGTTTACAATAGTCAAGACGTGGAAGCAATCTAAATGTTCATCAACAGAGGAATGGATAAAGAAGACGTGATACGTATATACAATGGGATATTACTCAGTAATACAAAGAATGAAACAGTGCCATTTGCAGCAACATGTGTGGACCCAGAGATTGTCATACTGAGTGAAGTCAGTCAGACAAGAAGGAGAAATATCATATGACATCCCTCATATGTGGAATCTAAAAGAAATCATACAGATGAACTTACAGAACAGAGACAGATTCACAGGCTTAGAACAAACTTATGGTTGCTGGGGAGGGGGGAAGGATGGGGCAAGGGATAGATAGAGAGTTTGGGATGGTTGTGTACACCCAGCTATATTTAAAATGGATAACCAACAAGGACCTACTGTACAGCACGTGGAACTCTGCTCGGTGTTATGCGGCAGCCTGGATGGGAGGGGAATACATGGATATATATGGCTGAGTCCCTTTGCCGTCCACCTGAAAGTGTCACAGCATTGTTAATTGGGGATACCCCAATATAAAATAAAAATTTTAGAGAAACATGGTGTTCCTCACGACTGCTGCTACCATGTGGCCTCCTTGTCTGTTGAACAGAAACCCTGGATTAACCAGCTTTGTCAGCAAGGAGGCTCACCTCTGGGCTCAACCTGAGTTTATAGTCAGCTACAAACTCTGCATCAGCCAACCACATCATGATATACCACACCATGATATATCTTTTCTTGCATTACTAAATTTTTAACCATAAGGACAAGGTTCATATTTCTTTCTGTTAAATTATTTTCTTGTTGGTTTCAGTCCTAATTTGAAAATATTATCATTTACAACCTAAATTATCATCTGATTTTCACTCTCTTTCTCCTAGGTTGACTCCTTCTGCAAACTGAACAGTGTGCTTTTCCTCTGTTCAAATCACTCAGAAAACCATTGAGTAGAATGAGCTAACCTCTGCCCTCTCCCTCAATCAATTATTAAACATCAAAGCCTGAAACTCGAATAAAATGTCCAAGTGAAATGTCAGTTAAATATTGATTCTTACTCGCCAATTTTACTCCAGCATGTTTCAGCTGAAGTAGCCTGAGAAATAAAAATACTGTAGTCACTGTAAATAATTCCTAGGGAACAGTTAGAATCTAGCAGAGCTATTCGAAATATATATCCCCATTCTTTGCTATGTGCAGAAGGAAATAGTCTAGGAACAGTAGAGAATAAATAAAAGCTTTAAAGATGATCCAGATTCATTGAAGTATTCAGTGAGTACTAATACTACACTGGGAAAGAGGATGAAAAAAATTTGCTTTTTAGCAATTTTTGAGGTAATTATTTTTATGTTTGTGAAAATTAGTCCTCCAGTGGCTCCTTAAAGCTATGAAAAGTGAAAATAATTATAAAGACAGATTTCATAAAGCTGTCCTACTTAGCAGAGAGTATTAATAGAGTTTACAGGTTATACGAAGAAATATATTCCTGAACTCTGTGTATGAGCTACATGACTCTGTGAAATGTGAATCTGAAAGCAGATAATATCAGGATCACAAATATCAGCATTCAGTTCAGGGAATGGTTTCTGAGATGGGGGAGGAGGGGCACGAAGGGAGGCATGCAGGATCTTAGTTCCCAAACCAGGGGTCGAACCTGCATCCCCTGCAGTGAAAGTGCAGAGTCCTAACCACGGGACCACTAGGAAAGCCTCAGATAACATATGATCTGCTACCTTTAGACCACCTGGAGAAGAAAGGTAGAAAACAGGCTTCTGTTGACAGAGGTGAGGCCACTACTGGGTAAGAGGTGTGTGTGTGTGTGACTTTTTTTCACTTTTAACATGAGTGACCCAAGCTAATCAAGCACCTCAGAATTTTACAATAGTTTTTGGTGAAGCAATGCTGATGCAAAATGGCATCAAAGTTCCTGTTTATTTTGAACCCCACCTTCAAAAGCAGTACTGTGCACTGGTACATTACTGCTTTCAGGAAAGCAAATGAAGACATAGCTGAACAAGGAGGCGGGGGTCCCAGGACTACAATTGTTACTGAGTAGCCACATGTTCTTCCCAGGAACCAAAATATCAAACTTCAATGTTTTAAAAATGAGAGATACAGAGAAACTGGAATGCCATGCAGTGCTGGTGGGAATGTAAGACGAAGTTGCTGTAGCTAAGTGTGATGAGTCTTCAAAAAATGTAATTCAGAATGACCATGTGATCCAGCATTTCCACCTCTGGGTGTGTACTGGAAGTGAAAGCAGGCACTATGACAGGTGTTTGTACACCCGTGTTCAGAGCAGTGATATTTACAACAGCCAAAAGGTGAAGCAGCTGAAGTGTCCATCAATGGCTGGCTAACTGGACAAAATGTGATATATACATATCCTTTAGGCTTCCAGGGCTGCCATAACAAAGTACCACAGGCTAGGTGGCTTAAACGACTGAATGTATTTTCTCACAGCTCTGGAGGCTGGAAGTCCAAGGTCAAGGTGCCTTCAGGGTCAGTCTCTGCTGAGACCTCCCTCCTTGGTTCTGCAAATCCTCTTCTCTCTGTGTCTTCCTGCGATCTTTCCTCTGCACAGAGAGACAGCGCTCTGGTGTCCCTCTTCTTATAAGGACACCAGTTCTCTGGGATCGGGGTCCCACCTTACTACCTCATTTAACCTTAGTTACCTTCATGAACAACGAATCTCTAAAGAAGTCACATTGACTTGAGGATTCAATACATGAATTTGGTGGGGGAACAGTTCAGAGGATAATGACTCCACCCAATAGATTATTATTCGGCCTTTTTAAAGGGGGGAATTCTGACAGAAGCTGCTGCATGGATGAACCTTGAGGATAATATGCTAGTTACAAAAACACAGGTATGTTTCCACTTCTATGCAATAACTAAAGATGGAACTAAAACTCTATCTTTTTCAGAGATAGAAAGCAGAGGGACTTCCGTGGTGGTCCAGTGGTGAAGAATCTGCCTTCCGAAGCAGGAGATGTGAGTTCGATCAGGTCAGGTAACTAAGATACCACATGCCTCGGGAAAACTAAGCCTGTGCCTCAAACCACTGAGCCTGCGAGCCTCAATTAGAGAAGCCCACATGCTACAATTAAGATCTGTTCTAGACACATGAGTAAATAAATATTTTTTAAAAGTAGAATGGTGGTTCAGAGACTGAGGAGGGGAAAATGGAGTGAGTGATTTGTGGGTACATTTTGCAAGATGAATATGTTCTGAAGATGGATGATGGTGACGATTGTTTAGTTCAGTCACTCCATCATGTCCGACTCTTTGTGACCCCATGGACTGCAGCATGCCAGGCTTTCCCGTCCATCACCAACTCCCGAAGCTTGCTCAAACTCATGTCCATTGAGTCAGTGATGCCATCCAACCATCTTACCCTCTGTCGTCCCCTTCTCCTCCTGCCTTCAATCTTTCCCAGAATCAGGGTCTTTTCCAAGGAGTCAGTTCTTCACATCAGATGGCCAAAGTATTGGAGTTTCAGATTTAGCATCACTACTTCCAGTGAATTTTCAGGACTGATTCCTTTAGGATTTCTTGCAGTCCAAGGGACTCTCAAGAGTCTTTTCCAACACCACAGTTCAAAAGCATCAGTTCTTCACTGCTCAGCTTTCTTTATAGTACAACTCTCACATCCATACATGACTACTGGAAAAACCATAACTTTGACTACATGGACCTTTTTCGGCAAAGTTATGTCTCTGCTTCTCAATATGCTGTCTATATTTGTCATAGCTTTTCTTCCAAGGAGCAAGTGTCTTAATTTCATGGCTGCAGTCACCATCAGCAGTGATTTTGGAGCCCAAGAAAATAGTCTGTCACAGTTTCCACTATTCCCCTTCTATTTGCCATGAAGTGATGCGACCAGCTGCCATGATCTTCATTTTTTGAATGTTAAATTTTAAGCCAGCTTTTTCACTCTCTTCTTTCACTTTCATCAAGAGGCTCTTTATTTCCTCTTCACTTCTACCATAACGGTGGTGTCCTCTGCATATCTGAGGTTATTGATATTTCTCCCAGCAATCTTGATTCCAGATTGTGCTTCATCCAGCCCAGTATTTTGCATGATGTACTCTACATAGAAGTTGAATAAGAAGGGTGATAATATATGGTTTTTCCAGTAGTCATGAATGGTTGTGAAAGTTGTACTATAAAGAGAGCTGAGCACTGAAGAACTGATGCTTTTGAACTGTGGTGTTGGAGTAGACTCTTGAGAGTCCCTTGGACTGCAAAGAGATTCAACCAGTCTATCCTAAAGGAGATCAGTCCTGGGTGTTCATTGGAGGGACTGATATTGAAGCTGAAACTCCAATACTTCAGCCACCTGATGCAGAGAGCTGACACATTTGAAAAGACCCTGATGCTGGGAAAGATTGAAGGCAGGAGGAGAAGGGGATGACAGAGGATGAGATGGTTGGATGGCATCACCGACACAACGGACATGGGTGTGGGTGGACTTCGGGAGTTGGTGATGGACAGGGAGGCCTGGCGTGCTGCAGTTCATGGGGTCACAAAGAGCTGGACACGACTGAGCGACTGAACTGAATTGAACTGAATGTACAGCCTTGATGTACTCCTTTCCCAATTTGGAACCAGTCCATTCTCCCATGTCCAGTTCTAACTGTTGCTTCTTGACCTGCATATAGATTCTCAGGAGGCAGGTAAGGTAGTCAGTATTCCCATCTCTTTAAGAATTCTCCACAGTTTCTTGTGATCCACACAGTCAAAGGCTTTGGCATAGTCAATAAAGCCAAAGTAGGTGTTTTTCTGGAACTCCCTTGCTTTTTTGATGATCTAACGGATGTTGGCAATTTGATCTCTGGTTCCTCAGCCTTTTTGAAATCCAGCTTGAACATCTGGAAGTTCATGGTTCATGTACTGTTGAAACCTCGCTTGGAGAATTTTGAGCATTACTTTGCTAGCATGTGAGATGAGTGCAATTGTGCAGTAGTTTGAATATTCTTTGGCATTGCCTTTCTTTGGGATTGGAATGAAAATTGACCTTTTCAAATAAGGGATTTGATTTAGGTCATACCTGCATGGTCTAGTGGTTTTCCCTTCTTTCTTTAATTTAAGTCTGAATTTGGCAGTAAGGAGTTCATGATCAGAGCCACAGTCAGCTTCTGGTCTTGTTTTTGCTGACTGTATAGAGCTTCTCCATCTTTGGCTGCAAAGAATATAATCAATCTGATTTTGATATCAACCATCTGGTGATGTCCATGTGTAGAGTCTTCTCTTGTGTTGCTGGTGAAGAAGGTGTTACTATGACCAGTACCTTCTTTTGGAAAAACTCTGTTAGCCTTTGCCCTACTTCGTTTTGTACCGCAAAGCCAAATTTGTGTGTTACGCCAGGTATCTCTTGACTTCCTACTTTTGCATTCCAGTCCCCTATGATGAAAAGGACATCTTTTGGGGGTGTTAGTTCTAGAAGGTCTTGTAGGTCTTCATAGAACCATTCAATTTCAGCTTCTTCAGCATTACTGGCTGGGGCATAGACTTGGATTACTGTGATATTGAATGGTTTGCCTTGGAAATGAACAGAGATCATTCTGTCATTTTTGAGATTGCACCCAAGTACTGCGTTTTGGACTCTTTTGTTGACTATGATGGCTACTCCATTTCTTCTAAGGGATTCTTGCCCACAGTAGTAGATATAATGGTCATCTGAGTTAAATTCACCCATTCCAGTCCATTCTAGCTCGCTGATTCCTAAAATGTCGATGTTCACTCTTGCCATCTCCTGTTTGACCACTTCTAATTTACCTTGATTCATGGACCTAACATTCCAGGTTCCTATGCAATATTGCTCTTTACAGCATTAGACCTTGCTTCCATCACCAGTCACATCCACAACCGGGAATTGTCTTCCCTTTGGCTCCATCTAGTCTTTCTTTCTGGAGTTATTTCTCCACTCTTCTCCAATAGCATATTGGGCACCTACTGACCTGGGGAGTTCATCTTTCAGTGTCCTATCTTTTTGCCTTTTCATACTGTCCATGGGCTTCTCAAAGGCAAGAATACTGAAATGGTTTGCATTCCCTTCTCCAGTGGACCACATTTTGTCAGAACTCTCCATCATGACCCGGCTGCCTTGGGTGGCCCTACACAGCATGGCTCTTAGTTTCTTTGAGTTAGACAAGGCTGTGATCCATGTGATTAGACTGGTTAGTTTTCTATGATTGCGGTTTTCATTCTGTCTGCCCTTTGATGGATAAGGATAAGAGGCTTATGGAAGCTTCCTGATGGGAGAGACTGACTGTGGGGGGAACTGGGTGATGATTGTACAACCATGTAAATGTACTTAATGCTGCAGAGGTGAGGTGAAGTCGCTCAGTCGTGTCCGACTCTTTGCGACCCCATGGACTGTAGCCTACCAGGCTCTTCCATCCATGGGATTTTCCAGGCAAGAGTACTGGAGTGGATTGCCATTTCCTTCTCCAGAGGATCTTCCCAACCCAGGGATCGAACCCAGGTCTCCCGCATTGTAGGCAGATGCTTTACCGTCTGAGCCACCAGGGAAGTATTTACCGTTTCATGTTTTTAAATATTTTCAAGTGTACCATTTTATGTATGTTCATTTTACCACCATTTTTTAAATAAAAACTGAGAAGAGTACTCTTAAACATTCATGCTTTAGCATGTGACACTAAATGGCACTTACTCTTGGTGAGTCTCTTTGTCCTAAAACACACTGAAACAAGTAGACTTACTATGTTGCCTTGATGTGCCCTCAGTCCAACAACCAATGATCTAATTATTTGTTTACACTGGTTTCTACATTGTCCTTTCAAATGTAGAGGATGGCTATGTCAACCTCGCCACAGCACCTCCTAAATTTTTAGTATGAATTGCGACTTTTCTTATGCGTCTGCATCCCAGGGACAGTAATAAAATTATCTGTTTACTGAATTATGGGAAAATCATTTTGGGGACTTCCAAAGCTCTACAAGAATGTAAATAAGTTAACAATATTTTTTTATGTGAGCTGACTCTAGCAAAATTGGAAAGTCCCAGCCTTGTTTTGCCCTTGGTCGCTTTCCCTTCCTCAACCAATATACAAATGCAGAGAATGTCTGTTTTCTGACATGCAGTAGATATTTGTGAACTAAATGAATAAATGTGTGAAATGCAGGTTCCAGGAAGAATCCCCTTACTGAAGGAAGGGAGAAATCCAATGTCTCATGCAAAGCAGCTCAAGTATGGACTCCAGATCAGCACATATTGAAATAGTATCATATTCTTATCGGAACAAAGCAGTTTTTAAAATAAAGCTGAAAATTATCCATTTAGAAAGAATCTTTTTCAAGTGTAACAAGGCATTTAGAAATGAGCTGATATATGGCAGAAACCTACATAATAACGTAAAGCAATTATCATCCAATTAAAAATAAACTTAAAAAACAAAAAACAACAACAACAAAGAAATGAGATTTCAATACTACTTAGTCCCTTTAATGAAGTCAAAGCCAGGAATACCGGTATGGCTTCTGGGTACCTGTCTTAAAGTCTCTGCAGATACTGCAAAAATTTCCAAGTTTTGCTAGATTGAGGGAAGAGAAATAATCTATTAGAAAGAAAAGAGTTGGAACAAAGAAATTCAGCTTTTTGTAACGTTTTGCATTTTAATTTATATATAAATGTGAATAATATATATTACGATGTTAATAAAAGATTAAAACCCAGCACTTTATGTGATTAGACTGATTAATGTTTAAAAATTATAGTGACTACTTACTACATGTGCAGTGTTATGTTGTCCAATGAGGCTAAGGAAAAGGCTAAGACTTAGTCTGGCCCTCAGAGAGCTGATAATCTAAGCAAGGAGTGGTAGCCACTGAAGAAAGCGTGAAACTGGGTGACGCTGCCCTGCAGAGAGGGGAGAATTCAGAGGTGGGCAGGAGCAGTGAGAAGTAGTCTTGACAGGGAGAGAGCAGTATAGTTAGTGTAGAAATTCCACTAGGAGATTAAAGACAGAAAGGGAATTTTAAGGGAATTTAGGAGACTGTTAAGCTAATGACCACTCGAGGAAAGAACCCAGTAACCTAGCAACAATCTACTCTACCCTGAAGGAAGGTGCATCCAAGCACCAGGAACAATCAGGCCACAAAGCCTGATAGTTAAAACACAAGACAATAGATTTGGGTTCTGAATCTTGTTACATGAAGTCAGAGAGTTAACTGTCCTTGAAGAGTAGCATTTCTGCGTGTAGCCAAGATAGGAATACAGGTCAAAGGGGATAGAAACTAAGTGAAAGGGGACATTATACTGAAACCTAAGATGAATTACCGTATTTTATTATATGGTACCATTCTCCTGCTAATATACATATGATTTAAATAGTGCCATGAAGATCCCCATTGGACAGTATAAGGTCAAAGGCGAAACTAATTATGTAAGCCTCGACGTTTACCCCAAAATGAGGAAGAAAGTGGTCCTCTCAGCTCCCACTTTTTCCTTGATTATAAAAATGTAGCCCCCTGTGTTCTCAGGGCTGCGCTCCCTTGCCTGCCTGCTTGTATCTCTCACAAGCATCCTGTGCCAATAAACTCACTCTTTGCCTATTGCTCTGCCTCAAGATGAATTATTTGTGCATCAAGATCAAAGAACCCGAGCTTTCGTCAGGACAAAAGTCCCGACAATAGGCGAGTGGTTTCAATCAAAAGAAAGTGGATTCAAATCCCCTCCTAAGTCAGAGATTGTGGGTTTAAATCCCAATCTGAGATGCGGCTGCATTTGAGTCCCACCTGAGAAGTGCAACTTCTGTCAGGGGAAATGCGGGTCTTGAGCAGAATTTGGACAGGTTGATGAAGTCAACACACAAGTCTGAAAAATTAGAATTTGTAACTTTAAAATATAAGTATGGGACTTCCTTGGTGGCCCAGTGATTAAGACTCCATGCTTACAATGCAGGGGGCACAGGATCAATCCCTGGTCGGAGAATTAAGATCCCACGTGCTGTGCTGCATGGTCAAAATATTAAAAAATTAATATACAATCAAATACATGATGAAATGTGGGGATGGGAATCCATTCAATGTTCCTGTGACCTGTGTAGGAGAAACGGAATGAAAAGCAGATTCACAGCACCACTGCCAACCATCTCCATTAACCAGACCACTATGACATGAACAGGTTCATAGAGAACCACCTCGGAATTTTCCACCCTCTGCCAATGCTGGCTAGTCCTTATACAGCAGATAAAGAAAGCAAATCAATAACCAGGGACTAGTTAGCTGCCCTCTATTTAACCCACTTACTACTGCAGCATTCAAATTACAAAATAACAGTGGCCTTGCACCATCAGGTGTTACTTTTTCATATTAATTACTGTTGGGGAAAATGTAATCATTTTAAAATGACAGCTCTTTTTCTAGTTTCCAATTTTCTAGTTAACAGGAGAGGGAAGGAGATTCATTCTGCTATTGCTTCTTTTTCCCTTTTTTTGTTAGGGAGACTTTTTAGATTGTCATCTTTTCTGTTTCATTTTCCCACCCTTTCTCTGGCAACCTCTTGTAGTTGCAACCTAGCTACTTCATGCTTGCTTGTCAGTTAAAAATGCTAGAGTGGGGAATCCTGCTGGGGTCTCAATTTCTCATTTTTACAAGAGAAATTACCCCCCACCCTCACAAGGAGATGCTGGGTGAGCAGCAGCTGGGCCACCGGTAAAAAGAGAAGGATAAATGCGTTGCCTTTGAACTTGTATGAGTCCCTCCTGCGGCTGCCCGCAATGCATATGCAGTACCTTAATTTCCCATTTCCGCTAAAAAGCAAATCTCTCCCCTCCAAAGGAGCATGAACAGACATAACCACCTCCCCGGAAATGTTTGAGGTGCTGGGTTAACAGAATGTAGACTGAAGGGAGCAGGTGGAAACTCTGTCTGAAATCTATTTCTGACGCCGGTCTCAGCAATGTTCAATTAGTGACCACAGAAACCATATAGAAAGGAGAGGCAGAGACATTTTGGATAAGAAAGAGACAGGCGACACCTCAGAGGACTTCCGTGCTTTCCACAAACATAAATCTAAACCTGGCAAAGCAAGCAGACAGGATTTCCCTGGTGGTCCAGCGGTTAAGAATTTTCCTTGTAATATAGGGGACATGAGTTCAACCCCTGGTCAGGAAACTCAGATCCCACAAGCTCTGGGATCCCCATGCCACAACGAGAGTCTGTGAGCCACAACGAAGATCCTGCATGCTCCAACTAAGACCCAATGCAGTCAAATAAATAAGTACTTTTTAAAAAAATTGAGCACAGAGAAGTAACTGGTGTGTTCCCTCTGCCTTGTCCTTTTATGCTGAGATAATTATTGACCCCACTTAGGGGTTTCAAAGGTATGCAGAATGACTCTCTAGATAGTAGAATGATTGGTCCAACGTGTAAGTTAGTGCTGGAATAATGCAATAAAGGAAAATGCCAGACTACACTTCTCAAGGACTTGTCAGTTCATCAGTACCTTCTCGCCTTCCTTCCAGAAATGTTTTTGAAACTCTGCCCTACATTAGGCTGCCTTTGGTGCTAAGGCCATGTCCTGTCTCCTTTTCCTCTGAAGCTGGAACCATAAAGAAGGAGAGTCCCAGGAGTCCTGGTCCCCCAGCTCCACAGGAAAGACTCTTCCTGTGATACAGCCACTATGTATGGTCAGGAAAGTGATTCAGATGCTGGAAGACACGCAGTAGATCAGAGGAAATGGTCAAGTCAATGTGGGTTTGCAAATGGTGAAGATAGAGTCTTGGGGCAGTAAGACACAGGGAGGTGAGATGGAGCGTGCATGGAATGAGCACAGGAATTAGCTGTGAAAATCCAGGATGCTGGCTACTGCATACAGGTGAGCTTTAGGGATGCACCTCTCCACTTAAAGTGGGCTTTCCTGTTGCAGGATAAACTGGAACCCACAAGGATCAGCTGAACCCCAGTGGGTCTCTCACAGCCTTCAAACCTCCAGATTGGAGGCTAAACACCACCTGGCCCAGGAGTCAGCAAGAATGAAGGAGGCATGGAAGGTGAGCCAAGCTCAGTGGCCATAGCAGCACTTGGTGGCCCAGACATACTGTCGATGGCTTTTCTTCTGCCTTCTGACCTCACACTAAACAGCTTCCTGCTAAAACTGTGGAGAAGGAGGTTCTGGGAAATGTAGTTCCAATTTCCCTAAGTGACAAGGCACAAACCCAGCTTGTTTAGGTTGTGACAAGTACAAAATAGCTAATGGGTTATGCTGTCCTTCTTGTTTGTACTTTACGACTTGAAAATGTGAAAGTGTTAGCCCCTCAGTCATGTGTGACTGCTTGTGACCCCATGGACTGTAGCCCAGGCTCCTCTGTCCATGGAATTCTCCAGGCCAGAATACTGGAGTGGGTCTTCCTGACCCAGGAATCCAGCAGAGGTCTCAGGCAGATTCTTTACCAATTGAGCTATCAGGGAAGCCTATATGTGTGTGTGTGTGTATACATATATATATACATACATATATATGTAATGGAATATTAGTCATAAGGAATGAAATAATATCATTTGCAGGAACATGGATGGACCCGAGATTTTCATACTAAATGAAGTCAAACAAAGACAAATCTTATGATACTATTTATATGTGGGATCTGAAAAAAAAAAGATTCAGTTGCACTTGTTAACAAAACAGAAATAGGACCACAGACATAGAAAACATGTGGTCTTTAGTGAAGAGAAACAGCAGCCCCAGATGAGACAGAGGCAGAGGTGAATGAACACACACGTCTGGCACTGAGCGAGATGTCCTCAGAGCAGAGGTGAGCATCTACCTAGAGAACTCTGTGGCAGAGCCTGGTCCTGCTCATCTTCTTCTGAGTGCCAGGGAGGAAGGCAGTAATGACCTACACAGGAAGGAACTCTTGCTTCGTGCCCTGACAGCACCAACACTTCCCCACCCTGCTTTGTGCAAAATTCGGATAATGAATTCTATCCACATCTACAAGTAAATGTGTTGGGGTTGAGGAGGCTGGCCAGGGTGGGGCAGCAGCTCAGGGCCAGAGGTTTGTGATGATCTCTGTGCAGCTTTTGTTTTGTTCTTCATTCTTCCTCCATCTCTTCGTAACTACAGAAAAGAAGATGAGGGAGATGAGGAGGGTAAGATATAGCAGTCGTTAGATGAAGGTGGGAGTTGGTAGAAGGCCCCACTGTTTGTGATGCCTTAGGATGAGCAGACAGCAAGAAGAACCATCATGGCAGAAGTTGTCTTTGGGGCCGCCTTATATTCAAATCATTTTTATCTTCTCAATTGCTTCTGGTCAAGATGTGAGAAAATAGGTATTCTCTAGCTTAGACCCTCTGCCTTTCTGCCAGGTGGGGTGGGGGTCTTTTCCTTTCTCTTTGTCTTTTACCTACTCTATCGCACTTTCTGGAAACTCTGAACTGTCTACTTAAACACATGGTCCTAATTTTTTGTACAATCTCAGCCTTTGGGCACAATCTCAGCCTCAAATGTCTGTTTCAACTCCCAAACATTTTAGCTAAGACACCCTGCTTTTTTTTTTTAGGTGATTCCCAGTGATGAAGTGAGTGTTTATAGGTATAGTTTTTGTCTGTTAAATCATCAGACAAAAATGGCTAGACAAATTCCGACCTAAATCAGAAGATCATGTTTGAGAGATAGTCCAGCTTAAAATCATGGCTAAAGCTTCCAAAGCCTTTCTCCAAGGCCGTGTGACTTAAGTTGAAGAAAGCCAAATAAAGGTGTTCAAACCCCAAATCACAGAGGCAGAGGATTTCAATCTCCTGCATTGATTGCGGACAAGCTGCTTCCTCCAAGCCTTCTAGTTGGGGAGCAGTGGGAACTGTATATTTAACAATGATTGATGGGATTCTTGACCAACATATATCGTAGTGTAAATAACTTCCTATTTTATAGTCCTCATGTCAGAAATCCATACCATCAGATGGTCTTTCCACAACACTTCCCCTGTGAGAGGGTTGGGGATTTACTGCAAGTTTTCATTCAGTCTTTTCTGAGTAAGTATATTCCAAGGCCAATGATAAGCTATAACTTGGGCGGGGGTAGGGGGGGTCATTTCAAGGAAATCTGTGCATGTGCTCTAAGTCTCTTCAGTCGCGTCCAACACTATGACTATGGAGGTAGCCTACAAGGCTTCTCTGTCAATGGGAATTCTACAGACAAGAATACTGGAGTGGGTTGCCAGGCCCTCCTTCAGGGGATCTTCCAGACTCAGGAATAAACCTGCATCTCTTAGGTCTCCTGCACTGGCAGGATTCTTTACCATTGGCACCATCTGGGAAGCCCCTCAAGGAAGTCTAAGACATTGGAATTGAGAAAAAAAAAGTCCCTGTGACCTAGAACTGAAAACCTAATTTTCAGTCCCTGCAAACAAGAGGATCTGACAGTCCTCAGGTCATTTCCACTGTGGAAGCATGTGTGTGAGTGATGTGCATCCAGGCACCCACTCGCCCTCTAGGAGGTCCCCGGAGGGAGTATGGTCCAGTGGTGGGACCCATGTCCTAAGTGGCTGCACAATCCCCAGGAAAGGAAATGAATGAGATCTACCACGTCAGTTTCGAGGACTGTCAAATCAAAGGCGTGTGCTTTTAAACATCTTTACTTAGCCCACGTGACTAGCATGTCTACTTTGTTCTGCTTCCACATTGTGAAAAGAAGGTGGCTACTTAGCTTGTGAATTGAAATTTGAAAGAGTCTGGAAATCTGTAAAAGAAAGAGATGTAGGTGGTATTGTTTCCTTGCTATAAACAAAGAATTTACCTGACCTGATTGCCATTAGCATTTATTCACTAATCTTAACATCAGATAGCTTTGGTTGCATGTTTTGACTACTTAGATTCCTAATTATCCTGTTATCATGGCCATAATTGGGCTGAAAGACATATTTCATTCTATATCATCATTTACAGAATGAAATAACACACACTAATTTGAACTATATAAATGTTCCCATCTTTGAAAAAACTGAGCCTTTAAATTACACTTAGAAACCTTTATATTTAAAAAAAAATGCATATGAGAATAGATACATAGATACATATAACTGGGGCTTCCCCAAGTGACTTAGTGGTAAAGAATCCTCCTGCCAGTGCAAGAGACTCAGATTCGATCCCTGGGTTGGGAAGACCGTCTGGAGGAGGACATGACAACCCACTCTGGTATTCGTGCCTGGAGAATCTCACGGACAGAGGAGTCTGGTGGGCTACAGTCCGTGGGGTCTCAAAGAGTTGGACAAAACTGAAGCAACTTAGCATGCATGTATATGTATAACTGATTCACTTTACTGTCCACCTGAAACTAACACAACACTGCAAATCAACTATAATTTTTTAAATTTACATTTAATTAGAGGATAATTGTCTTACAATGTTCTGATGATTTCTGCTGCACAGCAACATGAATCAGCTCTATGTATACATATATCCCCTCCCTCTTGAATATTGCTCCCACTGCCCCCAATCCCACCCTTCTAGGTCATCAGAGAGGACCGAACTGAGCTCACTGTGCTATACAGCAGCTTCCCACTAGCCATCTATTTCACACATGACAGTGTATATATGTCAATACTACTGTCTCGATTCACCCCACCCTTTCTTTCCCCCTGTGTTCACATGTCTGCATCTTTATTCCTGCCCTACAAATAGGTTCATCAGTACTATTTTTCTAGATTCTATAAATACGTGCGTTAATATATTATATTTGTTTTTCTCTTTCTGACCTATTTCACTCTATATAACAGGTTTTAGTTTCACCTACCTCACTACCACTGACTCAAATTCATCCTTTTTTATGACTAATATTCCACTGTATATATGAACCACAACTTCTGTATTCATTCATCTATTGATGGACATGGAACATCTAGGTTGGTTCTGTGTCCTGCTGGTGCTGCTACTACTGCTAAGTCGCTTCAGTCGTGTCCAACTCTGTGCGACCCCATAGACAGCAGCCCACCAGGCTCCCCAGTCCCTGGGATTCTCCAGGCAAGAACACTGGAGTGGGTTGCCATTTCCTTCTCTAATGCGTGAAAGTGAAAAGTGAAAGTGAAGTCGCTCAGTCGTGTCCGACTCATAGCGACCCCATGGACTGTAGCCTACCAGGCTTGTAAATAGGGCTGCAGTGAACACTGTTGTTTTTAGTTGATAAGTCATGTCTGACTCTTTCACAACCTCATGGACTGTAGCCCACCAGGCTCCTCTGCCCATGGAATTTCTTCAGGCAAGAATACTGGAGTGGGTTGCCTGATCCATCTCCAAGGGATCTTCCCCACCCAGGGATGGAAACCGTATCTCCTGCATTACAGGCAGATTCTTTACCACTGAGTCACCGCAACAAACATTGGGGTAAAACAAATTTTTTCATTTAAAAGAGTCAAAAAACAGTGGTTGTGAGCTGAGACTTCTGTTCTGACTAGAGGCCAGTTAGACCTCCAGCCTTGCAGGAACTGTGACCTTCCAGGGCAGAGGAGGAATAACAGTTCCTGCTGCCTGAGGGATATGTGTGTCCCACAAAGTGTCACGTGACCCCTGTGTCACAGTCTTTCCATGTGCTTGAGTGCAGGTTCCAACCCCCCAGAAAAACTAACCCAGAATTTGGGGCTTTCTGCATTCGTAAATTCTTCTGCACATTACATTACAAGAATAAGTGCCCTAACTCTGGAACCAGTTAGTTCAGAGTCCCCTGCAGGGAGGTCTTAGTACTGCTCGTGGAAAGTGGATGTGGCTCCCATTTCCAGGGTCACCAAGTCTCCCTGTTCCTCGGTGGCCCCCCACCCTCCCCTAGTTGTGTGCCGGTGAGTGTTCATCGTTGTCTAGTAAACCTGGGAGGTGCTACACTCATCCGATCCACTTGGGGTTCCTGGCTCTGCCTCTGGTCCCCCCACCTTCATTCCCAGCCAGGTCCCTTGACCAATAAGAATGAGGCTTGGAAACAAACCCAAGCTCGCCTTTCCTCCTCCAGAAGCTTTCCTCAGGCTCCTGAGTCCTCACCAGGGAAAGTCACTCCTGCTCAGCCCTGGGCTGGAAATGGGGTGCTGGAGCTCCTTGCCAGGTCTGTGCAGTTCAACCCCGGATACAGAACTTCCTCCTCTCAAATGACTGCCTCGCCTGCAATTCTGTAGCTTCCAGAAATTATTTCCTTATTTTAGAAAGTGCTGCCTCAGAGAAATGATTTGACCACTGTAAGTGTTTCGAGGTCACTTTCAGACCGCTGCTATTCTTAAAGTGAAAGTGAAGTCACCCAGTCATGTCTGACTCTTTGCGACCCCATGGACTGTAGCCAGCCAGGTTCCACTGTCTGTGGGGATTCTCCAGGCAAGAATACTGGAGTGGTTTGCCATTTCCTTCTCCAAAAGCACCATTATTCTTAAAGGAGTGGGTAATCTTCTACTTGTCTGGGACTCTCCCCTGGGGTGTAATTTTGTTAAAGATGATACCTGGGGGTACTTGCCTGGTGGCACAGTGGATAAGAATCCACCTGCCAATGCAGGGGATATGGGTTTGATCCCTGGTCTGGGATGATTCCACATGCCGTGGTGCAACCAATCCCACACACCTAGAGCCTGTACTCCACAACAAGAGAGGCCACTGCAGTGAGAAGCCCGAGCACCGCCAACAAGAGTAGCCCTGGCTCGCCGCACATGGAGAAAGCCTGAGCAAAGCAATGAAGACCCAGTGCAAACAAATATAAATAAGTTAGATAAATGAGTGACTAAAAAAACATGATACCTGTAGTCAAAAGGGCCTTTTAGTAGGAGCTGTGAAAGGTTCCACCTTTTCTGAGATAACTGCTAGCAACTGGGGCTAGTAACGTAGCAGGCACTTCTCCCCTTATCACCTGCTGAGAAGCACAATTCACTAGCATCTGCCACAGCAGGCTTCCTCCTGCATAAGTGGGGGAAGAAGGGGAGGGAAGCACGACTCAAGGGAGATAGACAAAGAGAAAGACTTTATACCCAGAACCCCAAGGCGACATTTTCATCCTTCCTGACCACAAAATGATGGGTCGTTTTCCTAACCAAGATCACAGGAGTTCATGCAGTTTAAAGAAGAATTCCAAAATCTGCTATTCTATATTATGCAGCATTGTAAATCAATAATGCCTCAGTAAGATTAACTAATTAATTCTTTAAAAAACCTGCCATTCTCCCACAACATTGTTGTAATGCAACTTGCTTTCCTTGGTATTATTTAGATCAGGTTTATAGGAAGATACAAAAGGCCAATAGTTAGCAGCTTAAAAATGTATATGTGTGTGAGCTCTAAGTATTAGCATCACAAATAACTTCCTGTTCTGGGCCTTTAGCCAGCAGTTGACTAGTTTATATCACTAGTAATCTGTGATAATAGATTATACGGACAGTGGTCTAAGTGCTGTGTATGCATTGACTCACTTAAAACTCCTAGCAGCCCTATGATACTAATATTGCTGTTTTATAGATGATGTAAATGAGGCACAGAGAGATAAACACCTAGTCCAAGGTCACAATAGTGACTAGAGGGGCCAGAAGAGTTCAGGTCCTCGCTGCTCAAGGTGTGGTCCCTTGACTAACAGCTTGGGAGTCTCCCGAGAGCTTAGTAGAAATGCAGGCTCTCAAGCCTGGAATTGGAATCTGCATTTTAACAAGGCTTCCCAGGTAATTTACATGCACACTGAAGTTTAAAAACCATGGGCTTAGATAGTCTTAGATTTTTTTCTCTCTGTACTCATTAAAAATTCAATTATAGCTTAAGACTATAGGAAATAATGTGTACTTGGCTGATTTAGTATAAAAAATAGGACCGTAAGATGACTTTTGAGTCCTCTCCAAGATCTTCTGAAGATAAATAGCATATATTATTTTTTAAGTCCAAAAAGTTATTGAATTCTTATTATATCAGGCATTCTCATTTCATTAAGTCATCAGAGAATATGTCTTCTCCAACACCACAGTTCAAAAGCATCAGTTTTGCAAATCAAATCTATGGCCATCAGCAAAATATCTACAAACAATAAAAGCTGACGAGGGTGTGGAGAGAAGGGCACCCTCCTACACTGTTGGAGGGAATGTAAATCAGTACAGCCACTATGGAGAACAGTATGGAGTTTCCTTAAAAAACTAAAAATAGAGCTACCATATGATCCAGCAATACCACTACTGGGAATATGTCTGGAAAAGATGGACCTCTAATTCAAAAAGTGCTTGCACCCCAGTGCTCATTGCAGCACTATTGACAATAGCCAAGACATGGAAACATCTTAAATGTCCATCAATAGAGGAAGAGACAAAGAAGACGTGGTACATATTTACAATGAAATACTACTCTGCCATAAGAAGAATGAAATAATGCCATCTGCAGCAACATGGATGGATCTAGAGATTACTGCACTAAGTGAAGCAAGTCAAAGGCAAATTATATGATATCACTTATATGTGAAATCTAAAAACAATTATACAAATGACGTTATTTACAAAACAGACTCACCGAAGTAGAAAGCAAACACGGTTACCAAAGGTGAGAGGAGTGGGGGAAGGGATAAATTAGGAGCTTAGGGTTAATATATATACATGCCTATATATAATATAGGCTTCCCTGGTGCCTCAGTGGTAAAGAATCCACCTGGCAATGCAGGAGACATGGGTTTGATCCCTGGGTTGAGAAGATACCCAGGGGAAGGAAATGGGAACCTATTCCAGTATTCTTTCCCGGGAAATCCCATGGACGGAGGAGCCTGGCAGGCTACAGTCCATGGCGCTGTAAAAGTCAGACACAGCTTAGTGACTAAACAGCAACATATGTAAAATAGATAACCAATAATGACCTACTGTATGGCTCAGCGAGCTATACTCAATATTCTGTAATAACCTATATGAGAAAAGAATCTGAAAAGGAATGTATATGTAATGTGTAACTCAATCACTTTGCTGTACAACTGAAACTAACACACCATTGTAGATCAATTATACTCCAATAAAAAGAACGGAAGAAAAAGGGTTAGGAGGAGCTAGGACATGGCAGCTCCACTGACAGCTCTGCTTCGTGAATCGAGGTCCTCACATTGATTTCCTCGCAGGTGGCACAGTGAACCATCCCCTAACCTTTGACAAAATGGTTACTTTTTTCAAACCCTGTCTCCAAAACACAAAACATTTTTTACTTAATCCTGAGCACATTTCTCCATCATTTAAGGTAGTGACATTAATGTAACCTAACAGAGTATCCACCTTGGAAAATTAAATCAAAGCCCAGAAAAGCAAATCATCTCTTCTCCTTTAGTTGATGCCATAAAGTTGTATATTGTCTAAAAAGCAAAACAAAAACTAGAGTATGAGACAAAGCTCATCCTTAGAAGTCTTCTTCTAAGGGCTTCGTTTAGATGCTTTTCAGAGTGATGCCAGCAACTGGTTTTTTTTTTTCTGGAAGTCACATTGGTGATGATTCACCCGGCCAGTTATTTAAGGTAGAATTTATTTGAAACTGCTGTCACTTGCAGATAAATTTTGATTCAGGCAAATTACGTGCTACAATTACAGAATAAAATGCTGATTAGCCAACAAAATGTGTCAGGCCCATTAAAATATGTAAGCTTTATCATGAATTAGTTTTTTACAAGGTGACATGTTCGCTTCCTGAATTACAATGATGAGACTTAAGCTGAATTTCCAGGAGGGCTGTTTGGTTCTTTCTTCTAATAGGAAACCACTGGCACTTTTATATGAAGTCATTTTCTATTTTTAAAACAACTGCATTTGAGACATAACTATGAGTGTGACAGTTTCACAGGGCGAAAAGCGAGATGAATAAATGGGTCTGAAACCCAGGCTAATGGAGTGAGCTTTTCAAAATCACATACACATTTATGTACTTCTCTCACCACTTATAGCTTCATTCATCATGTTTTTTGGCCATTTCCTAGAGAGTATTTCCAATTCTAATATATTTCTAACAAAAGCCCCATTGTGGAATTCTGCAATATTCCTGGTTTACGTGTACAGATTTTCTAGTAGATCTCTGATGGCTGAATAAATACATTAATATATTTACTTAGTAATCTGGATAACTTGGGCTTCCCAGGTGGCTCAGTGGTAAAGAATCCACCTGCCAATTCAGGAGATGCAAGAGACATGGGTTCGACCTCTGGGTCAGGAAGATCCCTCGGAGAAGGGAATGGCAACCCAATCCAGTATTCTTGCCTGGGAAATTCCACAAATGGAGGAGCTTGGCGGGCTACAGTCCATGGGATCGCAAAGAGTCAGACACAACTAGCATGCACGCACCTGCCTGGATATAACGTACATCAGTCACCATATCAACAAGAAGCAGGCCTAGGCTGTAATCCTTCTGATCAAGACTATGTGACCTTGAGCAGGTGACTCAGTTCTCTGAACCTCAGTATTCTCATCTGAAAAATGACAGGTTAAATTGATTATCTTTTATGGGGCCTTTTAAATTTAATATTCCATAGGAATTATTCCATCAGTCTCTCAATTTGGACCAAGTAGAAATTTATTTTAAAAATCTTAATAAAAAATGTACCTTTTAAAATGTAATTTTATAACTTCAAAGCAGCATGGAACCTGGAATTGAGTAAACAAATAGTATCATTTGTTTGCAAACAGATGTAAAAATACATAACCAAGCTCTAAGATACTTTAAAATCACTTCAGAATTTTGTTTATGATATTAGTTTTCATAGTAAGGAGATTTTAATGCCAAAATAACACTATCTATAAAATCTCTTCACTGTGTAATAAAACTTAGCAAATTGATAATAAAACTTACATGAAAGAAAAAGCCGGCAAATAAAATGTTTCAAATATACAGACAAGAAAAGTACCCCCCACCAAATTAAACTCACGTTTATCCAAAACATATGGATTCTAAACATTAAAACAATGTTCGACTTTGGGGGAATTGGTTGGGAAACGATATAAAGGAACATTTTAGGATGGCAAAAATATTCATGTTCTTAATCTAAAAAGTAAGTGCATTGGTGTGTTCACTTTGTAAAATGTGATCTAGCTGGACACTAGGTGAATATATTTACTCAAGCGTATGTTTCATATCAACTTTTTAAGAAGTTTTAAAAGTTGGACCTACTGACACTTTTTTCCACAAGAATCTTTATCCCTTTATTAGTTGTAGAATAGATAAAATCTAAGATCCATCCATCATATAGGAGGCAATTTATTCTCTAATTATGCCAGTCCAAAGAAAGGAGAAGGAAACAAAACTTTAAGAAGCACAGGGAGCAGCTTGTGAAGCACCCCATGAGGTAATGGTCCTCCATCCCCACCTTGTCTACTTGGTTCCTCAAGGCCTTTGCAATTGGCTTTCTGTCTCCTTTTCATGTCATGCTACATTCCCAGGACATCTGTGGTGAATATTTAGATTAAATAGGAAAATGGGACAACGTATGATGTTCTACCACACAACTGCACTCATCTCACATGCTAGTGAAGTATTGCTCAAAATTCTCCAAGCCAGGCCTCCACAATATGTGAACCGTGAACTTCCAGATGTTCAAGCTGGTTTTAGAAAAGGCAGAAGAACCAGAGATCAAACTGCCAACATCTGCTGGATCATTGAAAAAGCAAGAGAGTTCCAGAAAGAGATGTTTGTTTGTTTGTTTGTTTGTTTCCCAGAAAAACATCTATTTCTGCTTTACGGACTATGCTAAAGCCTTTGACTGTGTGGATCACAATAAACTGTGGAAAATTCTGAAAGAGATGGGAATACCAGACCACCTGACCTGTCTCTTGAGAAACCTATATGCAGGTCAGGAAGCAACAGTTAGAGCTGGACATGGAACAACAGACTGGTTCCAAATAGGAAAAGGAGTACATCAAGGCTGTATATTGTCATCCTGTTTATTTAACTTATATGCAGAGTACATCATGAGTAACACTGGACTGGAAGAAACACAAGCTGGAATCAAGATTGCCGGGAGAAATATCAATAACCTCAGATATGCAGATGACACCACCCTTATGGCAGAAAGTGAAGAGGAGCTAAAGAGCCTCTTGATGAAATGAAAGAGGAGAGTGAAAAGGTTGACTTAAAGCTTAACATTCAGAAAACTAAGATCATGGCATCTGGTCCCGTCACTTCATGGGAAATAGACGGGGAAACAATGGAAACGGTGTCAGACTTTATTTTTTGGGGCTCCAAAATCACTGCAGATGGTGATTGCAGCCATGAAAGTAAAAGACGCTTACTCCTTGGAAGGAAAGTTATGACCAACCTAGACAGCATATTTAAAAGCAGAGACATTACTTTGCCAACAAAGGTCCGTCTAGTCAAGGCTATGGTTTTTCCTGTGGTCATGTATGGATGTGAGAGTTGGACTGTGAAGAAATCTGAGCACCAAAGAATTGATGTGTTTGAACTGTGGTGTTGGAGAAGACTCGTGAGAGTCCCTTGGACAGCAAGGAAATCCAACCAGTCCATCTAAAGGAAATCGGTCCTAGGTATTCTTTGGAAGGAATGATGCTAAAGCTGAAACTCCAGTACTTTGGCCACCTCATGCGAAGAGTTGACTCATTGGAAAAGACTCTGATGCTGGGAAGGATTGGGGGCAGGAGGAAAAGGGGACGACAGAGGATGAGATAGCTGGATGGCATCACCGACTCGATGGATGTGAGTTTGAGTGAATTCCGGGAGTTGGTGATGGACAGGGAGCCCTGGCGTGCTGCCATTCATAGGATCACAAAGAGTCGGACACGACTGAGCGACTGAACTGAACTGATGATGTTCTAACAAGAACAACAGATAATACGTATCTAGAAGACAAAAAAACATCTTATTCACATTCATTTTTGTATCCTTCGAAGCTCATGGCCAACTTTTCAGTATTCAATAAGGATTCAATTTCTATTTGTTACATTCAATTTCAAATATATATGATAAAAATTTAGCATCAAAAATATTTTTAAAGGGAAAAATATTAAAATTGGGCAGAAAAATAAAATGTAATGAATCAGCAAATTAGTTTGTTAGTGGCAGTACACTGAGTAAATACACATGAATCATCTCGCAGAATAATGGAGTCTCACTAGAGATGAAAGAGATTGAAATTTAAACAATTATAGCTATTAATAAGTATGAAGAGTGTTACACTTACAGCAAAAAGGGAAAATTTTATTTTAAAATTAAATTGAAAGTGAAAGTATTACTCATGTAGCCGTGTCTGCCTCTTTGCCACCACACGGACTGTAGCCCGCAGGGCTCCCCTGTTCAGGGAATTCACTGCCTTCATGTGATCTTCCCGACCCAGGGATCAAACCTGGGTCACCTGCATTGCAGGAAGATTCTTTACCAGCTGAGCCATTAGAGAAGCCCCCAAATTAAATTAGGCTTTAGTAAAAACTCCATAGAACTATTAAAAGTGCTCTGAAATCATCCTCAAAATTTCTGCAAAACTTTTCAGCTATTTCCTCATCCTCTGATAATCCACTTAGTTTTTCCTCACATACGAGCATTCAGCATAAATTTTAAAATGATTTCTCATGATATTTGATTGCTTTTTCATTAATTATTAATAGTGACAAAATATTTTGCATGTTTTTATTGCAATTATATGATATTTGATGTATAGTACACAGCACATCAACTTTTTATTTGCCTAACCAGAGTTCATATCCCCTTACACCAATATCTTTACAAGAACATGAGCTTCTCATTGAGATCAGTTCCAAATTCTGAAAGAAGAGAACTAAGTCCCAACAACTTAGAAAGGTCCTAAGTGACGGGTCTAGGAGAAATTGAAATTGTAACGTCTGATCTGCATATGATATGTTGACCACAGCAGCATTCAAGCAACAAGCTTGCCCAAAGAGTTGGACCTCAAGAGCCAGATTCCAATTTTGGAAAACACAGAGGAGAGAGGAACACATTAAATGACATGACACCAGGCAAATTCAGAATGTTGGGTATTTCTGCTGGATGACCCGCCCAGTCTCTGCAACAAGAAAAGAAAGAAGACTATACCAGCTTATTGTTGCTGTTGTTCAGTTGCCAAGTCATGTCTGACTCTGCGACCCCATGAACTGCAGCACACCCAGGCCTCTCTGTCCTTCACCTTCTCCCAGAGTTCACCCAAGTTCATGTCCATTGAATTGGTGATGCCATCAAACCATCTCATCCTTGGCTGCCCCTTCTCCTTTTGCCTTCAATCTTTCCCAGCATCAGGGTATTTTCCAATGAATTGGCTCTTCAAATTAGGTGGCCAAAGTACTGGAGCTTCAGTTTCAGCATCAGTCCTTCCAATGAATGAGTATTCAGGGTTGATTTCCCTTAGGATGGACTGGTTTGATTTGCTTGCTATCCAAGGAACTCTCAAGACTCTTATCCAGCATCACAGTTTGAAAACATCAGTTCTTCAGCATTCAGCCTTCTTTATGGTCCAACTCTCACATCCATACAAGACTACTGGAAAGACCATAGCTTTGATGATATGGACCTGTCTTTGTTTTTCAATATGCTATCTAGGTTTGTCATAGCCTTTCTTCCGAAAAGCAACCGTCTTCTAATTTCATGGCTGCAGTCACCATCCACAGTGATTTTGGAGCCCAAGAAGAGAAAGTCTGTCACTGCTTCCACCTGTACCAGCTTATAGGACATCAAAGGAGAGAACACAACCAAATGCAATGTGTGGACCTAATTCGGATCCATATTTTTGCAATCAACTGTAAGAATGCATTTTAGAGGCAATGAGGGAAATATTACCATGGACTAGTTATTACATATTGTCAGAGGATAGTTTTATATTTTGCTAGATGTGATAATGACAATGTGGCTGTGTAAGAATATGTTCATTTGGTGGGTGGGGGGTGATGCACAGTGAAATATGTGGGGCTTTCCATGTGGCTTCAGTTCAGTTCAGTTCAGTTCAGTTGCTCAGTCGTGTCCGACTCTTCTGCGACCCCATGAATCGCAGCACGCCAAGCCTCCCTGTCCATCACCAACTCCTGGAGTTCACTCAGACTCGCATTCACTGAGTCAGTGATGCCATCCAGCCATCTCTTCCTCGGTCGTCCCCTTCTCCTCCTGCCCCCAATCCTTCCCAGCATCAAAGTCTTTTCCAATGAGTCAACTCTTCGCATGAGGTCGCCAAAGTACTGGAGTTTCAGCTTTAGCATCATTCCTTCCAAAGAAATCCCAGGGTTGATCTCCTTCAGAATGGACTGGTGTAAAGAATCCCCCTGCCAATGCAGGAGAGATAGGAGACTCAGGTTCTATCCCTGGGTCGGGAAGATCCCCTGGAGAAGGATATGGCCACTCACTCCAGTATTCTTGCCTGGAAAATCCCATAGACAGAGAAGGCTGTCCATGGGATCTCAAAGAGTCAGACACGACTGAGCAACTTAGCATGCATGCTTGTGAAATATGTAGGGTATAATAGAATATCTGAATATCTGAAATTCACTTTTAAATATTTTAGCAAATGAAAAAGAAAAAACTATGTGATCAAATGTGGGAAGTTTTTGATAAATTGTTGAATATGAATGACAGTAAGTGGGATATGTTTTAAAATATTCATAACAAAATTTTTTAATGTTATAGTAAAAAGATTGATATATAACTCCCCATTATCAAAAATATATAACAGTGACTTTAAAAACTATTTGCAGACTTTAAATACAAATATATTGTTCATAGTCTTTTAGACACTCCTCTGAAGTCTCTGGCCTCAATAAGTTTGTATCTTTCACCACCTAATTCCACTCACTGTAAATATATCATGAGAAAATAACAGAAGGAAAAACAGCCAAAAGTATTCATACAGCTTTAACTGTAACAGAAGAAATTTGGAATTTAAATATAAAATATAGGAGAACATGAAGTGAATTATTATGCATCAACATAATGTAAAACCTGAAGCCTATCAAAAGTGATAAGAATTTGAGCTATGTAAACAGGCAATGGCACCCCACTCCAGTACTCTTGCCTGGAAAATCTCTTGGATGGAGGAGCCTGGTGGGCTGCAGTCCATGGGGTCGCTAAGAGTCGGACAGGACTGAGCGACTTCACTTTCAATTTTCACTTTCATGCATTGGAGAAGGAAATGGCAACCCACTCCAGTGTTCTTGCCTGGAGAATCCCAGGGACAGGGGAGCCTGGCAGGCTGCTGTCTATGGGGTCCCACAGAATCGGACATGACTGAAGTGACTTAGCAGCAGCAGCAAACACATGAAACCAAGTACACACTGACACAGTTTATAAGAAATTTTAAGGATCATTAAAACTCTTTCATGGTTGCAAGTGACAGAAAAGCCAACCTAGGCTGGCTTAAGGAGAAAAGGAAATCAATTGGCTGATGGAAATGAAAAGTTTAAAAGACAAGAAAATCACCGTGAAATCAATGATAGACAAATGAAAACACAAAATAGGAAAAAATTTTAGAAGAAAACAAGGGCAAAAATCTAGGAGACTCTGGATTTGGTGATGGATTTTTAGATACAATATTAAAGCATAATGAAAGAAAAATCGATTATTAAAACTGAATTAATAAATGTTAAATATTAAAGTGGTTTATTAAACTAAATATTAAAGTTGTTTATTAAAACTAAAACTTGTGCTCTGCTCTGTCAAAGACTACGATAAGAAAATGAAAAGACAAGCCACAAACCAGGAGAAAATATCTGCAGAACATTTTTCTGATAAAAGACTTGTCTCTAAAATACATGTAGAACTGTTAAAACTCAACAATAAGAAAATAAACAATTATTTTATAATAGGCAAACATTATGAACAGACATCACATCAAAGAAAATATTCAGATGGCAAATAAGTATATGGTCATTGGCCATTACGGAATCATGAATTAAAACAGCAATGAGACATAACTATATCTGGTAAGAATGGCTAAAGGTGAGAACAGAAAGACCACCAAATGCTGACATGGGTGCAAAGTAACAGGGACTCTCACTGAACTGCAAGCAAGACCGCAAAACGGTACAGCTGCTATGCAAGACAATTTGGCAGTTTCTTTTCTGATCTTTTGTTGTTGTTGGAGTATAGTTGCTTTACAATGTTGGGCTTCCCTGGTGGCTCAGAGGGTAAAGCATCTGCCTGCAGTGCAGGAGAGCTGGGTTCGATCCCTGGGTCAGGAAGATCCCCTGGAGAAGGAAATGGCAACCCACTCCAGTACTCTCGCCTGGAAAATCCCATTGACAGAGAAGCCTGGTAGACTACAGTTCATGGGATCTCAAAGAGTCGGACACGACTGAGCGACTTCACTTCACTTCACTTCACAATGTTGTGTTGGTTTCTGCTGTACCACAAAGTGACTCAGCTATATGTATACATATATCCCCTCCCTCTTAACCCTCCCTCCCACTCACACCCACCCCACCCCTCTAGGTCATCGCAGAGCACAGAGCTGAGCTCCCTGTGCTATGCAGCAGCTTCCCACTAGTTAGTTATTTTCTTTACACGTGGTAGTATATATATGTCAACCCTTCTTTCCCAGTTCGTCTCACTCTCCCCTTCCTGCCCTGTGTCTACACATCTGTCCTCTATGCGTGCATCTCTATTCCTTCCCTGCAAACAGCTCATCTGTACCATCTTTCTAGATTCCACTCATATGCATTAAGATACGATATTTGTTTTTCTCTTTCTGACTTATTTCAACTTGGCAGTTTCTTACAAAACTAAACAGAGACTTACCATATGATTCAGCAATCACATTGCTGAGTATGTACCAAATTGATTTGAAAACATATCCATGCAAAAGTCTCATAGAAGTTTTTTTTTTTTTTTCCTCAGAATTGCCAAGATGATCAGGTAAACAAATTGTAACACAACTCTACAATGGAAGGCTATTCAGCGATAAAAATAAGCGAACACTCCAGCCATGAAAAGACATGGAGGAAATTTCAATGCACATTGACAAGAGAATGAAGCCAATCTGAAAAGGCTACCCACTGTATGACTCCAGCTCTATGATACCCAGGAAAAGGCAAAACTTTAGAGAGAGAGAAAGGATCAGTGGTTGCCAGGAACTCAGTGAGGGAAGAGGGGGGATGTGTAGGTGAAGCACAGGGACGTTTAAAGGGTGGAAAAGTACTGTCATGGTGGGTATGTGACCTTACAAAGTTGTCAAAACCTGAAGACTTATAGCACAGAGAGCAACCTTGGTGTACACAAATTTTAAAAATCATTTAGGAGTCTGGGGGATTTTAGAATAGAATTCAGACAGTGACAGGAGAATAACCGTGTTACAAATATATAAACCAGTCTCACTGGAGGGAGTGGGTGAAAGGAGCTCACCTTTGGTAACTTCGACCTTAAGCAACTTTGGAAATGAGCAGAGCCCTAAGCCCAAAAGCAAAAGGAAGGTAAGGAAGCATTGTACTCTAGCTGACAAAGTTTCTTCTCCTGAGGTACTGGTTAGCATTTCTGATACTTGTATACACATATATAGGGCTTCTCTAGTGGTTTAGATGGTAAAGAATCTGCCTGCAATGAGGGAGACCTGGTGGGAATTAAACAGTTAAATAAATGGATGGCAAAGAGCGGGAGCCAAGCTTCTCATGATTGCAGTGAGAATTTACAGACAAGCAAGGGATATGCTTAAAAATAGGCTTGTGATTTTAAAACATAAAGGAAATAAGATAAAATGTGACATTTCTAGCAGAAATCACAATTAGTCATATTCTATTTAACTACCTTTAAAAAACTGAAGTATTGTTTATTTACAATGTTTCATTAGTTTGAGGTACACAGCAAAGTGATTTGATTATACATATATATAATTCCACACAGACATACCATCCAAATCATTTAAAGCAAGTTGAAGGAACAAAATGCCTGCCGACATTTTACTAAGCTTACATCTTGCTCAAATTTTTATTAATCAAATATGCCAAGTTTCTAAAAATACAAGAAACTTAGTAATAATGAAAATATGATCATTACTATAATTTGTATTAACATCAAAGCAGCCCCAGTTACACAAAACATAAACTGTATGATATGAAAAAATTCCTAAATTAGTGAGAACAGGATCACAAATCTTCTCAAGGCAAGTCAGCCTAGGTTGAGTGCATAATAAGAGCAGCAGAATCATGTAGAACAAGTGTGTGTGGTTCTTTCATTCTCGAGTCCATTGTCATTTGAGTATCATTTAGGTGAGCGATTAAGGAAGCTTCAGCCTCCTTGTGAAAGATCCAGAAAAGCCCTTTACCTGTGAACACCATCCGCTTTCCCACGGTGGCTGATACTGGTTCTCGAAATGTTACACACGCCATGGCCAAGGGTGTAGCTGTGCTACTGGATTTTCTTCCTCAGACCAGTTTATCTGTACCAGAAAGAGCCAAAGACTCTGCTGTCTCTCCTTTCCCTGTCTGCGATCTGAACTAGGTGGTTGCTAAGGACTCATTATGACAGGAAGGCAGAGTGTTCCTTCTAACACTGGTCAGTATTCCAGCCTCCAGGAACAGACAGACACAGCCGCAGCATCCCCAGGAATGGTGCCCAATCATCTCTTTCCCTTATCTGTCAACATCAAGTCAAGAACAGACCTGTTTGGATACTAGAAATCATGCAGCCTTACGGCACCCATGACCTGGCAGACGCAATCAACACCATCTTTCAACACAGCCCCAAAAAATGTTGTGCAGAAGGATGTTATCACAAAACCAAACAACAACAACAAAAAATCACAAACTCGTGGTTAAAAGCTTTTGAGGAAACCCGGCTAGATAAAATACAAATAAAAATTGTATTAATAAATGAATAACATAATTGCTTATGTATTTCCCCCACATTTCAGTACTTCTTTAAACATAATCTGTGCCCCAGTCACATAGTCGAGTTTTGGTTCCCATCATGTGAGATGTTCTTTCGTCCTTCTGAGCCTTTACCCATTCATCTGTTCTTCCTGTAACATTCCTTTGGGAATATTTGTTGTCCTCTGAGAGCTGGAGCCCACGTCTTCTCTCCCAGGAGGAGGTCTGCAGACCCAGCTGACCACTGGCTCTTTCATGCCCCTTTAACTTCTATGGCAACTTTTTTATACCTACCTGTTAAATTCCTTCCACTTTGTTTCATTTGCCTATTTTCTCTGCTTCCTACTAGAATCCAACTCCCAGTTCAGGGGAAAAGCATCTTTATTCATATTTCAATTTCCAGAGACTACGATACAATAGATACTTAAGAAATGTTTGTGGGATGAATAAATCAACAGCTAATTCCAGCCTTCCTGGAAATATAATATTGACCATTTGATAATCCATGGAACATAAACTCTAATGGCAATTTTGAATTCAATCTTAAATATATAGCATGTATTCTCTACTGAAAATGTGATGCCTTTTGTCTATTGAGAGAAATTACACTAAGAACACTCTATGTTAACTATAGAGAGGGTTGCTAGCCGGCTAGCAAAGGGATGTGCCCCCAGGTCTCCCTTCAAGTGTATGCTTCAGGGCTTCCCTGGTGGCTCAGTAGTAAAGAATCTGCCTGCCAATGTAGGAGACACGGGTTCGATCCCTAATCTAGGAAGATCCCACATGCTGCACAGCAGTTAAGGTCATGTGCCACGACTGATGAGCCAGTGCTCTATAGCCCAGGAGCTGCTGCAACTACTGAAGTCAGTGTAATGAGAACCCACACTCCACAACTAGGGAAAAGCCTGCCCAGCAGTGAAGGGCCAGCACAGCCAAGAGCAAAAAATAAATGAAATTTTTAAAGGGGCTGCTCTAGTTGCGGGGAGATGGTCTCTGTCAGAGGTCAAGCCCTCCCTGGGCAGCATGGTCAGAAGACTCAGTGAGGTGAGGGGATGAAGTCATATGTTTCCACCTGTCACGGGACCATTTTTCACCTGGTGAGCCAAGGCTTTGTTGAGCCCTTACCACAGTTCAGCTTCTTCCTCTGCCCAATCCTGCTTCAGCTTCTTTCTGTCCACAGGTATAGATCTCAATGGCACCCCACTCCAGTACCCTTGCCTGGAAAATCACATGGATGGAGGAGCCTGGTAGGCTGCAGTCCATGCTAAGGGTCAGACATGACTGAGCGACTTCCCTTTCACTTTTCACTTTCATGCATTGGAGAAGGAAATGGCAACCCACTCCAGTCTTCTTGCCTGGAGAATCCCAGGGATGGGGAAGCCTGGTGGGCTGCCGTCTATGGGGTAGCACAGAGTCGGACACAACTGAAGTGACTTAGCATAGCAACGATCTTGCCCACCACCAGCTTCCAAAGAGCATGACCAGAGCATGACCAGACCACACAGATGTGTAACAGGAAAGAACAGACCTGACTCCATATTGGATCTGTTCCTTTAGCTCTAACCCTTGTGCTCCATTGCCTGTGCTGTCTTGCTGGCTCTGACCTTTGTGAAAGAATGTTGCCTCTTGCTTAAAATATAGCCCATTCTCAAAGTTCTGATCTTTAAAGGTATAACATTCTTCCATTCATATGGATTAAAAGTTGCAGAACAGAGGATAACATTTGTCTTGTTGGAGGTTTATAGGAACACTGTGACCTGACCTACCTGGATAATTGCAAGAACAAAGGATTCTAGCACCAACAAGTCTGCAACAACCAGTCACAACCTCTCTCCTTTAATATAAAAGTAGCTGAATTCTATCTCAGCTAAGATGGTTCTTTGGGACATGAGTCCACCATCTTCTCCATCTACTGGCTTCTGGAATGAAATCACTATTCCCTGCTCCAGCACCTTGACTCTAGACTCACTGGCCTGTTGTGCAGTGAGCAGTAACATCTTGGTCTCAGCAGCAGACGCACATGCACAAGTGTGTTCTACAGAGGGCTTTTCATTTTAACCACTCAACCCTTTAACCAGAAGTTATTCTTTTTCTCCAGCACAGGCAAATCACATCAGTCTTTTTTGCTACTAGTCTTTGATCTGTTCAGCATGGCACTCTTCATCTCTGCAGTCTCAGAGGCTTTTCAACTCTTCCTGAGGTTAGCCAGTTCTTGTTACTATAATCGAGGGCTCTCTAACACCAGCTGAAAGCTTTTCTCTGAAAATTCCCTATTTGTGTCCTTGGAACTACCATTTTCCAAGAAAGTCAAGTTTGAAACCTCCTAGGAGAAGGTGATGGCACCCAACTCCAGTACTCTTGCCTGGAAAATCCCATGGACAGAGAAGCCTGGTAGGCTGCAGTCCATGGAGTCGCGAAGAGTCGGACACGACTGAGTGACTTCACTTTCAGTTTTCACTTTCATGCATTGGAGAAGGAAATGGCAACCCACTCCAGTGTTCTTGCCTGGAGAATCCCAGGGATGGGGGAGCCTGGTGGGCTGCCATCTATGGGGTCACACAGAGTTGGACATGACTGAAGCGACTTAGCAGCAGCAGCAGCAGCAGGGGAAGACAGGAGCCCACCCATTCAGGTTTCTCACCATGGTTTTGGGTTTTTGTGATGGTGAGAGAGAAGGGAAGGAGGAACCTGAATGAGGAAAAGTAATTCTTTAGTAAAATACACTTTTGTCCAATGACCTCCAGTTAACCTACCCTGGAAATTCAGGCTTCCACTTTGCCTTAGAGACTGTTACAAACTTTAGTCTGTTATGGGCTTAAGGTCAGCAATTCTGATGGAAGAATTTTCTTTCCCTCAGCTTTTTGAGGGAAAGAAAAATAGAGGAGAGAATTAGTTTTTTTCTGGGAGACTATTTCACAAACTCAGTACTTATTTTGGTTCATTTGTTGTATTTTGTTAGTGATTGAGTCACTTTGCTGTACATCAGAAACTAACACAATATTGTAAATCTACTTTACTTCAGTTTAAAAACAAAGAAAAAAATTAGTAAAAAATTTAATAATTAAATGAAATATTTACATGGTTCCAAGACAAAATCCCTAAAATAAACGATATTTAGAGAAGTCAAGCTAGAGAAGTCTAGCTTGCCATCTACATCTTGTTACCTCTTTTTCCTTAACGGAAAACTTATAAAAACTAAAAGAAAAAACAGATTTATAATCATATCCTCCCTTTTCTTAGAAAAGAGTAGCAAACCAAATGCATGTTTTTCCACCTTCCCTTTATTCAGCTAGACCTCTATTAATGGTTATCTGGGCTGTTTCCAATCTCTTGCTCTTATAAAACGTGTTATAAAGTATGTGCTCAGTTGCTCAGTCGTGTCTGATTCTTTGCAACCCCAACTGTAGCCCACCAGGCTCCTCTGTCCATGGGATTTTCCAGACAAGAATACTAGAGTGGGTTGCCATTTCCTTCTCCATTATAAAGTATGAGTTTGTGCAAACATTTTGTTACATATTTAGCAGTACATCTTTGGGGTAGATTCCTGGAAGTGTGATTCCCAGACCAGAGGGTAAAAGCATATATAAGTTAGCTCGGCATTGCCAAATTTGTCCCCTCATAAGGGCTGAAACATTTTGTTTCCAACCAGCAATGTTTGAGAATTCCTTTTTCTTACACTACCAACAGGGTGTTTTATCAAACTTCTGGATTTATGACAGATTAAAAAATGGTCACATTTATGCACTGGAGAAGGAAATGGCAGCCCACTCCAGTGTTCTTGCCTGGAGAATCCCAGGGACAGGGGAGCCTGGTGGACTGCCGTCTATGGGGTCGCAAAGAGTCGGACACGACTGAAGCGACTTAGCAGCAGCAGCAGCAGCAATAATTGACATTCCTATTTTATCACAAGTCCAAACATCTTTTCCTATGTTTAGGAGCTATTTGCATGGTTTTCTAAAACCCTTCTGGTCATAGCTCTTGTGTGAGTTTTACTATCAGGCATTGGACTTTTTCTACTTGTATAAGAATGAGCTAACATTCCAAAGAAGGACAGTAGACACACCGACAGATACAGAATCACAGGGAAGAAGAACACTGATGGTGACAGGAATACACTGAATCCCTAGTTTGTTCCCATAGATACAAGGATAAAGGGGAGTGTCACCTGCTGTTCCTGGGGTAGAGAATGAGGCTCACATCTGAACTGTCTCAAACAAAGATGAGGATCTGGGCAAGGAAAGGAGGCTTGGGGATGGGGTGGGCGGGGAGGGAGTTCTGGACAAAGAAGACAGTTTAAGCAAATGGCCCAGAGAGGAGACACAGCCCACAGAACTGTGCAGGCCACAGAGGGTGACAGGTAAGGAGGCAACTCGACTCTGTACGCAGTGGGGCTCCCCAAAGGTGCAAATGGACAGAGACTGCTCAGTCTTGGGTTTAAACAGAAGATGCTAGGCTGGGTGGAGACTGAGCTTTAGGGAGCAGGAGGCAGGGTTGGAAGTGGTCCAGGCAAGTGTAGGTGAGACAAAGGCAGAAGTGACAGAGCAGGCAGAGAAGGGATGCATTCAGGAAACGTGCTGAGTCAAGGTTGTAAGGAGTCGGGAGGACCTGGGTTCTCCAGCCTCAGTGACGGTGAGTAGTAGGACCACAAAATAAAACAGAGGAAACAAGAGAAAGAGAGAAAACCAAGGCCAATAAGTAGAGTGATGGTGTTAACTCAGTGTGGACACAACAGCCTAACTGAGCAGCTAAAATGAAGCCCACATTGTCATCAAATGTTCTGACAGCCTCTAAACTCATTACAGGGGATTAAAGACGGTTTCCCACAGCTACCAGATGCACTTCTATTAGAGAAAATCCCTATTGTTTACTAATCAGCAGCAGCCTCCCCTGATGACGCTCAGGGTTTAGTTGGCTATGGTCTTACTTTGCTAATGTAACAGCTACTTGAGAGTTGAAAACTGTTTCATGGTATAGCTGCGATCGCCAGTGCTGAGCCCTGCAAAAACGCCTGGTCCAGCATTTGGCAAGGCATCAGGTTATACATTCAATGATAGAAAGTGACACAAACTAGAAATTCATTTAATACAGCAATGGAACTTCCCTCCAGGTGAATATAGGTCAGAACTTGCTAAAATTACATACTAATGTCAAAATATCCTATTACTAAGTACACTTTGCAAACTGGGGAGCTTTGCCACCCCTGCACCAGTGAATCTTTCTTTATACCACTAAGTGCCAAATATTTTTAGGTCCTTTCCTTACATTCCCGTTTTTAGGCAACAATCTGGGAAACTTACACGAAGGAGTCACACACCTCTCCTCAAATGCCAGCAACCTTCCATGTGTCATTAGCAAGCTGATTTTCTGTAAAAAGAGAATAATTGTGCCTCTATAGGGCAAAGGGCATAATGTATGTACAATGCTTGTTCTGGTACCAAACGTCTAGTATATGTGCAGTAAATATTCGCTGCAGTATTAGCCTCATCACCTCCCACTTACATTGGCCTCTCCCCAGTCTTCCCTTAGAAATACACATGATGAATATACATTTAAAGCGTGACCATCATGGACACTGAGATTATCATATCATGTGAAATAAATCAGACAGAAAAAGACAAATATCGTATGATATCACTTATATGTGGAATCTTAAAAAATGATACAAATGAACTTATTTACAAAGCAGAAACAGAGAAAACAAACCAAAGGGGATAGCAGGGGTGTGGGGGGAGAAAAATGAGGAGTTTTGTTGCCGTTGTTCAGCCGCTATGCTGCGTCTGACTCTTTTGTGACCCCATGGACTGTAGCTCATCAGGCTCCTCTGTTCTTGGGATTTCCCAGGCAAGAAATACTGGAATGGGTCTACAGCCATACCACCCTGAACGCACCCAATCTCATTTGATCTTGAAAGCTAAGCAGGGTCGGGCTTGGTTAGTACATAGATGGGAGAAATACTGGAGTGGGTTGCCATTTCCTTCTCCAGGGGATCTTCCCAGCCAGGGATCCAATCTGTGTCTCCAGTACTGGCTGTCAGATTCTTTACCACTAAGCCACCAGGAAAGCCCAAAATTCAGAGTTTAGGATTAACATATACACAGTATTATACATAAAATAGGTAAGCAGAAAGGACCTACCATATAGCACAGGGAACTCTACTTAGTATCATGTAATAACCTATAATGGAAGAGATTCTGAAAAATAATATATTATGTATATATGCATAACTGAATCACTTTGCTGTTTACTTGAAACTAACAGCATTGTAAATTAACTATACTTCAATAAAATAAATAAGTAATGAAAATAAGTAAATAGAACAATAAAGTATGACCACTATAACCTTTCTTTTTATATTTGGGTTTTCTAGGCCAGTTCATGAAAGGGTCTGTATTCTTCCTCCTTTTCTTGCAGTTAGAATTTGGGTAAGTTGGCACCAGCAATTCTATTTCCTGCTCCTCCAATCAACCCAACTTCCCATGGTTGTGGTTAATACAATTAGAGATTATAGCACACATGTTTTTTCTATAAAAACATTGTTTAACAAAATTAAAACCACAAAACATTAGAACTGCTATCACCTAACTGTTATAGTCTACATTAAGAAGCAATAAATAATTAAACCAGCGCTTTAGCAGCCAAATGGTGATGTCTGACAAATGTGAGAATTGTTATTGTGAAATGGGGCCGTAGTTACTCCTGAGACAGAGCCCCTTGGCTTCCACTGGAGCAATCTGATCATGGGAGGGGTCAGCTGAGGCGCCAACCCAAGGCGCAGGGGAGCTGGAAGCAGAACTGGGACAAACTCGCCCTCCTGGCCCCCAGTGCAGGATGCTCTTCTCCTTGCTCCGTCTTATATAAGAATCTGCCATCTCGTTCTCTCAGGCACGGTGCAGTGGATGTCAAAGGCCCTTGGAGTTCTGCTCTAATGTTCCTTCTGCCACTAGCTGAATTTTCTGGTGAAGGCTTTTTAGTAAGCAATGAACAAATATCACTAGACACTTCTAAATGTGCCAGATACTATTGGCTGCACAACAATTCTATGACACAAAATGTTTATCCCTGATTTATTAGTGAGGTTGGCAAATTCCAGAAAGTTTGCTGTCAAAGTCTGGTCTCACTGTACCTAACAGAGAATATGGAGTCCCAAATCTGGTTAATTATTTCTGAGTCAAATAAGTGAAATCTAATTTTGATCTTCAATAAACATATTTGTCTCCTGTGATAAACCATACTGGAAAAGAATAAGAAAAAGAATGTATATATAGGTATCACTGAATCACTTTGCTGTACAGCAAAAATTAACACAGCATTGTAAATCAACTATACTTCAATAAAATAATTTTTAAACAGCACAATAAAAGAATTTCTAATAAAAATAAAAGAATTTCTAATAAAAATAAACAAACATTTCTCAAAACTATGAATATGATTACTTTGCATTCAAATGAAAATCTCCCATAAGTAGACACTATTCTTTCTGTGTGTGACCGCAGCTTCTCAAATGTGATAGTAACATTCCATCCTAAATGATCCTGGCTAATACTCTTCCACTTTTGCTGTTAAAAAAAGAATATATATATACTTGGCTGCATTGGGTCTTAGTTGCAGCACGCGAATTCTTTTAGTTGCAGCATATGTGCTCTAGTTCCCCCCTCAGGGATTGAACTCAGGCCCCAGGCAATGGGAGCCTGAAGTCTTAGCCACTGGACCACCTGGGAACTCCCCCCACCTTTGTCTTTGAGAAAATCAATCCTTTTACAAATATCTCCTCTTCCCCTTCCACCAGCACAAATCTCCTGAGATCCTCAAATGCCCATACTTCCTCCTCTGTGTTCCTAGAGGCTTTAAGTTTTACTGTGGCTATTGCGCAGAGTCATCTTTGTGTAGGTAAGTATACCTCTCCACAATGCACCCCCCTAAAGTGAAGTTCTGCTCATCTCTGCTCCCCAGCAACCTTAGCCTCCTGAGGCACTCGCTGTACCGCCACTCAGAAGCAGGTTCTGACACAGCAGGAAGGAGAAAATTCCTTCCTCTACAAGATGCTCCCTTGGAAGGCCGCCAACAGACTTTCTTGGACCCCAAAGGGCAACACAATCTGGGATGAAAGCTCTTCTGATTTTTTTTTTTTTTTTTTTGGTCATGCCGGTGGAATCCTAGTTCCCTGACCAGGGACAGAACCCAGGCCCTCAGCAGTGAAAGCACTGAGTCTTAACCGCTGGATGGTCAGGGAATTTCTCTTCTGATTATTCTAGGAGCACACTACGGACTGGGTAGATCAGGGGAGGCGCTGGTGATCTGGAAATACCCTGGGCTTCCACTGAATCCAGTGCATCGCACCACGCTTCATCTCTGGTCTTGAAGAAGTCTTCCTCCTGCCTTGATACATCTACCTGTGGGAAATTCTGCCATCAGCTCTTCCCTACACCCAGCTCATTTTTTCCTACCCCGCATCCAGTCAGTCAGACGCACTTCAAGCTATTTTCTTGAGACTCTCCCAGCTTCCTTTGGAAACATTGAATAATGACAGGGGAATAGCAGAGAGTGAAGTTTTCCCCAGAGAACAGCCAGGAACCAACCCGTCTTACCTTTCTGACCAAATGTATTTTCGCTATGGAATATAAATATTTATAGTTAAGGGGGAGAAAAGCAATTAAATGTCATTTAGAATGATATGTGCGCTTCTGTGGGTTCTTCTTAAATTCCTCCTTAGGATAAACGTCTGAAGTGCAGGGTCTCATTTTCATCTAGTTTCCTGAGACGAAGCACTACAGCCCAGAATTGACTGCAATGTTTGACCTTTGATACTGGAAGAGAAGATGTAGCTCCTCAGCATTTGCCAATCATTTGGCAAATCATGACATAGAGCCTTCAAATATATGGATCTGCAAAAAGGATCTTATAATTACAAAAAAAAAAAATCTAAAAACAGCATATTATTCAGTCATTGAAAAGAATGAAATAATGCACCAACATGGATCAACCTAGAGATGTTCACACTAAGTGAAGTAAGTCAGGGAAAGACAAATATCATATGATATTACCTATATGTGGAATCTAAAAAATTGATGAAAGGGAACTTATTTACACAGCAAAAACAGACCCACAGACATAGAAAACAAACTTAGGTTTAACAAACGTGAAAGCAGTGAGGAGGGATACTTTAGGAATTTGGGGTTAACAATACACATGACTATACATGAAACAGATAAACAAAAAGGGCCTACTGTATAGCACAGACAATGACATTTAATATCTTGTCATAATCCATAATGAAAAAGAATATTTATTACATATTTATAACTGAATCACTTTGCAGTATTAAACTTGAAACACTGTATAAATCAACTACAGTTCAACAAAAGTTTTTTGAAATAATAAAATAGCTATTATCTTTCTTTTGAAATGGATTATATACTGGTTTATAGTAAAAATATTCTGTCTAGTCTTAAAAAACTACACTGCTTTGAAATTTTTCATTTTTTAAATCAAATCCCATTTAGGTTTATGGGAAAATAACTTTTCTCCTTATATATTTTCTTAGAATCTTTCACTTAATCTTTTTATTAAACTGAAAGGAGTATACTGAGGCTGTATATTATTATTCTGCTTATTTAACTTATATGCAGAGGACATTATGTGAAATGCCAGGCTAGATGAAGCACAAGCTGTAATCAAGATTACCAGGAGAAATATCAATAACCTCAGATATTCAGATGACACCAGCCTAATAGCAGAAAGCAAAGAGGAACTAAAGAGCCTCTTGAAGATGAAAGAGGAGAATGAAAAACCTGGCTTAAAACTCAACATTCAAAAAACAAAGGTCATGGCATATGGTCCCATCGCTTCATGGCAAATAGATGGGGAAACAATGGAAACAATAACAGACTTTATTTTCTTGGGCTCCAAAATCACTGAGGGTGGTGACTGCAACCATGAAGTTAAAAGACACTTGCTCCTTGGAAGAAAAGCCATAACAAACCTAGACAGTGTATTAAAAAGCAGAGATATCACTTTGCCAACAAGAGTCCACATAGTCAAAGCTATGGTTTTTCCATAGCTTACGGAGCTTCCCAGATGGCGCTAGTGGTAAAGAACCTGCCTGCCAATGCAGAACTGAGAGTTGCCAGTTCAATCCCTGGGTTGGGAGGATCCCCTGGAGGAGGAAAAAGGTAACTCACTCCAGTATTCTTGCCTGGTAAATCCCATGGACAGAGAAGCCTGGCGGACTACAGTCCATGGGGTCGCAAAGAGTCGGTCACGACTAAAGTGACAACACACACATGGTTTCTCCAGCAGTCATGTACAGATGTGAGAGTTGGACTGTAAAGAAGGCTGAGAACTGAAGAACTGATGCTTTTGAACTGTGGTGTTGAAGAAGACTCTTGGAGTCCCTTGGACTGCAAGGAAACCAAAGCAGTCAATCTAAATGGAAATTAGCCCTGAATATTTATTGGAAGGACTGATGCTGAAGCTGAAACTCCAATACTTTGGCCACCTGATAGAAGAGCTGACTTGTTAGAAAAGATCCTGATGCTGGGAAAGACTGAGGGCTAGAGGAGAAGAGGGTGACTGAAGACGAGACGGTTGGATGGCATCACTGACTCAATAGACATGAGTTTAAGCAAACTCTGGGAGAGGCGAAGGACAAGGAAGCCTGATGCTGGGAGGGATTGGGGGCAGGAGGAGAAGGGGACGACCAAGGATGAGATGGCTGGATGGCATCATGGACTCGATGGACGTGAGTCTGAGTGAACTCCGGGAGATGGTGATGGACAGGGAGGCCTGGCATGCTGCGATTCATGGGGTCGCAAAGAGTCAGACACGACTGAGCGACTGAACTGAACTGATGGGGTGGCAAAGCGCCGGAGGGTAGAAACTCAGCCACTGAACAACAACAATGTAGCGTTTTAAATCATTCTTTCAAATGTCTAGGGAAAATATGTCTAGGAATAGTTTGGCGAGGGAGGTGGGGGGGTGCAGGGCAAGATGATAACATCTAGGAAAAGACACACGAATGGGTCCTCCTTAATGAAGAAGCTGAATCCACCCCTACACCCATTCCCACAGCATCTGTTAAAATAACTTAATGCAAAACCAAGGTAAAATGTTTTGTACTGAGGAAAGTTAAAGCTGTGGTGGGGAATGGATCTGGGGGCTCTTGGACTAAAATGAAGGGTTTGGTAGCCTGGCAATGGTTAGTTGAGGGCAGCAGAGTGCATGGGTGCTGGGCTTGGTTATCCAATAAGCCGGCGAAGTCTAATTTCAGCAAATGACCCCTTTTAATTTTAAGTTGTTTGTTATCTTGGACTTTGCTGCATGTAATTCCATTTGGCAGCATGTATTGGTGGCCTTGTTGGGAAGTTGAAGAATGCAGGACAGGGCCCTTTGTAGAGCAAAACTCAGCAGGAAATGTACCTCAGCCTGCAGGGGCCTAAGGATGGAGGAGAGGTGATTCCAGAGAGAAGAGACACATGGAAAGCGAACCTTCAGGGTATCCTCTGAAATCTCAGAATAGAGAGAGAGCAATGTCCACAACCTGCAGGAAAGGGGTTTTATTGGGGCATTTTATTTTATTTAAATAAATACATTTTATTTTACTTAAATTTTGGAGAAGGCAATGGCACCCCACTCCAGTACTCTAGCCTGGAAAATCCCATGGATGGAGGAGCCTGGTGGGCTGCAGTTCATGGGGTCGCTAAGAGTCGGACACGACTGAGTGACTTCACTTTCACTTTTCACTTTCATGCATTGGAGAAGGAAATGGCAACCCACTGCAGTGTTCTTGCCTAGAGAATCCCAGGGATGGGGGAGCCTGGTGGGCTGGCGTCTATGGGGTTGCACAGAGTCTGACAAGACTGAAGCAACTTAGCAGCAGCAGCATTTAAATTTTACTTATTTACTGCATTAATTTATAATTTAAAATTAATTTATTTTAATACAAATTCATATTTATAATAAATAAAATGTTAGTTTAATTCAGTTTATTTAAAGGCATATTTATTCACATTTTTATTTACTGTATTTAATTTATAATTTTAATAAATTAATTGTAATATAATGCAAATTTATTATTTGTAATAAATAAAATAACTGATTTAGCTAAATAAAAACATTTACTTTATTTACTTAAAGATATTTTATTGGGAGTTCTGAGGTAACTGCTAAGCCCAAATTCTGACAACCTGAGGATTTTGGGTGCAGACACCCCAAAGTAATGGGTAGCAATAATCCAAATCAAACAGCAAGCCAAAAATAACTAAAATATTTGAGAATAATTAGTTTTATTACTATAAACAGTTTAGGTGATCAGGGAATTGATTATTTAATCATCAGGTGTTTTATTCTCAACTTCATAAAACGTACCAAAGCAAGAGTATTTTTAAGTTAATGAAATCATACACACATTATTTATTTCACATAATTCAGTTTCTTAATATAAGCTGAAATCAATTATACTTCAATAAAAATTAATTTAATTTAAAAAATACATAAGCTGGGGACTTCCCTGGTGGTCCAGTGGTTAAGACTCCGAGCTTCCACTGAAGGGGACATGGGTTTGATCCCTGGTCAGGGAACTAAGATCCCACATGCCATGTGCAGAGGTCAAAAAACTAAACTGAATAAAAATTTTAGAAGTAAAAAATACATAAGCTGAAAACTATGCTTACAGCAGCCTATACTAGAGTTTCTTATACTTCATAATTTTGGGGTCATTTCAGGTGGGAAACGGGAAATTCTGAGGGTGACGCCTGAAGGGGCCTGTGAAGCAGAGATGGTTTAAAACTGTCCTGAAGAAAAAGTAAAGGAATGAGGTGGGGGATGGCCTTGAGAGGAACAGGGTAGAAGGTGGGGGGAGTGGCTAGAAGGGGACAAGCAGGCTATTAGCCCTGGTGCTGCGTAGCAAATGACTCCAAAATAGAACGGCTTAAAACAACTACCATTTATTATGTCCGTGTTTCTCTGGTCAGGAACCAGGGAGCTGCCTGGCTGGGTGCCTCAGGCTTAAAGTCTCCTGGGAGGTCTCCGCCCAGCTGTTGCTGGGGCTGAGGTCTCAAGTGAAGATTCGGTGCTAAGAGCATGTTTCCAGGTAGAATTTGGCTCCTTGAGGGCTCCTGGGCTATGTTTCTGCCTCTCTAAGCGGCAGTTAGAGCTAGACATCCTGGAGTGCTAAGTAAAATGGGCCTTAGGAAGCATCACTACGAACAAAGCTAGTGGAGGTGATGGAATTCCAGCTGAGCTATTTCAAATCCTAAAAGATGATGCTGTTAAAGTGCTGGACTCAATTTGCCAGCAAATTTGGAAAATTCAACAGTGGCCACAGAACTGGGAAAGGTCAGTTTGCATTCCAATCCCGAAGAAGGGCAATGCCAAAGAATGTTCAAACTACTGCACAATTGCATTCATTTCACACAGCTAGTAAAGTAATGCTCAAAATTCTCCAAGCTAGGCTTCAACAGTACATAAACTGAGAATTTCCAGATGTTCAATCTGGATTTAGAAAAGGCAGAGGAATCAGAGATCAAATTGCCAACATCTGTTGGATCATAGAAAAAACAAGAGAATTCCAGAAAAACATCTACTTCTGCATCATTGAATACTCTAAAGCCTTTGACTTTCTGAGTGAAAGTTGTTCAGTCATGTTTTTGCAATCCCATGGACCCATGATCCCCTGCCAGACTCCTCTGTCCATGGAATTCTCTAGGCAAGAGTACTAGAGTGGGTTGCCATTTCACAAAATTCTTAAAGAGATGGAAATACCAGTCCACCTTACCTGCCTCCTGAGAAATCTGTATGGAGATCAAGAAGCAGCAGTTAGAACTGGGCATGGAACAACAGACTGGTTTAAAATTGGGAAAGGAGTACATCAAGGCTGTATATTGTTATCTTGCTTATTTAACTTATATACAGAGTACATCATGTGAAATGCCAGGCTGTATGAAGCACAAGCTAGAATCAAGATTGCCAGGAGAAATATCATTAATCTCAGATATGCAGATGATACCACCCTTATGGCAGAAAGCAAAGGGAACTAAAGAGCCTCTGGATGAAAGTGAAAGAAGAAAGTGAAAAAGCTGGCTTAAAATATAACATTCGGAAAACCAAGATCATGGCATCCGGTCCCATCACTTCATGGGAAATAGATAGGGAAACAATGGACAGTGTCAGACTTTATTTTCTTGGGCTCCCAAATCACTGCAGATGGTGACTGCAGCCATGAAATTAAAAAATGTTTGATCCTTGGAAGAAAGGCTGTGACCAACCTAGATAGCATATGAAAAAGCAGAGACATCACTTTGCCAACAAAGGTCCATATAGGCAAAACTATGGTTTTCCCAGCAGTCATGTATGGATGTGAGAGTTGGAACATAAAGAAAGCTGAGTGCTGAAGGACTGATGTTTTTGAACTGTGGTGTTGGAGAAGACTCTTCAGAGTCCCTTAAACTGCAAGGAGATCCAATCAGTCAATCCTAAAGAAAATCAGTCCTGAATATTCATTGGAAGGACTGATACTGAAGCTAAAGTCCAATACTTTGGCCACCTGATGCAAAGAACTGACACCTTGGAAAAGACCCTAATGCTGGGAAAGATTGAAGGCAGGAGGAGAAGGGGACAACAGAGGATGAGATGGTTGGATGGCATCACTGACTTAATGGACATGAGTTTGAGCAATCTCCAGGAGCCGGTGATGGACAGGGAAGCCTGGTGTGCTGCAGTCCATGGGGTCACAAAGAGTAGGACATGACTGAGCGACTGGACTGAACTGAACTGAACTGACCTGGCAGCTGGCTCTCTTCAGATGGAGCAAGAGGCAGGGAGCCACAGCTATTGTGTGATCTCCTCTTAGAGGTGACATCCCATCCCCTCTGCCACATTCTGTCTGCTAGACGCAAGTCAGTAACTCAGTCATGCTGAAAGGTAGGGCATTCTACAGCAGCACAAATGCCAGGCAACAGGGACCACCGGAGCCCTGAGACGCTGTCTGTGAACCTGTAGCCAGGGAGAATGGCACAGTGGTGGTGCGGCTTGGGGTATTTCAAGGGCAAGGGTGTTCGCTACAAGCTTTCAGTTGCTTATAGAGCTGCTTCAGACTCTTAAACATCAAAACCAACTCCGGCACCATCCATCAAGGGCTGGGAGATCGACCCACCACTGAAGAGGTGGGGTCATCAGGTGGTGTGGGTGTGGAAGGAATGGCATCGGTGGCTAGAGAGCTGGCAGTTACCCAGACTTGGATTTGCTTGTCTCACTCTTTCATTCTTGTGTTTTCTGAGGCCTTTTGGAGTATTCCACTTCTAGTGATCAGGATCTTATCAGCCCTGTTAGATCATTAGTATTCTGGAACCTACCACTGAGAAAGGTTAAAAACATTCTTCATGTTTTCTAAAGCAAGCATCAATTCTTATACATTTGAAAGTAATTTTTAAGAGCTATAAAAAGCAGGCTGCTATTGTTGACTAAATAATCAACTCCTAAATAACTCTAAATGTACTCTAAAAGTTAATTAATCCTGACAGGAAAGAAAAAAACTCCCAAGTACATAGATACATATGTACCTTTATTTATGTTGAAAACCATTTATTCATCTATTTAAGCAGCACTTTTCTTCCTTAATTGTATATTTTAAAAATTCCTCCTGATTGTCTCTGATTTTGTTAAAAACAAAATTTACACTAGACTTTAAAATTGGAAAACATTCTTCTCATTCCTGCCTTGTTCGTGACTTGATTGATTGCATTTTTATCTGCCAATGCTTATCATCCATTCCTAGAAAACGGCAGCCTCCGTCAACATCTATCTCGGTCTCTTTATCTGTCATGTCACAGAGTCACATTACAACAGACTCTTGGTAATCTGAAAAATACCAAGATGCTCCTAGATAACTAGAAATCCCACGGGGTAAAAGTCCCTGCACCCACCCGACAAGCCCTTCAGGAAAAACCAGTCTGGAGCCCACAGGAACAAGAAGGATGTTTAAAGCATAGGATGCCCGCCCTGCTACGGGATGTTAGGTGATTTTTGTCCTTTTTTGCAGTTCTGTATGATGTGAAATAAGTTAAAACGTAGAAGAGAGGGTTTCACACATGAGAACCACGATAAGACATCATGTCATAGAGAACCAGACAAAGAGGAAAAGTATTTAAAAGGGCTCCAACTTCCAACACATGGCTTACCTGGTGGCGCACTTACCTTCTCGCAGAGATGCTGATTCTTCTCAATGTGATGTTTGTGGTCCAGAGAGTAATCTCTTTGTCTTCGCTATAACCCCTTGAACTGGCTCAGGTAGCCCTCTGACATCCTCCTCCAACCTCCAGGGCATGGTGCTGGAGGGCAGACCCGGCCTCTGTCTCAAAAAGGAGAGATGCCCATCTCAAATTAACTCCTAACTGGGAAGGGTCGGGAAGGAAGCTCCTCTTGAGCGCGGGGTCGGGAGCGCCAGCAGGTGCTCAAGCTCAAGGTCAGGTCTGTGCTTGGCCGCGGGGCTCCCCCCAGCGCCGGCTTCCCTAGCAGGGCATCCAAAACCCCAGGTTTCCTGGAGATAGTCCTAAAGGAGTTCCATCCACAATGGTGACCTTTCGTCTTTTCGTCTTTGACCAATCTCAGAACTAGTTTCCTTTCCGCTGGCGTTTCTAAACCACGAGTACTAGGGAGGGGGTGCCCCCAGGCTCCCTGCATGGTCAACCTGCGGAAGGACCCTTCCTGAAAATGCCTACAGTTTACTTATGAGGATACCGTCAAAGAAGTTTGTTTACAATGATAACTAACAATTTTAAGAACCAAGATAATTTACCAGATGATAAAGAGTTCAAACATCAGACTATAAAAGGTAAGCTTTTAGGTCGAAATAGGAGATTCGAATTACTTGAAATATAAATGTCAACTGTTCACCAAATACACTAGTTATCCTTCTAAAAAATTACCCATCACTAATTTTCAAAGAAAGAAAATATGAGTTCTCTGTTGTAATTATTTTCAAATGATAGAGATTTCTGAAAAATCACTGTCAAGAAAGATAAAGTAACATCAGTTTGTCACATTTCAATGGGGTCTACATCCAACACAGATTAGTTTTTTTATTATTATTATTTAGTAACAAGAAGGTGGAATTCCGTGGTTGCTCAGTGATTAGCCCTCTGCGCTTCTGTTGCAGGAGGTATAGGTTTGACTTTTGGTGCAGGGAACTAAGATCTTGCAAGCCTGGCAGGGTGGACCAAAAAAAAAAAAAAAAAATCAATTAAATTCAAAAACAAGCAAAGAGAAACAAGAAGGCACAGCTGGACCTGTTAAGCTGTTTTTGTGTTTTCTTTCACTACACAGAAAAATCTTGGACGGTTTTGATTTCCTGAAACCATGACAATAAATAGCTTTAAAAACTGTTGAGACGAAGTAAGAAAGACGCTTGAAAATGTGTAAATAATATTGAGATTCGGAGAGATTGATTAAAGAATGGAATGCCGACCAAGTGATTTTAAACAGTCACCAAGTTTGATCCCAACTTAGGATTTTCAGTCAACATTTCTTGAAGGTATTTATTCTTCAGAATGTTCTGAATTTTTATGATTCTTTGGGAATATTGGTCACCTGTTCTCAATTTTTTATATTAGGTCAGGATCTACTTAAAAATGAGTTAAAAGCCACATGAATTTTGTGTCTGTCTGGAAAATAGGGTTTGACTTCCCCAGATGCCTTGGAGATCCCAAATATATACCACGTTACAGCCCTGTCATTTTAGCTGTCACAGAAGAGACAAAAGTAAATTTAATATTGCAGAAATCTTGGTAGGGAGTGGGCATTGGAGTATGCGCTACTTCTGACTCCTCGAATTAAAGCTTCTAGGTGAAAAAAGATGGTATTTTGATAGCACATTAAGTAACATAGACATTATTTTTAAAACTGTGTCTTGCTGAAAGATACCCCTCCATGTTAGCACATTAGATTTTTTTTTTTTTTGACCCAGCTGGGAAGGCAGTGAAAATAAAGTTAACAGTGGCATTAATCAAATCTCTCTTATTTTTTTTAAACCTCTCTTAATTTTGACAGCATCTGGATTTCATTCTTCTTGCTGGGTGGTGCTACCACCATTCTGCTTTAGTTTTCAACCATTTGTGCTTACTGATAAGCCCACCAGGCTTGAGAAGTGGCAGACAGGTGTGACTACCTAAGTTGGCATGCTGAGCCAAAGAGGGAAGTGATAGCATTTTTAATAGACAAAATATGTATGAAATTCATGATAGCCTGACTTTAATAATCGGAACAAAGAAAGGTGGTGAAAAAAGGTGTATGGATTAGGAAAAAGGGTCACTGTGTATAATAGTTGAAACCTTCAGCCTAGACTCAGCCTTAAAATTAGATAAATATAAATCTGTTGCTTAAAATCTTTAAAAATAAATAAATAAAATCTTAAAGATGCTTCTAAGAAAATGCTCTTCTTTGCATTTCTTGCAGAAACATAAAAACCAACTGGCTATATAACAGGGTAACAGTTTTAGTAAATGTGGTTTGAATTATGATCAGATGAATGACGAGTGCTGTGTTTTCTGGAGAGGTGTGTAGTACATAAATTTTTTTTATTGCATGAAACTGTTTAAGGTTTGAGATGAGCTTGGGTGGGGAGGTTTGTCCCTCTTTAAAACTAATACCACTAGACTATAATCAGCTCAAAAGAAAAGATTACATCTACTGATTCCCTGCGTCCCACCACAGCATACACAATAGGAGCTAAGAAATACTGTTGCCTGAATTACTAAAGCATCACATTCAGAAGCACTTTCATTATCAAATGCAGAGCAGAAGCCACTTACACCATGGCTATTTCCAAAATCTCTTGCTGCTAATTAATGAAATCTTATCCGCCATGAAAAGAAACATCTACTTAGAATGATGGAAAGAGAGTATCTTTGTTTTATTTTCATTTTTATTCCATCATTTATTTGTTTCTGTAATAGCAAGAACATTGGCCTTGAATTCATTGTTCAAGTTTCTCTCCCAGCCAAGTAAAACCGTCAGCAGTGCTGGAAGAGATGTGTTAAGCCCTGGTCCCCAGCTGTGTGCCAGAAGACAGCAAACCAGCACATGCTTATTGCCGCAGCTCTGTGGGCCATTCCTCTCTGTTTCACTGCTGTTTAATATTTACTGAGCATGTCAGCTCCATCCTTTCATTTCCTGTCTCCAGAGCAGCGCCTTGCCTGGCGCTCCCTCACCCTGCCTGCTCCTTCTTCCCCACCCCCACTCTTTCAGCTACCTGCCCCCCCAGCCCACCGCCTCCCCCACTTAGGATGCTAGATCAAAAAAACAGTCCTCCCTGGCCACCACCTGATTTCCTAGGGTCCTCCTCAAAGACTCGGGTGGAGGGAAAGAGGCAAAAGAGGAGGAATTCCGGGCAGACATTCAACCAGGAGAGCCCACTGGAGAGAAAGGGGTGAGGGAGCAGACTCCAGACATCACCTTTACTCTGGCAGGGGTCGGTGGGGGGGCGTAAGTCTGGGAGGGCCAGGGACAGACTGAAGGCAGAAGCCTCTCAGTGTTTAGATCTCTTTTCCTTTTCAGTGTGCCCACGTTAAAATAGCAGACTTTGTGGACAAAGATAAATGTCCAGCTTCTCTTGAAAAATTGGAAGACCCGGGCCCACATTCCTGCAGGGTAACAGTCACCTAGTGCTAAGCAGAGCTTCCCACATCCCATGGCTTAGGAAGACCCTGGACACACAAGTGCACACACACAGACACACACAAATACATACCCACATATGCAGACGTGTACTGCAAGGAGATCCAACCAGTCCATTCTGAAGGAGATCAGCCCTGGGATTTCTTTGGAAGGAATGATGCTAAAGCTGAAACTCCAGTACTTTGGCCACCTCATGCGAAGAGTTGACTCATTGGAAGAGACTTTGATGCTGGGAGGGATTGGGGGCAGGAGGAGAAGGGGATGACCGAGGATGAGATGGCTGATGGCATCACCGACTCGATGGACAAGAATCCGAGTGAACTCCGGGAGTTGGTGATGGACAGGGAGGCCTGGCGTGCTGCGATTCATGGGGTCGCAAAGGGTTGGACACGACTGAGCGACTGAACTGAACTGAACTGATGCATGTACAAACCCACATATGCAGCCGTGTACACATGTACACACACACATACACACCATACACATATGTGCCCACACATTAAAAATCCATGTGCACACACACAAATACATACCCACAAACACAGGCATACACACACGTACATATACACATACACATATGCACACATAAAATACATACCCACATACACAGGAATACACACATGTACACACACACATATACACACCTACACACATGCATGTACACATACACAGAGATTAAACTCTACATGCACACACAAATACATACCCACAAACAGATATACATACACGTACATATACACACAAGCAAATACATGCCCACAAACTCACGTGCACTCACATACATACACATATGCATGCACACATGCATATGCACATACATGCACACATGTCCACACACATGCACGCACATATACATACACACACATCTCTTGCACTTAAAAAAGATTTATCTACCCAATGCCACAGACTGTAACTATCCAGTTGTGCGGATAAAGCAGACTGAATGGTGAAAAGCTTGGGCCTTAGAACTGGGCTCCTCCACTTTCTAAACATGCAACCTTGTAGACTTTGCTTTCTGTAGGGGGCTGCCGTCTGTGCTTGCATGAATCAATCATTTGTTATTTAATGAATGGAGTGAATCACCGAGTACACACTGAACTGTGAGGCTGCCTATTTTTGTTGGTCATTCTTTTGGGTTGTTATCTGCTCTCTTAAGGTATAAACAGACACGAATGAGTAATATGTTGATTTCCAAGTTTGTAGTAATGCCTAGGAGAACACAAACTTGGCGGGGACCCAGTACTCAGCACCTCATGTCCTTGGGTTCCCTTGGCCCACACCTCCCCCTTCAGGTCCCCCCCAGGGATGTAGTAGCAGGGTCTCCCAAGCTCCAAGTGGGTTTTGTTTCCACGTTCCTCTCCACTCCACATCACTCCGAGCCATTCCTGGGAGATGTGGACATGCTATTTCTGCCCGGGGCTCACTGTCAGCAGACAGAAGCCCTGCAAGGCACAGGGACAGGCCAGCAGAGATGCTTGTCTCTCTCTCCCTCCTTCCCTTCCTCCCATCCCTCTTTCCTTCCCTTTTTTTTCTTTTATTCAATTAGAAACATATTAGTACTGTAGTCATTCTTATTCCAGTTTATCACCATGTCAGCTCAACTTTTTCTCTAAAATCCATATAGTAACGATCTTCCTCTCATTCCCATGCTTCCCCCACCTTACACGGATGCAATAATGCTGCCCTAACACCCATCAGTTCCAAGAAGCCAGGGACCCTGTGTTCGTGCTCCACAAGCCCATCTGGCTGCCACTGTCCCCTCACCCCAGACCGCACCCCGCCTCTTCCTCTTCTGCCCAGACCCCTCTCTCTCCAGTCCTCCAATCCCCACCCTTCCTCGGTGCACTGAGAACAGAAAGCAGCTCTGTTTGACATTCTCCACTGAAAGGTAAGCAGTTAGCCGAGGGACATCACACACATCATGGGAAACAACTCGAGACTTGCGTTTCAAAAACCTTGTCTGTGAAACACAGTCGCCACCCTCTTCTCAGCACCCCATCTTCTCAGCACCTCTGTCCTTCCCGAGCTGAGCAGCTGAAACCCCAGGATCCTTCTGCCTGTTCCCCTGTGACCTGACGTCTCAGGGTCTTGTTCCCTGGCCCCTCCCACCCTGCCCTCCTGACTCATCCAGAAAACGCTTCAAACCATAATAATCTCTACAGCATGTGCTCTGTTCCCACTGGAGTCAGCGTTTTTAATCATTCAAGACAATATTGAACACTCCAGGCTGAGGCAGCTCAATTTAACCAGTTCCCCCGACCCTACACCTCTACAAGAGAATCTGCATGACTGAAAAAGCTTATCAAAGCCTCCCCCATCTCATAAAGTTTGATTTTGCCTGACGACCACATTTAAAGCCATCAGAAATGTGGAAGTCTGGGATCAAAGCAGCTGAATGCTTTTCTATTTCAGGAGCAACCTTCCTTCAACCTCCTTAAGGAAGGGCACATTAGCAGGAGCTCCGTGACTGAGCCCGGATGCACGCATACCTCTGGCATCACCTACGGAAGGAGCAACAGGACATGGGGTGTTCCGTGATGCTTTGGTGGCACCACCCCACTCTTTCATTTTCTTCTTCTTTTGAGAACTTCCAAATGCCACGTAAAATTGAACCATGTGAAGAAAACTCCACAACCAGAAGTTTTAGCTCTCATAGTCTCTATTGCTGTAAGGAGAAGAAAAAAAAAAAAAGAATTCATGAAACGTGAGGCTTATATGGTGAGCATCAGTCTCAACTACATTCTGATCAGATTCTGAATTTCAGGTGGATTCCAGGGAAGAGGTATCCCTCCTGATCCCGGGTACTGTGCATTTTTCAAGCCAAGGATAAAGAAATCTTTCTCTGCAGAGACTGGCATCCAGCTCCCAATATGAATTTATGCCACTGACAGTGGCCAATATGCTGCTCACACCTGTGTCAGACAGGGAGGGGCTGTGTGTGTCAGCTTAAATCACCCCAGCTCACAAGCATAACCCGTGCTCCAGCACACCCCTTCCCCCTTCCTCATTTCCTTTTCCTTCCCAGAGGTATGTTTTATTTCACTGTAAAATGCTTGGAGACTATGCACCAAATAAATAATAAATGGAATGTGAGGATGGAACAGAGTTGGTCCTCCTGACATTGGCTCCCATCCCAAAGCAGGCAGGTTTAGGCATGCAAAAGCTGCTTCTTTGATAGGCTAGTCCCCCCCCCCACTTCTTTCTTAGACCCATCATTTCATTTCCTTATTGGGATTTTTGTGTGCCTGTTTGAAGGTGAGAAGTTCACAGCCTTCCATCTCTATGGTTCTTGGTGAATATGTTCAATGTAGAGGGTCCATGAGTGTGAAATATGAGGAATAAAGGCAGAGATGGGAGAACAGTAGAAAAAGGCATGGAGTACAATGGGATAGAATTAAATAAAGTCAACAGTAAGCAGGTACCTATTTTGTGCCAGGCATTGCACAAGGGGATGTGGGAATGCACGAATACTGAGGACTGAGACACCGGCTCCATTTCCAAGGGTGTGTGAAGCCTTGTACACCACCATCAACATAGCAAGTTGATAAATGCTGGGAGGGAGATGGTGGTACAGACAGAAATCTGTTTCAGTTAAAAGAGATGAGTCTGAAAAGACTCTCTGGGACTTCCCTTGTGGTCCAGAGGTTAAGACTCTGCCTTCCAATGCAGAACTCATGGGTTCAATCCCTGGTGGAGGAACTGAGATCCCACATGCCGCGGGGCAATGAAGCCAGAGCACCTCAACCAGAGAGGCTGTGTGCTGTACCTGCTGAGCCCCCGAGAGCCCACAAACCACAACTGGAGAGAAACCCACATGCTGCAACAAAGACCCAGCACAGCCAAAAGAAAAAAAGAAAGGCTTCCCACCTGAGCCTTAAGTAGGACTGTAAAGATTCGAAGAACAAGCATTGGATGGAGAAAGGAGAAAGAGCAAACGTATGGAAACAGAAAAGCAACACGTGGACTTGGGCATCTGAGGTGGGTGGAGCAAGGTTGAGCCTAGACTGGAAAGAAAGCAAGGAATTAACACCCAGGAGGCCCTTCGTTCTGGGCCCTTTCAAATAAATTCCCATCTAATCTTCCACAGAGACTTGTGAAATAAATATGTTCATCTTCACTGTTCAGATAAGGAAACTGTGAGCATAAAGGAAAGCACAGGGAAGGGACTTGGATCCAGGTCCTCTGAGTCTGTGGCCAGAGCCAGGTCTCAGAATTTGAAATTTATCTGTGAAGATTTGGAGCCACTGAAAATTTTTCCAAAAAGGGAAAGATACAGTCAGATCAGAAAAGGGAGAACAATCCTTAGGATGTTCAGTTCTTGCATTTATAAAAGGGCCACCGGGACTTCCTTAGTGGTGTGGTGGATAGGAGTCTGCCTGCCAGTGCTGGGGATAGGGGTTCGATCCCTAGTCCGGGTTGAAACCGCATGCCACGGAGCAAGTAAGCCCCTGCACCACACCTATGGATCCTGTGCTCAGGTGCTTGTGAGCTGCAGTGACTGAGCCCCATGCTACAGCTACTAAAACCCATGTGCCTAGAGCCAGTGCTCTGTGTCAATGGAAGCCGCTGAAAAGAGAAATCTGCTCACAGTGACGCAGAATAGACCCTGCTCACAACAGAGAAAGCCTGCCCAAAGCAACGAAGACCCAGCATAGCCAAAAAAAAAAAAAAAAAAGGGTCTCCAGAGCAAGGGGTCCAGGTGGGGCAGCTAGCACGAAAGGAACAGATGATGCCCTTTGCTGTCATCTGAAGTTAATCTGAATTTTTAAAGAATCTGCTGTGTACAGCAGCTCCCTTTAATTCCCAAATGATTAATTACATCAGAGACACCTATCCCACACTTAGTGCAAATAAAACCCCTGAAACATTCAGTGTGGAGCTCCCATACTTGGATAAGGGTTAGAGAAATCAGGAGAATCGTTTAGAAAAACAATTTGGAATTATAGTCCTAGCCTTAAAAGCATAAATTTTTGGAAATTTAGATTAAAATACTACTCCACTTGAAGCAAACTACGTAACCAAACAAATTTATTGTCTCATTAGGTAATCGTAGAAAACAGTCATAGTGCATTCAGTTAATGACCCAGTGTGAAGCTATTAAAATGAAAGATACCAGGAATTCCCTGGTGGTCCAGTGTTAGGACTTTGTTCTCTCACTGTTGAGGTCCAGGTTCAATCCATGTTCAGGTGACTAAAATATCACAAGCCACATGGCATGGCAAAATAAAATGAACCAGCACCATGTCAGAATACAGAAATAATAATATTTATGATGTAATGTTACATAAAAAGCTGAATATATCATAATTTTTTAAATATCAGTTTATGAGTTAGTAACTACAGGAGACTAATACGGAAAGGATCATTGTATTGATTTGCCCAAGTCAATACAAAGAATTTTCTTTATAATTCTTTTTTATTGGACATGGAACAACAGAGTGGTTCCAAATAGGAAAAGGAGTATGTCAAGGCTGTACATTGTCACCCTGCTTATTTAACTTCTATGCAGAGTACATCATGAGAAATGCTGGGCTGGATGAAGAACAAGCTGGAATCAAGATTGTCGGGAGAAATCTCAATAACTTCAGATATGCAGATGACACCACCCTTATGGCAGAAAGTGAAGAGGAACTAAAAAGCCTCTTGATGAAAGAGGAGAGTGAAAAAGTTGGCTTAAAGCTCAACATTCAGAAAACGAAGATCATGGCATCTGGTCCCATCACTTCATGGCAGATAGATGGGGAATCAGTGGAAACAGTGTCAGACTTTATTTTGGGGGGCTCCAAAATCACTGCAGATGGTGACTGCAGCCATGAAATTAAAAGATGCTTACTCTTGGAAGGAAAGTTATGACCAACCTAGATAGCATATTCAAAAGCAAAGATATTACTTTGCCAACAAAGGTCCATCTAGTCAAGGCTGTATGGTTTTTCCTGTGGTCATGTATGGATGTGAGAATTGGACTGTGAAGAAAGCTGAGCACCGAAGAATTGATATTTTTGAAGTGTGGTGTTGGAGAAGACTCTTGAGAGTCCCTTGGACTGCAAGGAGATCCAACCAGTCCATTCTAAAGGAGAACAGCCCTGGGATTTCTTTGGAAGGACTGATGCTAAAGCTGAAACTCCAATACTTTGGCCAGCTCATGTGAAGAGTTGACTCATTGGAAAAGACTCTGATGCTGGGAGGGATTGGGTGCAGGAGGAGAAGGGCTTGACAGCGGATGAGATGGCTGGATGGCATCACCAACTTGATGGACGTGAGTCTGAGTGAACTCCAGGAGTTGATGATGGACAGGGAGGCCTGGCATGCTGCAATTCATTGGGTCGCAAAGTCGGACACGACTGAGCAACTGAACTGAACTAAATTACTTTACAATATTGTAGTTGTTTTTGCCACACATTCATGTGAATCAGCCATCGGTGTACACGTATCCCCCATCCTGAACCCCCTTCCCATCTCCCTCTGCATCCCATCCCAGTTGTCCCAGTGCACCAGCCCTGAGCACCCTGTCTCAGGCTTCGAACCTGAACTGGCAATTTATTTCACATATGGTATTATACATGTTTCAATGCTATTCTCTTAAATCATCCCATCCTTGCCTTCTCCCAGAGTCCAAAAGTCTGTTCTTTACATCTGTGTCTCTTTTGCTGTCTTACATGTAGGGTCATCTTTACCATCTTTCTAAATTCCATATATTTGCATTATTATACTGTATTGGTGTTTTTCTTTCTGGCTTACTTCACTCTGTATAATAGGCTCCAGTTTCATCCACCTCATTAGAACTGATTCAAATGTATTCTTTTTAATGGGTAAGTAATACTCCATTGCGTATATATACCACAGCTTTCTTATCCATTCGTCTGCTGATGGACATCTAGGTTGCTTCCATGTCCTGGCTATTGTAAACAGTGCTGCGATGAACATTGGGGTACATGTGTCTCTTTCAGTTCTGGTTTCCTCAGTGTGTATGCCCAGCAGTGGGGTTGCTGGGTCATAAGGCAGTTCTATTTTCAGTTTTTTTAAGGAATCTCCACACTTGTCTCCATAGTGGCTGTACTAGTTTGCATTCCCACCTACAGTGTAAGAACCTTCCCTTTTCTCTTCATCCTCTCCATATAATTCTTGTTTTGAACATCTTCTCATGGTATTATTTTCTAAATGTCATGGTTGACAGCAGAAGTAGCTGGGGTGAAAGGGGGCAGAAAACCAAACCTATCCTAAGAACAGTAATATCAGATTGCGATCAGTGCTTCTTATGCCAAATACTAGCAAAATAAATACAAATTTCAGTTTGTTATGTTTTGCATTTGATCATTATATTGTTAAACCAGAATGAGGGCAAGAGGAGAAGCAGGCAACAGAGGGTGAGATGATTGGATGGCACCTTCGATTCAATGGGCATGAGTTTGAACAAACGCTAAGAGATGATGAAGGCGTGCAGCAGTCCATGGGGTTGCAAAGAGACAGAGAGGACTGAGTGATCAAACAATAATAACAACAGCAATAAAAGAAATATCTTATATTGAATGAAGGGAAGATTTAGAACTTCTTTTTAAAAATGTATACCTTTCATTTATAGGCAGGAAAACATTTACTTGATTTTTTTTCCAACTCTGTATGTCTTCATCTTCCTGAATGGATTTAAGGGCAGCTCTGCCTAAAGCCAGGGAAATGAATAAGAGCTTTAGAATCTCTTTAGGTGTGTGATTATATGACTTCATTCCAGAACCACAGCTATTATAGGATAAAGAAAACAAATAACTATAGAGAAAATAATGAGAACATGGCTAACTGTGGCTTCTTTCCAGTTAAAAACATAATTAGAATACAGAGGGCAATACACTTCTTCATTTTAACTGGCACATTTCTGAAAAATAATCATATAGGAACAACTGAAATAATAACTTGAACAGTATTTTGCAAAGCGCGGTCCTACGCATTATATTTAGTTTTACATGAAGTAAAATACTGACCCACCTATAGCTAATCAGACCTTTAATTTCCCTTGACAACTTGATTTTAGGATAGTGATTGCAATGAAAATACAGTAGTGCAAATGTCCTTGTGATAGGTACTCTATAACCTAATAGAGCTTTTTGAAATTTTTCTTTTATTGAATTATAGTTGATTTACAATGTTATGCTAGTTTCTGCTGTATAGCAAAGTGAGTCAGCTATACATATATTGTTGTTGTTCAGTCAATAAGTCATGTCCAACTCTATGTGACCCCATGGACTGCAGCATACCAGTCTTTCCTGTCCTTAACTATCTCCCGGAGGTTGGTCAAAGACATGTCCATTGTGTCAGTGATGCCATCCAACCATCTCATCTTCTGTCTCCTCCTTCTCCTCCTGCACTCAATCTTTCCCAGTATCAGGGTCTTTTCCAATGAGTCACTTCTTTACATCAGGTGGCCAAGGTATTAGAGCTTCAGCTTTAGCATCAGTCCTTCTAATGAATTATTTAGGGTGGATTTCCTTTAGGATTGCCTGGTTTGATTTCTTTGCAGTCCAGAGGACTCTAAAAGAGTCTTCTCTAGCACCACAGTTTGAAAGCATCAATTTTTCCATGCTCAGCCTTCTTCATGGTCCAGTTTTCACATCAGTACATGACTACTGGAAAAACCATAGCTTTGACTATATGGACTTTTGTTGTCAAAGTGATGTCTCTGCTTTTTAATATGCTGTCTAGGTTTGTCATGGCTTTCCTTCCAAGGAGCAAGCATCTTTTAATTTCATGGCGGCAATCATGGTCCATACTGATTTTGAAACCCAAGAAAATAAACTCTGTCGCTGCTTCTACTGTGTATATTCTGTCTCAGATTCTTTCCCATTGTGGTTTATCACAGGATATTGAATAAAGCTCCCTGTGCTATACAGCAAGACCTTGTTTACCCATTCAATTAATAAATTTAATAGTTTGATCTGCTAACCCGAAACTCCCAATCCATCCCTCTCTCACCTCCCCTCCCCCTTGGCAACCACAAGTCTGTCTCTGTCTATGAGTCTATTTCTGTTTCATAGATAAGCTCATCTGTGTCATAGTTGAGATTCCACATACGAGTGATGTCATGTGGTATTTGTCTTTCTCTGACTTACATCACTTAGTATGATCATGTCTAGGTCCACCCATGTTGCTGCAAACATATAGCCTAGGGACTTCCCTGGTGATTCAGCAGTTAAGACTCTGCACTTCCAATGCAAGGGAGCCTGGGTTAGGGAACTAGATCCCATGTGCCATAACTAAGTTCACATGCCACAACTAAGACCCAGCACAGCCAAATACATATTTTTTTAAAAGTATAGCCTAGTACATCTTGAACATCAATGTAATCTGTGAGAATTTATGTTCTAAAAGGAGTAATGTGAATGTCAACATAGCTCCTGGGACAGCTCAGCAAGGAGGACAAAGGGGGTAAAACCAACAGCAGTGGTGAGAGAGCTGCCAGTAGACACACAGATGAGTCTGTACAAAACGCAATACACGTGACGCTTCCCTGAGCACGGGACTCCTGTAAGAGGCTGGGTGAGTGCTCCGTCGTGTCTGAGTCTCTGTGACCCCATCGACTGTAGCCCTCCACTGTTCATGAGATTTCCCAGGCAAGAATACTGGAGTGGATTGCCACTTCTTCAGAGGCTGGGAGCCAGGTCTATTCTTTGCCACAGACACCAGACAGCAAGCTTTCCTGAGACTTTATATCCTTGAGAATGACTGTGAATCTAGGCATGATAAAATATGGAGTCAAATATCTTTAACACACTGTGGCCCCTGGCTAAGAGTTGATTTTAAAATGGAGATGAGTTTTGTGAAAACCTCCATGGGACACTTCAGGGAGATAAAGCCAATGCTGGGAGGGGCGGCCACCTCAGGTTTCATTGAGGAGATGTAGCTGATGGCCTCCCGAAAATGAGGCAGAGACTGGAGGGGCACCATCCCCCTGCCACGAGGGGTGTAGAGACGCTTGGCTGCAGGGGCCAACCTCAGAGAGTCTTTGGGGTGAGAGAGAGGAGCCAAGCACGATTCTCCTCTTCAGTCATTTCCAGGCCCGTGCAGACCTAAGGTGGAGAGCAGGGCCCCCTAGGTGTGCAGAGCTTGGCACAGTGTATCCTGCCTGGCCCAACTGTTGCCAAGGGCAACAGGCACGAGGTGGACCATGTTAATTTCCAGAAGGAATTGAGTATGTTCTGAAGTTGCCGTTAACAGCGATTACAACGGATTTCTGACTTTCCCAGCCAGGCCAGATAAGGAAACAGACTTGGGTTGGAGCTTTAGGAAGGAGTCCAGTGTCAGGGTAGGGTGAAGAGGGATGGAGCCAGAACCAGAAGCCCAGGGTTTAGAGCTGGGCACCAAACAGGAAAGAGATTACCCTCCAGACATCGGAAGAGACTGAGTAACAAGGGCCGTGTAGACCTGGAAGATAAGCATCTTCTGAATAGCTGTGTCTGGATGGGGCTGTGAACAGTTACAAACCTGGGGGACTTAGGGGCATCCAGAGAGGTGCAGGTCATCCTGGGTTTAATTCCTTGCAAAGCAAACTAGCTAATATATGTTTTATCTGTGAAATGCGTTGGCAGGAAGCGGATGTAAATCTTTCCCCCAAATCTTCTCAGTGGAGTAGTATTTAGTACATGGAATGTATCTGTATATGCTGACTGCACAGGACAAGTTGAGGAAAGGCACACAGCCAGAAACCCACAGCCTGAGGGCAGGCCTGGGAGTTTGGCCTCTGCTGGGAGGATCTGGCCACTGCACAAGGCCCCTCCTCTGTCCCCTCCGAACTCTCAGGCCTGAAGCCAGACACCTGAGCCCTCCCTCCTCAAACACAGACACTTGCTCACCCTGACGCCGGGGACACAGGATCCTTGGTTGGATCCTGAGACACTTGCTCATGGCGGGTGGGACAGCTGTGGGTTCTCCATGAATCCTTTGACCCAAATGACAGGTTTGTAAGAGAGCTGAACCCTTAACAGATCAGAAATACCAGGAGCACCATGGAAATGGAGGTCTTCCTTCCGAGAGATGGTGAACGTCTTATGACTGATGGGGGAGCAAGGGGCACAACGTCAGCAGAAATGTGGTGTCACAGAGTCTGACAGCAACCAGAGAGCGACAGTGGGCAAGCACAACCCACATCTGCAGGGGTACCGGGATGGCACACACTCAGGTGTATGTGCAGAGAGCCAGACCTCAGCCGCCTGCTAATGGTAGACCCGGCTACCCAGGGAACCTGTGAGCAGAGAAACAGTTGCGGTGATTCCGATGTGAGCAACCGCAAGCAAGATGCTAGTTTAATTCTCTTTGAGGTACTTATCCCTCGATTGTCCCCTGCCAGGCTGCTCTGGCCTAAGAAATACGGATTACATGGTTTTGAAACAAAGATGATTGGCTTTAGTTGCAAAAGTGAAAGTGAAGTTGCTTAGTTGTGTCCGACTCTTTGAGATCCCATGGACTGTAGCCTACTAGGCTCCTCCGTCCATGGGATTCCCCAGGCAAGAATACTGGAGGGGCTTGCCATTCCCTTCTCCATTAGTTGCAAAAGCAGTTTAAATTATTATATTTTTCCTCATTAATATGTCACTGATTTCTTAAAAATTGAAGTATAATTGATTTATAATGTTGTGCTAGTATTAAGTGTACAGCAAAATGATTCAGTTATACATATATTATATACGTATATACACACATTTCTAATTCTTTTACATTATAGGTTATTACAAAGTACTGTGTATAGTTCCCTGTGCTATAGAGTAGGTCCTTGTTGGTTATGTATGTTATATATAGTAGTGTGTATCTGTTAATCCCAAACTCCTGATTTATCCCTCTCCCCACCCTCTCCCCTTTGGTAACCATAATTTTGTTTTCTATGTCTGTGAGTCTCTTTCTGTTTTGTAAATAAGCTCATTTGTATCATTTTTTAGATTCCACATATCAGTAATATCATATGATAGCTGTCTTTCTTATCTGACTTATTTAGTATGATAATCTCTAGGTCCATCCATGCTGCTGCTAATGACATTATTTGATTCTTTTTTATGGTTGAGTAATAATAATTCCATTGCATATATGTACCACAGCTTCTTTATCCATTCATTTGTTGATGGGCATTTAGGTTGCTTCCATGTGTGGCTGTTATAAATTGTGCTACAAAGAACATAGAGCTGCATGTATCTTTTTTAGAGTTTTGGTACTTTCTGGATATAGTCCAGGAGGGGGATTGCTGGATCACGTGGTAGCTCTACTTTAAGTTTTTAAAGGAAACACCATACTATTTTTCATAGTGCATTATGCACTGTTTTAAAACACCTCTCCCATGCTAGTTATGATAAATAGGGTATTTATACACACACAAAAAAGACTTAGCTATTTTTAGGCAAGGAAACTGACACGCAGATGAACTGAGACTCAAACTCAGGTCTGCTGGTGCCTTGTTCCTGAACTTGCGTTCCCCAGTGTTTCCCCATCCTTTCCTTAAACTTCTCCCAGGGAAACTCTGGTGCCTCATCTCACTATCTTGACGAGTCTTGATAACTGATTCGCTGTCTATGATATTGTTCCACTTATGTTCAGTTCATTCAGACTGATTGCATTTTAATTTATCTATACACAATAAGTTGACAAAAATGCATGGAAGAATTACCATTTGTGCTAAGTTTATCTATTTATGACTCAATCCCACAAAGGTAGTCACAGAATAAGATGTGAGAGTGGCTTTGCGAGCCAAGTTTCAATGCTTTTGTTTTAAAGATCAACAAAAGGGAAGGTACTGAGAAAAAATAAGAGGTTTACAGCCTGAAAGCTGCGCTGACTCAGTAGTTATTCAGTTTCATTGTACTCTAAAAATAAATAAACTTGTCTTTAGGAGCTTGGCATTTTCCTTGCCTTTTTTCATTGAAGCTTATTGCTTAAGCTTTAGCTTTTATGTGTTTATTTAGGTTTATTTAGGTGGTTGCAGGGATAATGTCAAAAGACAGCCCTAAGAGTGTTAACTTGGATATTTGCCATTTATGACTATGTATTATTAATAGGAGTTGGTGAATAAATAATGAAGAGCAAGATGAACAATGAATATATTCAAATCAACAAAATTGGTTTGAGAAATAGTTGGAGAGTGACTGAGGCTTCAGGTGTCAGCGGTTTGCATCCTTCAGTTTTGTCAAGGCAAAAAGATCCTGTGGAAACAGAAACATGTGTTAGAACGTCTTAAAACATTTCAATTAAGTTGCCTCTAAAATCTTTCAAAACAGAAACTCACACGGAAACAAAAGTGATCTATGAGTAGCTTGGCTACTATTCTGTCTCAATTGCTTATTTAGTTTATTTATTCACTGCTTATCTAATTTAGTTTAAAAGAAATTCTTCCATCATGTCTTCTGTTTTAATTCGAAAGATGACAAGTCAAGTAAGCTAAGAAAATAATTTCTGAGGAAAATTATATTTCTGGTGTCAGTGATCTTTTTAAAATTCTTCATTATTTCTTGTTTGAAAGAAACACAAATGAATGGTTTCCCTCTATTTTACCCAAAAATGATTACTGGCAGGATTTTTCTAAAAAGCATTTTTGGTTTTTTATATTTACTTTTCCTCTAACATTTATAATGTTTAGGGATTCTCCCCCCAAATTCTGTCATTTCAATCATATTGATAAAATTACATTACCCCCAAATTTATGAAAACTATGTTAAATATTAATAAAAAGTTCTTATATATGTATTCAGGACTTTTAGACATGTATAATGATTTTTAAAGCTTTTTTCATGAAAATGTCTTAGTCTAATTCCAATGAGATAACTCTCTTTTACCTGTGAAGTTGCATAAATTTTTCAAATCTAGTTCTAAACATGGAAAGGCTATAGATCTGTACCAAAGGTATAAAAAGAAGCATTGCTTAGTTCTTAAGTTACATTAATGTAACACAACATTGTGTTTTCTGTTTGGTCCTATTGTATATATATTTGCATTAATAATGCATGCAGTTATTTGCCAAAAGAATTTTATCTTCTTGGGAAGATATATTTGGTCAGGGACTTTTTTAGAGTGTTTCAGTCTGTACCTGCTCGGGTAAACGGAAGCCCCCCCTGCACTTGCAGGCTTGCCGTTACAGAGTACTGAGCAATGTGACAAAAGCATCTTGCTGGTTCCTCATAGACAGATATCCTTTTAGAACTCTATCTTAATCCTTTTGATTTTGAAGAGAGAGCAGTAAGTAGTCTTGAAGTTCATTGCCCAGGAATTAAACCTGGGTAACCTGCATGAAAACCAAGAGTCCTAGCCATCAGACCACCAGGGGCTAGAGGCTAGCAGCAAAGTGGCCCGGGCTCTTGCCCCTATTTGAGAACAGGAAAGTTTTAAGGAGGCAAAAACAGCAAAAAAAAAGGTACAAAGTTTATTATGGAGCACAATGCATGGGAGAGCACACAGGAAAACAGCTTATCCAACTCAGATGCAGGGCAGAGATACAAACCCACAGAGAAAGGATATAGGCACCCTCTCCAATGAGGAGGAGCACAGTAAGTCAGAAACTGGCAGAGATGCTCACTTGGAGAGGAGTGCAGTTGTCCTGAATGAGAAGCACCGTAAAGAGGGGAAGTAAATCCCTTACGCAGGACAGCTATTCTGGGTTTTTGTTTCAGTTCAGTTCAGTCGCTCAGTCATGTCCAACTCTTTGCGACCCCATGAATTGCAGCATGCCAGGCCTCCTTGTCCATCACCAACTCCCGGAGTTCACTCAGACTCATGTCCATTGAGTCCGTGATGCCATCCAGCCATCTCATCCTCAGTCGTCCCCTTCTCCTCCTGCCCCCAATCCCTCCCAGCATCAGAGTCTTTTCCAATGAGTCAACTCTTCGCATGAGGTGGCCAAAGTACTGGAGCTTCAGCTTTAGCATCATTCCTTCCAAAGAAATCCCAGGGCTGATCTCCTTCAGAATGGACTGGTTGGATCTCCTTGCAGTCCAAGGGACTCTCAAGAGTCTCCTCCAACACCACAGTTCAAAAGCATCAATTCTTCAGCGCTCAGCCTTCTTCACAGTCCAACTCTCACATCCATACATGACCACAGGAAAAACCATAGCCTTGACTAGATGGACCTTAGTCGGCAAAGTAATGTCTCTGCTTTTGAATATGCTATCTAGGTTGGTCATAACTTTTCTTCCAAGGAGTAAGTGTCTTTTAATTTCATGGCTGCAGTCACAATCTGCAGTGATTTTGGAGCCCCCCAAAATAAAGTCTGACACTGTTTCCACTGTTTCCTCATCTATTTCCCATGAAGTGATGGGACTGGATGCCATGATCTTCGTTTTCTGAATGTTAAGCTTTAAGCCAACTCTTTTACTCTCCACTTTCACTTTCATCAAGAGGCTTTTTAGTTCCTCTTCACTTTCTGCCATAAGGGTGGTGTCATCTGCATATCTGAGCTTATTGATATTTCTCCCGGCAATCTTGATTCCAGCTTGTGCTTCATCCAGCCCAGCATTTCTCATGATGTACTCTGCATAGAAGTTAAATAAGCAGGGTGACAATATACAGCATTGACGTACTCCTTTTCCTATTTGAAACCAGCCTGTTGTTCCATGTCCAGTTCTAACTGTTGCTTCCTGACCTGCATACAGATTTCTCAAGAGGCAGGTCATGTGGTCTGGTATTCCCATCTCTTTCAGAATTTTTGGCCAATTATCTTGTTTCTTTCTTCATATCTGACTAATCCATGGATCCTCCCCAAGATGCATGTACAACATTTTGCTAAGATAGATCCCCCTGAAGAGGCCTGTGGGTGCATGTCCATACTTTTTATAGAGTGAGGATCCCTCCTTTTTCAACCCTCAAGAAGCTTTCCTGTGTAAGTATAGACAGGAAAGTCTTCCTTGACTTCAGAAGTGGCCAGCTTATCTTTGTTTTAGCAGAGCTCAGCTTTTTACCACTAGCTTTGTCCTTGGAGAGTCTGAGTGAGAACAAAGCTTGAAAAATACCAGGTGTCCTGGCCCTGAAGCCCACTGCATCTTACCTCAATTTGAGTTCCTTATAACAAAACACTATAAACTGAATGGCTTATCAACAATAGACACGTATCACTCACAATTCTCGAGGCAGGGAAGTCCAAGATCAAGGCATCAGCAGACTGGGTTTCTGAGGAAGGACTGCTTCCTGTTTCATAGGTGGCTGTCTTCTCTTATAAGGGTGCTAATCCCATTCTTGAGAGCTCCACCGTCCAGATCTAATCACCTCCTCAAGGCACAACCTTCTAATACCCCCACATTGGAGACTGGGTTTCAACATTTGAATTGGGGTGGGGCATGCATAGACATTCAGTCTATAGCAAACTGAGGTGGTTTTGACTTTTTGACAAAGTGGAGACCCAACTGCAGCACCTATTTTATAGAGAGGAGTGGGGTGGGTGGAATTTACTCTGCCTTCTGAGTAGATGTCTTGGATATTTCCAGCTAAGTTCATCCTAACCTACATTTCCTACCATGAGGAATAATATCTTTTCATAGTAAATAAAAATTGCTTCTTAATGAATTTATTCATGCAGTCAATTTTTGAAAGGCATTTTTCTCTAGGGAACATACATTTTATAATGATTGAGGAGATTTGTATTTTAGAGACAAAGTATTCAAGCACTTTATTGCTTTCTTTTTTTTCTTCGTGTGGTTGGAAATGAAATCACACCATGTTAATTATGTGTTTAGAAATCATTAAAAATATATAAGCCAAGGGGACTTGTATCCCTATATTCATTATTATCAAATATGTTATAGTTGAAAACAAGTCTAAGATTTAAAAAATAAAGCTACTGGTTAAATTACTGTACTGCTATTGTAAGTCACTTCAGTCGTGTCCGACTCTGTGCAACCCCATAGAAGGCAGCCCACCAGGCTCCCCTGTCCCTGGGATTCTCCAGGCAAGAACACTGGAGTGGGTTGCCATTTCCTTCTCCAATGCATGAAAGTAGAAAGTGAAAGTGAAGTCGCTCAGTTGTGTCCAACCCTCAGCGACCCCATGGACTGCAGCCTTCCAGGCTCCTCCATCCATGGGATTTTTCAGGCAAGAGTACTGGAGTAGGTTGCCATTGCCTTCTCCGATAGAGAAAACTCATTTGGGAAAATGATTTGTATTCTGAGAACTGTGTCAGACCATAAAAATTCTACCAAAAAAGACAGCTTGAGAAATAGACGTAGATGTAGAGAACAAACGTATGGACACCAAGGGGGAAAAGGAGACAGTGGGGTGAATTGGGAGATTGGAATTGACACATATCCACTATAGACACATGTATAAAATAGATAATTAATGAAAGCCTCCTGTATAGAACAGGGAACTCTACTCAGTGCTCTGTGCTCTTTCCTGAATGGGAAGGAAACAAACAAACAAACAAAAGAAGGTATTTAGTTACATGTATGGCAGATTCACTTTGGCGTACAGCAGAAACTGACACAACATTGTAAAGCAGCTATACTCCAGTGAAAAAATTTTTTGAAAGAAAAGACTGCTTGAAAATATTGAATTTGAAAACAAAGCTGATATGAAGAATTTATTGGAAAAATGAGCCATTGCTTTCTTTAGTGGAAAAAAAAATATGCTATGTTTGAATAAATAAGATGCCAACAAAGCGTGCGTACTGGCTTACACCCCTTGTATGATCAGCACAGTACTGAGCTGCTTTGTGCACAAGGGGTCTCCTCTCTGCCCAAGGAGTTATGTTGTTCCTTCTAGGCTGGACCATACCTCCCAACCCCCACAACCAACACCCTGCCTTTCTTTACCACACCCAAGCATCTCCTTTGTCCTCATCTAGTATTTTCTGGATAATTTTCCCTTCTCATCCTACCTAATGAGTAGACTCAGACAGATAACTTACACCAGTTTAAGACTCTTCTAAGACGGTTGTGTAGGCATGATTACAAATGAGGCCAGATTCCTAATTGACTGGAAATTACGAAATAATTTTCCAAGGAAAAGAATTGATGACTACTTTAAGTTTTTATTACCACATCTTTGAGATAACTCCTTCCCTCATAGCCCTGAAAGAGTTATGAAGATCATCCTGAATAAGTGACTATAAATCTCTGATAGCATCTTTATGTGTTTTGCCCCTCCTCTCAGAGTAAGGTAGTTGCCATGGAAATGATGACAAAGGCTAAATTCAGCCAGAAATATTTGCTGAATTATGTGCCACATGGTTCTTTCCTTCCTTCAAAGCAGGAGAGGAGTATTCTGAAGAGTGAGTTACATTCTCAAGATGTGTAATGCCCTCCAGTTAATTGCAAGGGTCATATGTTGAAATTTTTGCTGTATGTTAGACTGTGTTGTTGTTGTTTAGTAGGTAAGTCATGTCTGACTCTTTTGTGAGCCACAAAGCTCCTCTGTCCATGGAATTTCCCAGGTAAGCACACTGGAGTGGGTTGCCATTCCCTTCTCCAGGGCATCTCCCCAATCCGGGGATCAAATCCACATCTCTTGCATTGCAGGTGGATTCTTTACTGTCTGAGCCACCATATGATCCTCTAGTAGCAGCATGCAGGCTTTGTTGCTCTGCAGCGTTGGGATCATCCTGGACCAGGGATCAAATCCATGACCCCCGCACTGGCAGGCAGATTTTTCAATTGCCAGGGAAGCCCCTATCCTGATATTACAGATACAGAAAGTGAGGCTGTGAGAAGTTAAATAACTTTTCTAAGGGTTACTTAGATAGGAAATTCAAACGGACACAAGTCCAATATCAGGGTCCCATCTGCTACATAGCCTCCAGTCATGACGGTAAAATACATATCTTTACTTTCCTCATTGTTCACTTCTCTCTCAATTTTCCTAGATGGCTTTCACCTTTATGGTTCCATATGAATAGTCTTATCCAAAATCCTACATTTTAAAGTAAAGTTTAAAAGTTTTTTAGTTCTCCAAGATTCCAGGTACATTTGACACAACTTCTATTTCCCAGAAATATGACCAGTTAAGGGCTTCCCTGGTGGTGAAGACTCTGCCTGCCATGCAAGAGACCCAGGTTCAATCCCTGGGTCAGGAAGAGCCCCTGGAGAGGGAATGGCTACCCACTCCAGTATTTTTGCCTGGAGAATCCCATGGACAGAGGAGGCTGGGGTCAAAGGAGCCAGACACGACTGAGCTACGAACACTTTCACTTTTTCATGACCAGTTATGTAACTTGAGAAATATTTTGTTATAAAACACCTATAATTGCTGAAAAAAATGTAATATAAGGACTTCCCTGGTTGTCCAGCAATCAAGAATCCACCTTCCAGTGCAGGTGATACGGGTTTGATCCCTGGCTGGGGAACTAAAATCCTACATGCTACACGGCAACTAAGCCTGTGTGCCACAACCACTGAGCCCACAAGGTCTGGAGCCCATGTTCCACAACTAGAGAGGAGACTGCATGCTTCAGTGAAGGGCCCGCATGCCACAACTAAGATCTGATGCAGCCAAATAAAAAAATTAAATGAATATTAAAAAACAACCCTAGTACAGAGTTGATCTATAAGTGATATCTGCAAGAATCAAAGCTGAGCAGTTAGGATAGGAGTTGTGGGTGAGGTAGTGTTGTGGAGGGGGTGTTGGTATGGCAGAAAAATGTGTTTTCCTAGATTTTAGGAATGTGGATGTAATGTCCGCAGGATATGAGGACTCTGGACTCATGCAAGAAAGAGTTCGAATCAGTAAGTCTGCATGAGTTCAGGACCATCAAAAAATCATCTTCTTAGTGAAAGTATGAAGTGTAAGAATAAAAGCAAAAAACAAACTCCAGCTAGCACATGGAGTCAGCAAAGAAACTCATCAGCTTGGACTCTGAGCAGAGGAAGCTAGTGTCTCCTGAGAATCTGTAAGCGTCTACCAGCTCTGCTCTGGTTTAGGGTTTGCATTTGTACCAGGGGTTCATAGACATTGTCTGTAAAGGCACAGAAAGTGAATTAGCAGCTTTGTTGGCCATGTAGTCTTTGCTGCAGCTCTTCAACTCTGTCCTTGGAGTGGATAGTTGTTGTTGACAATATGTCAACAAATGGGTATGTATGTATTTCAATAAAACTTTATTTACAAAAGCAGATTTTTATTGAATGTTGATATACTATCTGCCTGGGCCAAGTATCTGTAAATTGAAAAATTGATATAAATTTGGTCCTGTCTGATGATAGGCTCTACTGGATAGATACACCTAAGGCTCTTGGAAGAAGCAAACATAAAGCTGTATTGAAGGGGCAGCTTGTTTGCCCAGGCTGTGAGGGCTTCCCCTGAGGAAGGCGAACACAGATTCCTGAATACAACGCAGACAAGGAAACAGCTTACCATGACTGAGAGTCAGCATGTGCAACGCCTACAAGGGTTCGGTTTCCTAAGACCACCAGCTAACACAGAACTATTATTAAATAGAGACTATGTGACTCAGACAGTAAAGAATCTGCCTGCAATGCAGGAGATCCAGGTTCTATCCCTGGATTGGGAAGATACCCTAGAGAAGGGCAACCAACCCACTCCAGTATTCTTGCTTGGAGAATTCCAAGACAGAGGAGCCTGGCACCACATTCCATGGGGGTGCAACGAGTCGGACACAACAGAGCCACTAACACTTTCACTTTTTCATGCAATAGATATAATGTGATTAAAGGCATAAAAGAAAGACTCTAAAATATGAAAAAATAGGGACTTGCCTGGAAGTCCAGCGCTTCCAGTGCAGGGGCTATGGGTTCAGTCTCTAGTCGGGGAATGAAGAGCCTACATTTGTGGCCAGAATGAGTAAATAAATGAAATGTGAGAAAATAATGAGTCTATGAAAAAGCAACACATATATTTCAAAGAAATAATCAAATACAGCCTCTATAAACATAAAAAACAAAAGTAATTAAATTGAAATACCAATAGAAAATTTAAAGAGCAGAAGTAAAACTAGGTGAATTATAAATTACATTTAAGAAAATTATTTGCACCCCAATGTGGAGAGATGAAGAGACATAGATTGGAGTAGAGAGAAAAATAATAAGGCCTAACTCACCACTACCCTTATGAAATGGTCATATCTCTTACAAGAGAGAATCAACAGAATGGGATGCATGGAATTTTAAAGAGATAACATCTGAAAAACTTTTAGAATTCCTAAAGACATAATCCTCAGATTCATGATTCACAGTGAGTCCTAAGCACTATAGGTAAAAATATGTTTTAGTGAAGTTTCAGAATAAAAACAAAGAGAAAAGTTTAATTATTTTTATTGAAGTATAGTTGATTTGCAATGTTGTACCAGTCTCTGCCATACAGCAAAGTGATTCAATTAAACATGTATATAATTTCTTTAAAAAATTATTTTCCATTATGGTTTATCACGGGATATTGAATATAGTTCTCTGTGCTATACAGTAGGACCTTGTTTATCCATTCTAAATGTAACAGTTTGCATTTACCAAACCTAATCTCTCATTCCATTGGTCTTTCTCCTCACTGCCCCTTGGCAACCACATATCTGTTCTCTATATCTGTGAGTCTGTTTCTGTTTCAGAGATAGGTTCATTTTTGCCATATTTTGGATTCCACACGTAAGTGATATCATATGATTTCACCTTTCTCTGTCTGACTTACTTCACTTTGTATGAAATCTCTAGTTGTATCCATGCTGCTGCAAATGGCATTATTTCATTCTTTTTATGGCTGAATAATATTCCATTGTATATATGCACCACATTTTCTTTATCAACTCATCCAAGGGACTCTCAAGAGTCTTCTCCAACACCACACTTCAAAAGCATCAATTCTTTGGCACTCAGCTTTGCTTACGGTCCAACTCTCACATCCATACATGACTACTGGGAAAACCATAGCTTTAACTATATGGCCCTTTGTTAGCAAAGTAATGTCTCTGCATTTTAATATGCTGTCTAGATCTGTCATAGCTTTTCTTCCAAGGAGCAACTGTCTTTTAATTTCATGACTGCAGTCACCATCTACAGTGATTTTGGAGCCCCCCAAAATTAAGTCCGCCACTGTTTCCATTGTTTCCTCATCTATTTGCCTTGAAGTGATGGGACTGGATGCCATGACCTTCATCATCTGAATGTGGTATTTTGAGCCAGCTTTTTCACTCTCCTCTTGCACTTTAATCAAGAGGATCTTTAGTTCCTCTTTGCTTCCTGCCATAAGAGTGGTGTCATCTGCATATCTGAGGTTATTGATATTTCTCCCAGCAATCTTGATTCCAGGTTTTGCTTCATCCAGCCTGGGATTTTGTATGATGTATTCCACATATAAATTAAATAAGCAGGGTGAAAATATACAGCCTTGATGTACTCCTTTCCCAATTTGGAGCCAGTCTGTTGTTCCATGTCTGGTTCTGACAGTTGCTTCTTGATCTGCATACAGATTTTTCAGAAGGCAGGTAAGAGGGTCTGGTATTATCATCTCTTTAAGAATTTTCCACAGTTTGCTGTGACTCACAGTCAAAGACTTTAGCGTAGTCAATGAAATAGAAGTAGATATTTTTCTGAAATTCACTTGCTTTTTCTAAGATTCAACAATTTGCATCAGTATTGGCAATTTGATCTCTGGTTCCTCTGCCTTTTCTAAATCCAGCTTGAACATCTGGAAGTTCTTAGTTCATGTACTGTTAAAGCCTAGCTTGGAGGATTTTGAGCAATACTTTGCTAGTATGAAAAATGAGTGCAATTGTGCAGTAGTTTGAACATTCTTTGGCATTGCCTTTCTTTGGGATTGGAATGAAAACTGTCCTGTAGCCACTGCTGAGTTTTCCAAATTTGCTGGCATATTGAGTGTAGCACTTTCACAGCATCGTCTTTTAGGATTTAAAATAGCGCAGCTGGAATTCCATTACTTCCACTATCTTTGTTCACAGTGATGCTTCATAAGTCCCACTTGACTTCACACCTCAGGATGTCTGGCTCTGGGTGAGTGATCACACCATCATGGTTATCTGGTTCATTAAGATCTTTTTTATATAGTTCTGTATATTCTCGCCACCTCTTCTTAGTATCGTCTGCTTCTGTTAGGTCCATACCATTTCTGTCCTTTATTGTGCCCATCTTTGCATAAAATGTTCCCCTGGTATCCCTAAATTTCTTGAAGAGATCTCTTGTCTTTCCTGTTCTATTGTTTTCTTCTATTTCTTTACATTGATCACTTAGGAAGGCTTTCTTATCTCTCCTTACTATTTGGAACTCTGCATTCAGATGGATAGATCTTTCCTTTTCTCCTTTGCTTCTCAGTTATTTGTAGGCCTCCGTAGACAACCATGTGGCCTTTTTACATTTCTTCCTCTTGGGGGTGGTTTTGATCACTGACTCTTGTACAATTTTGCAAAACTCCATCCATAGTTCTTCAATATATCACTGGTTTACAGATACCTAAGATAATGGTCCCATCACTTCATGGGAAATAGATGGGGAAACAGTGGAAACAGTGTTACATTTTATATTTGGGGGCTCCAAAATCACTGCAGATGGTGATTTCAGCCATGAAATTAAAAAACACTTACTCCTTGGAAGGAAAGTTATGACCAACTTAGATAGCATATTCAAAAGCAGAGACATTACTTCGCCAACAAAGGTCCATCTAGTCAAGGCTATGGTTTTACCAGTGGTCATGTATAGATGTGAGAGTTGGACTATAAAGAAAGCTGAGCACTGAAGAATTGATGCTTTTGAACTGTGGTGTTGGAGAAGACTCTTGAGAGTCCCTTGGACTGCAAGGAGATCCAACCAGTCCATTCTGAAGGAGATCAGTCCTGGGTGTTCATTGGAAGGAATGATGCTAAAGCTGAAACTCCAGTACTTGGCCACCTGTTGACTCATTGGAAGGACTCTGATGCTGGGAAGAATTGGGGGCAGGAGGAAAAGGGTACGACAGAGGATGAGATGGCTGGATGGCATCACTGACTCGATGGACATGAGTTTGGGTGAACTCCGGGAGTTGGTGATGGACAGGGAGGCCTAGCATGCTGCAATTCATGGGATTGCAAAGAGTTGGACACAACTGAGTGACTGAACTGAACTGAACATTAAAACTTGGGAGTCATTGCCCAAGAGAAACCTCAATTTTCATATTCAATCTGTCACTTCAGATTATTACATCTATTCAAAATATTAAATTATTCTTATGAGTTCACTTAATTCAGATATTCTTTCTCTCTATTCCTGAAAAAGTCAACAACTTTCATATTGACCTCCCCGATCCCAGTCTCCATCTCTTCCATTCCAGTCTGAAGACAATCGCCAGGTCATTAACACTTTCTTCTTGCCTTTTCACTCTTTATAAGTAAAAGTCCAGCTTTATCACATTGGCATAGAAGGTCCCCATCTACCAGGCCTGTAGTTTGAACTCACTCTATCAGTCTCCTAGCTACTTCCCACATCTTATTCTGGGCCATTCTGGTTTGCCTTCCTTACCTATATTTTTGTTTCATGTCTTGTGTCTCATTTCCTGAGAATATTGTTTGGTTCTTACCAAGACTAAGGTGTTGTTAACTGTATGAGCCCTTATAAGTAACATATTTAATATTGTAAGAAGGGCTTTTAGGGATTCAGTGAGTGTGTGTGTGTTCTTCATATCTTTACCTAAATAGAAAGCCTGAACAGGAGGGATGGCTCTAACACAGAAGACTTCAGAAAAATGGGCAGACCCAGGGTGTCCTGGGAAAGAGGGAGCGCTGTGGTCCTTCAGGTTGCATTATTAGAGGCTGAGATGGTTGTCCTGGGTTTCATGTCTCAGTTTCCCAACTAGACTAAAGTTCCTTGATGATTAAACACAAAATCAATAACATCCTCCATCAGGTTTGAATCTTCTTTCCCTTTCTCTATATCCAGTCCTGGATTCAGAGAAGGTGCTTAATACATACTGGCTGGATTAGGAAACAGGCAGTGTTTTTGAATATTTGTACCACAACTCAGTGACTCTTCCTCTTGAACTGTAGAGCATCCTTTGGGATCCACCTCTTCAGGGGTAATGATGCAAGACCTCTGAGCAGACTTGCTCGTCCTTCATTCTCTCCCATGCTGGTTCTTCCTAGAACATAGTACAAGTGCTCAGTCGTGTCTGACTCTTTGTGATGCTATATATGGACTGTAGCCCGCCAGGCTCCTCTGTCCATGGGATTTTCCCAGCAAGAACCCTGGAGTGAGTTGCCATTTTCTCCTCTGGGGGATCTTCCCAATCAAAGGACCAAACCTGCATCTCCTGCATTACGGAAGGATTCCTTAGTGCTGAGTCACCTGGAAAGTCCCTCCTAGAACATGTTTCCTTCTAATAAAAATTAAATCCTAGCTCTGGCCCCTTCCTCTTTCCCTCGAGATGCTGTTGAAATTAAGCAATGGCAGAGGTCTTTAGGAAATGTGGATTTATGTTTTTAATTTAATTTCTACCAAACCTGGATATACTGTTTTGCAATATCAACATTTTCCCACCCCCTATAGGAGCTCATTTGTTTCAGTGTGAACATGATATGTACGCTAGTTTCTTTGGTTGTGTTTATTCCCTACCAAGCAAACGCCTGAAATGCTCCACACCTCTTGACTAACGATTTCAATTTTGTCTCCATCTTGCTATTTTCTGACATTAGCAGGGGAGTTTCCACCTGTCTCTCACAATCTACTGAAAGGCTTGGGAACCACGATAGCAGAATCTGTGTGTTTAAGGCCATAGGGAATAAGGCATGTCATATTTTAAGCTCTAATGCTCTAGAGGGAGGACATGGCTACTGCCTCTTGCAAAACTCCAGCAAAGAGGTGGGTTTTTTTTTTTTTTTTTTTTGGTAACAACAATTAATCATGACAGAAAGACTCAGATAGGGGGAGAGGACAGATGGTTCTTGTTACAACCTGCCCCTAACTTGCATTACCATGCCCGGCCATAAATAGAATGTTTGTACCAAAATCATGAGAGGAAAAGAATCATCAGAGATAAAAATCTCCAATATGTTGTGCTATCAAGTGATTTAAAGCCATGATGTAATGATGAATACATGTATAATACAGCAAATACAGCAGAGTCAGGAAAACTTTGGGCATAACAAACATCAATTTTCATCAAGTATTTGATTCAAAAGTAATATAGAGGACTTCCTTAGTGATTCAATGGTTAAGAATCCACCTGCCAAAGCAGGGGACACAGGTTCGATCCTGGTTGGGGAAGATGCTATATGCCACGGGGCAACTAAGCCTGTGTTTGGCAAATACTGAAGCTCGCCCACCCCAGAGCCCATGCTCCGCAACAAGAAAAGCCACTGCAATGAGAAGCACCACACCACAGCTGGAGAGTAATCTCTGCTCATTTTCTTAACTAGAGAAAACCTGTGTGCAGCCACAAAGACCCAGCACAACAAAAAATAAATTTTTGTAATATAGACACTGACAAGTGATAAGATGTAAATATGTTTTAAGTTGTTTTTTAAGATTTTCCTAATAGTCCTATCATATTGTCTGGAGAATCTTGACAATTCCACCCTAAACTTAAGTTTAAAAAAGTTTTAATAGTTCACTAAGCTTTGAGTTCCATGGAGTAAACTTTTCTGAATGGGGATTAAGTTTTAATGCCTTGCTGTCATTGTTTAGTCACTAAGTCATCTCCGATGTACCCTGCAGGCTGCTCTGTCCATGGGATTTCACAGGCAAGAATACTGAAGTGGGTTGCCATTTACTTCTCCAGGGGATCTTCCCTACTGGGATATCGAACCCACGTCACCTGCATTGGCAGGCAAATTCTTTACTACTGAGCCACCTGGGAAGTCCAAGTTTTAATGCCTGGATGCTTTCAAATGTAAAGTTACACATATACTTTGGAAGAACCTTAAATTATTAATATCAACCACATGATAGATGTGTGAACATTTTGCTGGCTTTGTAGACATTTCTCAGCTTCTTCATATATAAATCAGGTGAAATTGTCCTCAGTATGGCTGTATGTAATGTAATACACTGTATAGGGAAGGATGCTCTAAAATGGAGACGGGCTTTATATCATTTAAACGTGTCCATCCCCAGTCATCAGGGTTTCCAGTGTCCTGAAAGATAGGAGTGATTGGTCTGTGTCAGAGCTCACGTGTACGTGGCAGTTACTCATCTCTATGAATGTTTCAGAGAGGAGAGGGCTGCCAATGGAGGATTCACTTCCTAAGAACTCTGGACGACGAGCTGGAACCACCCACTGCGGACCGAGGCCAGGCCTCCATGGTCAGCACTGGTCCTGAGCACGGCTGGCAAGAAAGAGCGACCAAAACAGACTTTATCTGTTGCCCTGTGGATAGGTTCCAAGGAACACTTTTGTCTCTGGGTGATCCGAGCATGGCCTGATAGGCTGAGAATGCAATAATTGGTATAATTAGCCAATAATGTTGCAGGGAAAAAAGTTATTAGTGACTACTAGCTAACTACTTTGCATACTAGTGTTTTGAGGGGAAAAAAAAGATAATCTTTTGAGGGTTTTTTTTTTAATGTATGAGTTATTTCTGGCTTTGGTTGTTGCCGGAATACTGTAAAGGGGGTTGTGTTACGTTGTGTCATCAGGGAATCTCGTGAGGAGGCTGGTAGGACATTTCTGCGGTTTCTGGCACCTCAGTTCAGGTCGCCCAGGGTGACCTTTCCCTTGAGGTTCCGTGGAGGACAAAGGACCAGGGGGAGTGGAGTAGCCTGGGATGTGTAGATGCGATTTTGTGCCCACAATGAAGGAGATTCCAAACATCTGCCACTTCCCATGATTGACAAGCAACACAGCTATTTCTGTCAACTGAACCAAACACAATGCATCAGTGACACACTTATTGTGAATGAAATTGAAGGAAAGCCCTGGCGTTAGCCCTTCCCAGGCCCTGAAAACAAACGTTGAACATCCGCCAAAGGTCAGTCAGTGCCCTTCCTGTTAACACTGGCTACCTGAGAATGCTTCCTTCTTTTGTCATCACAAGGGAAAGAACTCGTCTTCTCCTACTTCTTCTTAAATTTGGCCGCACCAAGAGGCATGCAGGTTAGTACCCTAACTCAGGATGGAACACGTGCCCTTGCATTGAAGGTGCCATGTCCCAAGCACTGGACCGCCAGGGAAGTCCCAGGAATTCTTCTTCTTTGATGGCCCAGAAGGAGAAGAAGCTGCTTGCCAAACTGTGAGATCGTGATAGAGGCAGTTTGGGAAATGGAGATATTCCAGCACCTGGTGGCTGGTTGGAATGTCTCTACTTAACCCCCAGGAATCAGTAGGGGAGTAGAGTTCTTTAGTGTAGCTCCATGGGGGATGGCAGCTCTCCAAGGTCTGCTGGAGATCTAAACAGCATATTCAACATTAACATGTTCTTCTAAGCTCCAAGCGAATTCACAGATATTTCCCTCAAGAGTAAAACCAGCAGTTGGTGGACTGAGAGCAACTGGATTTGGACGTTTCCCCAGCCCATCCTCTCCTTGGGGAATATTTTTCCAATGTTCCCCCATCTTTCTTTGTAGTTATTTCTTCTTCTTTTTTTTATTTTAATGTGGGCCATTTTTAAAGACTTTATTGAATTTGTTACAATATTGCTGCTGTTTTATGTCTTGGTTTGTTCAGCATGAGGCATGTGGGGTCTTAGCTTCCTAACCCGGGATCGAACCCACATCCTCTGCCCTGGAAGGTGAAGTTGTAGCCACTGGACCACCCAGGGAAGTCCCTGTATTTATTTCTTGATCTTGTCTTTCCTGTTATGGTGTTTTAATGATGCTCCTTATTAATATTATAAACTCAGAGTCCTAACTTCTCTGAGAATCGCTTTATCAGTAATGATCTAAAAGTACACTTAGAATTTTAGTGAAAAGATGTGCTTTGATAGTGACAACAACAAACATAGCGAGTTGTATTGGCTTACTACTTCTAAAGGTAGGAAGATAAACTATTATTAATAGCTGCACACCATTTCCTATCTTTTCAAGGCCTTTGTTAGCCTCACAATGGTGCTGCCAGGGAAATACTATTAATACAGAGCAAAAGGAGAGAGGGTGGGGGACACTTTTATAATGGAGCACACGCCCCATTTGCCTTTTGTGCTGCCTTTGTACTTTTCCTGAAGCCATACAATGTAATACCTACAGAGGGAAGCAACTGTGTTTAGGAAAACTAAATTTTCTTCTATTATTCAATTTAACAATCATTCAGGCTCTCTCAACCAAAAAACAAATAAGGAAAATTCCACAATGAGCATTAAAACCAAAACATCATAGTTAGTCATTGATACCCAACCATACTTGCTAGTTTAAAAATGAGAGAAGAAAGGGGCTTCCCTTATGGCTCAATGGTAAAGAATCCACCTGCCAATGTAGGAGACCTGGGTGCAATCCCTGATTCGGGAAGATCCCACATGCCTCGGAGCAACTAAGCTCATTCGCCACAAGTATTAAGCCTTTGCTCTAGAGCCCGGGAGCTGTAACTACTGAGCCCACATGTCCTACAGCCAGCGCTCTGCAACAAGAGAAGCCACTGCAATGAGAAACCCACGCACCACAGTGAAGAGTAGCCCCCTCTTTCCACAACTAGAGAAAAGCCCGCACAGCAACTAAGACCCCGCACAGCCAAAAACAAACAAATAAATGCTTTTTTTAAAAAAGCTAGAAGAAAGAAAAGCTCTCCTCTCTTTGCACACCATGTTGACAAACCTTGCCTCCCCAAGCCAATCATTTTCCTCTCTGGGAAGCAATCTGGACTAGGAACCTGTCCAAAATATGCCCTAGAGTGTATTGAATTTCAGGAGAGGCTTTCTGAAGGCTCTCTGTAATAAAAAGTTCCACCGATTCTGACACATATATGGATGGATCAGAACTTTTCTAGTGCATTCCTTGCCAGCATCACTGAATTCTTCAAAACAACTGGATTCAAATATTAGAAACATATCAGGTCACCAAGTTCTGCCATTGTTTTAATCAGTACCTTGATAAAAAATTGCAGGTAGCAGGAACTCCAACTAGTTCAAGCAAAATGAGAATACAATATATTAGTTCACAGAAAAGGTGAAGGCAATTGTAAGAGAGGGAACAGGGGCTCAGGGTTTGGAACTGGACACTCTGACCCCAGGAGCCATCTGTCTCTCATCCTGAGTTGTCTCTGCTGCACCCTGGTCTACAGAGGCTCTACTTGAGATGAGGGAAAGATGGTGAGAGAGCCCTGGGGTTACAGTCATCAGTTCTGGGTCTGAGAAAAGGGAAACCTTGACCCCTAATGTGGGAAGATCTGGTTGAAGAATCCGTATGGTCTGGCAAGGTATTCATACATCTGGCCCTTCATGGCCCTGGGGTGGTGGTTGCAGACAGGCAGTGGGGAAAGGGCATATATTTTAGGACGTCCACAGAAGAAGAAAACTAACCAGGAGAACGAGGATATCCAAGCTGGGAGGCAGGTGACAATATTACCTACACAGTCCATTCTATCATTTCTATTAAGGATTTATATCAATAAAGTGTAAGGACAAGAAACAAGAAATGCTCTTGTTAGGTAATGTGAAGAGACCTCAATAAAGAGACTATTTACAAAAGTGTGAAGAGGGTGCAGGAGGACATCGCAATGTGCCTCCCTGGGATGCTAAGAGCTAAGGTCTTGCCAGTCTTCAGTCTGGACAAGGCATGAGGTCCAATGCTCTGTGCAGTGACCACACTGGGGTGTGTTCCCAGGAATAGATACTCCACACCCTTGCTGTCCCCTGCCTCTCATCTCCTGCCAATACACCCTGTTGGCTGAACCTATCAAGAGGACAATGACTAAGGGAGTCCGCAGATGTCATCCTGACAGGTCAGCCTGCCGCACAGAGGCCAGAGTCGAAAGGAGTGACAGTATGGACGAACAGAACAGATGTTCAGCGCAGCCTTACATACATACATAGACAGACAGGCACACATACACGCACATTTAAATTTTTTCAATTTTATACTGGGGGTTCCCAGGTGGCACTAATGGTAAAGAGATGCTGCTACTGCTAAGTCACTTCAGCCGTGTCCGACTCTGTGCGACCTCATAGACGGCAGCCCACCAGGCTCCCCCGTCCCTGGGATTCTCCAGGCAAGAACACTGGAGTGGGTTGCCATTTCCTTCTCCAATGCATGAAAGTGAAAAGTGAAAGTGAAGTCGCTCAGTCGTGTCCGACCCTCAGTGACCCCGTGGACTGCAGCCTTCCAGGCTCCTCCGTCTATGGGATTTTCCAGACAAGAGTACTGGAGTGGGGTGCCACTACCTTCTCTGAAAGAGATGCTAGTCTGCAGGAAATGTAAGAGATTCTAGTTCAATCCCTGGGTCAGGAAGATCCTCTGGAGAAGGGAAAGGCAACCCACTCCAGTATTCTTGCCTGGAGAATTCCATGGACAGAGAAACCTGGTAGGCTACAGTTCATGGGGTCGGAAAGAGTCGGACACGACTGAGGAACTAACACACACATTAGTTTCAGATGTACATCAGAGTGATTTACTTATGCATTTACTGAATCTGTTTCAGATTCTTTTCCCTTACAGGTCATTACAGAATATCGAGTAGAGTTCCCTGTGCTGATTACACATAAACACATTTAGCATAAAAGTAACGACAATGCAATGGAATATTCAATAAATATTATTCGACACTGTGTGCGTGCATAAGTCGCTTCAGTCATGTCTGACTCTTTGATATCCCATGGACTGTAGCCCACCAGGCTTCTCTAAGGGACTCTCCAGGCAAGAATACTGGAATGGGTTGCCATTCCCTCCTCCAGGGGATCTCCCCAACCCAGGGATTGAACCTGAGTCTCTTATGTCTCCTGATTGGCAGGCCAGTTCTTTACCACTAGCACCACCTGGGAAGCCCTTATTCTACATTACATATTATGTATTGGGCTAGCCAGAAAGTTCGTTCGGTTTCTTTCTGTAAGGTGGTTTGGGAAAACCTGAACGAATATAATTCCTAGAAGAAATCCAAAGGAACGGTGTGTCATAATGAAAGCTTTTGGAGGCAGCCTAACTTGGATTTGAATCCCATGCTCTAATCTCAGTCACCGCACCTCGGCACACACCTACCATGAGTAGACCAAAGAACTTATATTTGCATAAGCGGGGAAAGGAGGGGTCAGATGAATCGGGAGATTGGAATTGACATATATACACTACTGATACTGTGTACAAAATAGACAACTAATGAGAATCTACTGTGTTGCTCAGGGAGCCCTACTCAGTGCTCTGTGGTGACCTAAATGGGAAGGAAATCCAAAACAGAAGGAATGTATGTATACATGTAGCTGAACCACTGCTGCACAGCAGGATCTGACACAACACTGTAAAGCTGCTCTACTCCAATACATTTTTTAAAAAGCAGTTATATCTACAGACAGGATGAATCGCAGACCAATGTTCTATAATTTCTACTATATAAAAAACACCAACATTCGAATGATTAGCTCCAATTAAAATAGTGATGCCATGACTATCAAGCAGAATATAATTTGACTTATGTTTTTGAAAGTTCATTAGTATTTTATAATGAGTGTTTTGGGCTTTTGATTATGTTCATTCACAGACATGAGATAAAGCTAAAAATTCTGTTTAACTCTGGGTAGCAGGATAAAAGAACTCTGCTGAGTGGGACTAATTTTTTTTTCTGTAGTCTACCATTTTTGTCACTAACTAGGCCTTTAGATGGGCTCGATAAAGGACAGAAATGGTATGGACCTAACAGAAGCAGAAGATATTAAGAAGAGGTGGCAAGAATACACAGAACTGTACAAAAAAAGAGCTTCATGACAAAGATAATCACGATGGTGTGATCACTCACCTAGAGCCAGACATCCTGGAATGTGAAGTCAAGTGGCCCTTAGAAAGCATTACTACGAATAAAGCTAGTGGAGGTGATGGAATTCCAGTTGAGCTATTTCAAATACTGAAAGATGATACTGTGAAAATGCTGCACTCAATATGCCAGCAAATTTGGAAAACTCAGCAGTAGCCACAGGACTGGAAAAGGTCAGTTTTCATTCCAATCCCAAAGAAAGGCAATGCCAAAGAATGTTAAAACTACTGCACAATTGCACTCATCTCACATGCTAGTAAAGTAATGCTCAAAATTCTCCAAGCCAGGCTTCAGCAATACATGAACCGTGAACTCTCTGATGTTCAAGCTGGTTTTAGAAAAGGCAGAGACACCAGAGATCAAATTGCCAACATCTGCTGGATCATCAAAAAAGCAAGAGAGTTCCAGAAAAACATCTATTTCTGCTTTCTTGACTATGCCAAAGCCTTTGACTGTGTGGATCACAAGAAACTGTGGAAAATTCTGAAAGAGATGGGAATACCAGACCACCTGACCTGCCTCTTGAGAAATCTGTATGCAGGTCAGGAAGCAACAGTTAGAACTGGATATGGAACAACAGACTGGTTCCAAATAGGAAAAGGAGTACGTCAAGGCTGTATATTGTCACCCTGCTTATTTAACTCATATACAGAGTACATCATGAGAAACGCTGGGCTGGAAGAAGCACAAGCTGGAACCAAGACTGTCAGGAGAAATATCAATAACCTCAGATATGCAGATGACACCACCCTTATGGCAGAAAGTGAAGAGGAACTAAAAAGCCTCTTGATGAAAGTGAAAGAGGAGAGTGAAAAAGTTGCCTTAAAGCTCAACATTCAGAAAACGAAGATCATGGCATCCGGTCCCATCACTTCATGGGAAATAGATGGGGAAACAGTGGAAATAGTGTCAGATTTTATTTTGGGGGGCTCCAAAATCACTGCAGATGGTGATTGCAGCCATGAAATTAAAAGACACTTACTGCTTAGAAGAAAAGTTATGACCAACCTAGATAGCATATTCAAAAGCAGAGACATTACTTTGCCAGCAAAGGTCCGTCTAGTCAAGGCTATAGTTTTTCCAGTGGTCATGTATGTATGTGAAAGTTGGACTGTGAAGAAAGCTGAGCACTGAAGAATTGATGCTTTTGAATTCTGGTGTTGGATAAGACTTTTGAGAGTCCCTTGGACTGCAAGGAGATCCAACCAGTCCATCCTAAAGGACATCAGTCCTGGGTGTTCATTGGAAGGACTGAGGCTGAAACTCCAATACTTTGGCCACCTCATGAGAAGAGTTGACTCATTGGAAAAGACCCTGATGCTGGGAGGGGCTAGGGGCAGGAGGAGAAGGGGACGACAGAGGATGAGATGGCTGGATGGCATCACCGACTCGATGCACATGAGTTTGGGTGAACTCCGGGAGTTGGTGATGGACAGGGAGGCCTGGCGTGCTGTGATTCATGGGGTTGCAAAGAGTCGGACACAACTGAGCGACTGAACTGAACTAAACTGAACTGAGGCCTCTAAGCCAATAGTTGGCTTCTAGTTTCTTTGATGGTACCATAGGAAGATAATAGTGATGTTAACATCTGTGAGTACTATGTGCTGTGTGCTTCACACATGTTAATTAAGACTAAAACTATGACTTAGGTATATTATACCCATTTTACAGGTGAATAACCTGTAGCTCAGAGAGGGTGATTAAAACAAAGTGACATTTACAGCCACTATGGAGAACAGTACTGAGGTTCCTCAAAAAAACTAAAAATAGAATTGTTGTATAATCATGCAATCCCATTCCCAGGAATATATCCTGAAAAACAACTCTAATTCTAAAAGATATATACACATATATGTATATATAAGAGAACACTACTCAACCATAAGAAAAGAATGAAATAATGCCATTTGGAGCAACATGGATGTAACTAGAGATTATCATAATAAGTGAAGTAAGTCAGAAAATATCATATGATATCACTTATATGTGGAACCTAAAATATGAAAATATGAATGTATCTGTGAAACAGAAACAGACTCACAGACATAGAGAACAAACTTGTAGTTGCCAAGGGGGAGGGGGTAAGGGAGGGATGGAGTGGCAGTTTGGGATTAGCGGATGCAAACTATTACATACAGGATGGATAAATGACAAGGTCGTACTGTACAGCAGAGGGAACTATAGTCAATGTCCTGTGATAAACCACATGGGAAAACTATGAAAAAGAATATATATATATCTAAGGGTAACTGAGTCACTTTTCTGTACAGCAGAAATTAACAAAATATTGTAAATCAACTACATTTCAATTAAAAGAAAAAGTAAAAACAAGATTCAGTGCAGTTCAGTTCAGTCGCTCAGTCGTGTCCAAATCTTTGTGACCCTATGAACCGCAGCACTCCAGGCCTCCCTGTCCATCACCAACTCCCAGAGTTTACCCAAACTCATGTCCATTGAATTGGTGATGCCATCCAGCCATCTCATCCTCTTCCATCCCCTTCTCCTCCCACCCTCAATCTTTCCCAGCATCAGGGTCTTTTCAAATGAGTCAGCTTTTCGCATCAGGTGGCAGAAGTATTGGAGTTTCAGCTTCAGCATCAGTCCTTCCAACAGGAGTCCTGATCTCCTTTAGGATGGACTAGTTGGATCTCCTTGCAGTCCAAGGGACTCTCAAGAGTCTTATCCAACACCACAGTTCAAAAGCATCAATTCTTCGGTGCTCAGCTTTCTTTATAGTCCAACTCTCACATCCATATACGACTACTGGAAAAATCATAGCCTTGACTAGACAGACTTTTGTGGACAAAGTAATGTCTCTGCTTTTGAATATGCTGCCTAAGTTGGTTATAAAGTTCCTTCCAAGGAGTAAGCATCTTTTAATTTCATGGCTACAATCACCATCTGCAGTGATTTTGGAGCCCAAAAAGATAAACTCTGACACTGTTTCCCCATCTATTTCCCATGAAGTGATGGGACCATATGCAATGATCTTAGTTTTCTGAATGTTGAGCTTTAAGCCAACATTTTCCCTCTCCTCTTTCACTTTCATCAAGAGGCTCTTTAGGTCCTCTTCACTTTCTGCCATAAGGGTGTGTCATCTGCATATCTGAGGTTATTGATATTTCTCCTGGCAATCTTGATTCCAGCTTGTGCTTCTTCCAGCCCAGCGTTTCTCGTGATGTACTCTGCATATAAGTTAAATAAACAGGCTGACAATATACAGCATTGACGTACTCCTTTTCCTATTTGAAACCAGTCTGTTGTTCCATGTCCAGTTCTAACTGTTGCTTCCTGCCCTGCATACAGGTTTCTCAAGATTACACTTCTAGTAAATATAAAATCCACTTTCAAATTCTGGTTCCAATTCTTGCCCTGATGGCTGTAGAATACTGACTTCCAGTTGATTGTTCTCTGACCTATTACTTTAATTCTGAGTGAATATGCTTATGTTATTAGTATACAGCATACAGCAACCTATAATTGGTTTCACATTATTTTCGTAACTGTTTTTATTTCTATTAGTTGAAATATACATACAATGCCACTAGAATATTTACAGAATAATTATTATATTAAGAAAGAAAGCTCCATATTAAAAAAAAAATTTTTATCCACAAATTGAATATACTTCATTATTTAAAACAAAAAAGTGGGATTAAATCCAGATGTTCATTTTTTTTAAGATAACATATATATAAATGATAATAATAAACAGTTTTCATTTTCATGAGTTTTTCTCTTAGGATCAAGTTTTGGTAGGGGAGGGTTCTTTGTTTTTAACCCGAGGTTTGAGGTTAATAATAGTTTTTATAAATTAATCACATTATTTAATAAGCTTAAATGCTACTTTAACCCAGCTGTATTAGGAATGTATAAATGAAGTTTTCTTTTACAGTTTTAAAATTTGTCAAAAAATAATTTCCTACATTAAACCAGACTTCATTAGGCTCAGAGGGCCCAAGTTCACTGCATGAGTCACTTAGACTTTATATTCAAGCAAGATGTGACGAGATCTTTAATTACCTAGACAAAGCCTCGTAAGTAACAGAACAGTGGTTATTAACATCTGGGAGAAAAAATAAAGGCAGAAACAAACAAACAAAAAAACCCAAAGCCCAGAGGCTCCAATTTAACAGAACAGAGCATCATCCTCTCAAATGCACTCTTGAAACTGAGATGTGCAAACTTCTATGTGGTAGCAAGCAAGTGGTACTTTGATTTTATTGTTCATTTTGTCAGAGGGGATGTGATCAGGAATCTCAAGTCCATAGGTAAATGACAAAGCAAGAAATTCAAGGTAGCTCAAAATATTTTCTTAAATATGAACTAAAGCAGAGGCCTGGTGAGACAGATTTTTCCAAGTTAAATCTAACCTTTGATTTTAAATTTTGCTTCAAAAACTAAACAGAGAAAAAGAAAAAAAAAGAATGAACAGCATATGAAACATTTCTGTGAAATGAAGTTTTAAGTGTCTTATATGTTTTATTCCATGATTCCTGTGCAGGAATTGGGAGGACCAGAGGATGCTCTGAAATCCAAGAACAGTGTCTGCCCTGGAATGGATCCCCAGTACATATTCTTTAGACAAATGAAGTCCTTAGCAACCAGCAGTGTCCAGAATAGAACACAATGATCTTGGACCTACATGAACTTTGTGATTTTCAGGGTGATGGGTGTGGGGGATTCCCCTGACCCTCCAATTGCCCTGCCCCAAATGCAAATAGTGTCCCAGAGGAGAAACTTGGGGGGTTCAGGGCTCTTTTCTTGCTAAATGCAAATACCTGAGGTCATGAGTCATGTTTAGAAGCTTAGTTGTGTCCGACTCTTTGCAACCCGATGGACTGTAGCCCGCAAGACTCCTTTGTGGAATTTTCCAGGCAAGAATCCTGGAGTGGGTTGTCGTTTCCTACTCCAAGGGATCTTCCTGACCCAGAGATCAAACCCATGTCTCCTACGTCTCCTGCATTGGCAGGTGGATTGTTTACCACTGAGCCACCCGGGAAACCCATTGCTAAATGCAAATACCTGTAGTGAAGGCACTTATTTAGGCATTTTGGCACTTCCTGATGGTCCAGTGGCTCAGACTTCATGGTCCCAGTGCAAGCGCTTCCATCTCTGGTCAGGGAACTAGTTGCCACATGCTGCAACTAGAGATGGAATACCCTGAGTGCTGCCGCTAAGAACCTACACAGCTAAATGAACAACTATGCTGATCATTACTTCATCTTAAGCTGAGTGAATTTTTGAGAACGCTTCCTAAGCCTGGCAATTTTTAGCTGAGAATGGATGGAAAGAAAGCGGTGAAGGAAGCTTGAGGAATGCGTGGGTAGGACGGTAAAGAGACAAATTTCTCACTTTCCCAGAAGAGACAGAGACGGTCATAACACAACTCAAACAAGACCTGGTCACTAGATCAATATCTCAAACTGATAAACCAATTTTTCATCTAAAAACCAACTGAATGCATTGAAACATGTTGATTTTCAGTCCAGGAGACCTGGGATTTTTGTTGTTGCTGTTTGGTTGGTATACTGGTTGATTTTACCAGCAAGGGGCTCTACCCTGCCTTTAAAGCACAGTTTTTGGAATGCTAAATTTCATTTTCATCTTTGCTTTAAATTGATGTTCTGTATAAGTAAGCATGGGCTTCCCAGGTGACACTAGTGGTAAAGACCCTGTCTGCCAATGCAGGAGACATAGATGTGTGTTTGATTCCTGGGTTGGAAGGATCCTTTGGAGGAGGGTGTGGCAACCCACTCCAGTATTCTTGCCTGGAGAGTCCCACGGTCAGAGGAGCCTGGCAGGCTACAGTCCATAGGGTGGCACAGATTTGGACATGACTAAAGTGACTCAGCACACACGTGTGCATAAGTAAAATTGCCCTTACTTCTATTTCTTTTTTTTTTCCCTACTTCTATTTCTTTGTCTCTATTCATCCCTTTAAAAATTTTGCAGTTCATTGTAAATTTAGATTTGGAGCCTACTTTTTGATTCTTACTAAATACAATGTAACCATATACTCATGTTAGGAAATAATATTGAAGATATGATTTTAATAGCTGGATTTGTGTATGCTAAGTCGCTCAGTCCTATCCAACTCTTTGCAACCTCATTGACTGTAACCCGCCAGGCTCCTCTATCCATGGGATTCTCCAGGCAAGAACACTGGAGTGGGTTGCCATGCCCTCCTCCAGGGGGCTCTTCCCCACCCAGAGATCAGAACTGGGCTCTTCTGTGTCCTACATTGGCAGGTGGGTTCTTTAGCACTAGTGTTATCTGGGAAGTGCTAATAGTTGCACAGTATTCTATTATAGTGCTTTGGCATAATTTGTTTAATAAACCCTTTATTACTGAATACTTAAGATTGCTATCACTGTTTTTTTTTCTTTTTTGCCACACTGTGCAGCTTGTGGAATCTTAGTTCCCAGGTGAGGGATTGAACTTGGTCCCCTCCTCCTGCCCCCCTACCCCATACCCCACACTGAGGGCCTGAGTCCTAACCACTGAACTGCCAGGGAATTCCTTGTTATCCCTTTTCTATTATTATTGTAAACAGCACGGGAAATAACTCGATTATTTTCTTCTAATCAATTTCTGGAAATGAAGTGATGAGACAAGAGGAGCCTAGGATTCTAAATGTGTAAAGTGTTATAATTTTGGGACTTCCCTGGTGGTCCACTGAGTAAGACTCCATGCTTCCAACTCAGGGGACCCGGGTTTGATCCTAGGTCAGAGAACTAGATCCTGATGCTACAACTAAGACCTTGTGTAGCCAAATAAATAAATGAATTTTTTTTTTTTTTTAAAGTTAGAATCTTGATTTCCCATCTCCTCCCATCCCTCCTTGTTGAGACACAACACAGGCATGTCATGCAGCTGGCTTATGTGAGTATGCTTTAAAAACTGTGCTTCTGCTCTAATCAAGGAGAAAATACTCCTAAAGGAAAAAATCAAGGAGAATGTAAATCTCACCTTTCACCTTTCCTCTGTGTGTGTGTTCTGCTTTGTTTTGTATTTGGACCTGACAGTGGGGGTGAGGGGCGGTGGACCAAAAATGAGCCTGGAAAATATAAAGAGTCTCAAGACTAGGAGTGAGAAGTTAAGAATGGCATTTGGAAAAAAAAAATAGTGTTAGGGAGGATGTGCATTGGTTATATGAAAATACACCATTTTGCATAAGGAACTTGAGCATGCTTAGATTCTAGTATCTGCAGTGAGGCAGGGAAAATTTGAAGGGGCAAATTATATATGCTTTAGATGAAAATTTTTACAATTATTTTTAAACTGTATGTGTTTTTTACTCTTTGGATTATCTGCTTGATTACTTTTCAATTTATTTTATTTAATGATACATTAATATAATTAATGAATATTAATAAATAACACAATTAACAGAATGGTATTTTGAAGCAAAGTATTACCTTCAAATATGTTACATACAATTTAAGCAAAAAAAAATTGTCAACTACATTTTCATAATGAAATGAATCTGTTCATAATCAGAAAACGAGGCTTCAGGAGCCACTGTGGCTCTGAATTGGCAGGTAAGTAGTTAATTCATCTAGTCTGAGCCACCAGGGAAGCCCCATTTAAGCACTTACCAGGTATGAAATGAAACTTTCAAATCTCCCTAACCCCATCCTCTTCCGTTTGTTGGTACCTGAGAGCAAAATCTGAGATGAAATTCTTGGTTCCTGGTATTTTAAGTTATATTCATATTTCTATTTCAATGTAGTTTCTCATGGTTTTTAATCATCTGGGAGAGAGATTTGAAACAGTACAATTTTCTCCTTTAAATCGCGTGCTTAACTCTTGTCAATGTTAATACATATTATCTGTGCACATCAAAGTAAAGCTATGAATAGGGGATGCCTTGGGAGATAAAATGTTACAGATTTCACAGGCACTGTCAGAAATTGCTGTCTTTCTTTCATATTTCATTAATTCAGCAGAGTTCTCATGTATCCTAAGCATAAATGATGGTGTAATTTTTTGAGGTAAAAATGCTGTTCTCCAAGAAATCATCTTTTTCTGAAGATTCATTAGACTTTGTTTAAAACCATAGCTTTGAGGAGCAGTCATATTTTGAAAACATGTCAACTTGCCATAGTCATCATCCTTTTAAATTCTGGAAAAATGATGAAAGCTAGGACAAGTTGACTTTAATTAACATTCTCATCAATCTCTCCAGAGTGCATTGTAATTTCCATTACTTTTAAAGTGCTTCTAGAACCACAGGGGACGACATTCCTTAGTCTAACTGCATAGTTACATACAAGTAAGTGCGGTAAATGTTATTATGGTATTTTGACTTAAAAATTTTTTTTGGTCACACCACCCGACATACAGGATCTTAGTTCCCTGACCAGGGATTGAACCCATGAGCCCTGCAGGGGAAGTCTTAAGCACTAGACCACTAGGGAAGTCTGGTATTTTGATTTAAGAAACTCATTGAAGCTATTCAAAGCTGCTTAGTCAAAAAACTAAGGATTCAGTTCAGTTCAGTTGCTCAGTTGTGTCCAACTCTTTGCGACCCCATGAATCACAGCACGCTAGGCCTCCCTGTCCATCACCAACTCCCGGAGTTCACCGGGACTCATGTGCATCGAGTCGGTGATGCCATCCAGACATCTCATCCTCTGTCGTCCCCTTCTCCTCCAGTCCTCAATCCCTCCCAGCATTAGAGTCTTTTCCAATGAGTCAACTCTTCACATGAGGTGGCCAAACTACTGGAGTTTCAGCCTCGGCATCAGTCCTTCCAATGAACACCCAGGACTGATCTCCTTTAGAATGGACTGGTTGAATCTCCTTGCAGTCCAAGGGACTCTCAAGAGTCTTATCCAAAACCACAGTTCAAAAGCATCAATTCTTCGGTGCTCAGCTTTCTTCACAGCCCAACTCTCACATCCATACATGACTACTGGAAAAATTATTGCCTTGACTAGATGAACCATTGTTGGCAAAGTAATATCTCTGTTTTTGAATATGCTATCTAGGTTGGTCATAACTTTCCTTCCAAGGAGTAAGCGTCTTTTAATTTCATGGCTGCAATCACCATCTGCAGTGATTTTGGGGCCCCCCAAAATAAAATCTGACACTGTTTCTACTGTTTCCCCATCTATTTCCCATGAAGTGATGGGACCGGATGCCATGATCTTCGTTTCCTGAATGTTGAGATTTAAGGCAACTTTTTCACTCTCCTCTTTCACTTTCATCAAGAGGCTTTTTAGCTCCTCTTCACTTTCTGCCATAAGAGTGGTGTCATTTGCATATCTGAAGTCATTGATATTTCTCCTGGCAATCTTGATTCCAGCTTGTGCTTCTTCCAGCCCAGCATTTCTCATGATGTACTCTGCATAGAAGTTAAATAAGCAGGGTGACAATATACAGCCTTGAAGTACTCCTTTTCCTATTTGGAATCAGTCTGTTGTTCCATGTCTAGTTCTGACTGTTGCTTCCTGACCTGCATACAGATTTCTCAAGAAGCAGGCCAGGTGGTCTGGTATTCCCATCACTATATGTTATGTTTTATGAACAAGTTAGCTATCTACACATTTAAGAGTACAAACGAAGATAGATTACCTTTTGTCTGAAATAAAGAGGTATGCTTAAAGAAGAGGTTCAATTACAAAAGCTCATGCACTATTTCTACAGAGCATGGAGCGATCATATAGTTTGGATATGTGTGGGGCAAAGACATAGAATGGTTTTTGTGGTACAAAGCCTCCTCAAAGAAACCAGAACAATGCTTGACACCTGAGGGTAAGCAGGGCTGAAATCTCTCTGTGTCTACCTGGAAACAATCTATCACTCATCCTGTTGTATAAGAAATTATTACTTTTTTTAAAGTATGCATTTGCACTTGGACACTTTTTTGGCTGATATCACTCTCCCATTGTGGTCCTTGAAGAAAAAAAGCTGAATCACACCAGAGTATCACAGTTCCCAGTTAGGTCAGGTGCCCCCAGATCATCCTGGCTGTCTTTTCATAGTCTCTAGTCACAGATCCTTAGAAATCCGAATGGATAAAACAGAGGTGGTACATGTACACAATGGAATACTACGCAGCCATAAAAAATGAACTAATGCCATTTGCAGCAATGTGGATGGAACTACAGATTATCATACTAAGTGAAGTAACATAGAAAAAGACAAATATCATGTGATATAATCTATATGTGGAATCTAAAAAGATAATACCAATGAATTTATTTGCAAAACAGAAACAGACTCACAGACTTCAAATACAGACTTTTGGTTACCAAAAATGAAAAGCAGAGAGAAGAGGGATAAATTAGGATTTGGGGATTAACAGATATACACTACTGTATATGAAATAAATCACCAACAGGGACTTACTGTAGAGCACAGGGAACTCCACTCAATATTCTGTAATAACTTATATGGGATATGAACCTGAAAAATAGATATATGCATAGTATATGCATATGTATACCTGAATTGGACTTCCCAGGTGATGATAGTGGTTAAGAATCTGCCTGCCAATGCAGGAGATATAAGAGACCCAGGTTCAACCCTTACATTGGGTAGATCCCCTGGAGGAGGGCACGGAAACCCACTAAAGTACTCTTGCCTGGAGAATCCCCATGAACAGAGGAGCCTGGCGGTCTACAATCCATGGGGTCACATAGAGTCAGAAACAAGTGAAGCAGTTTAGCACACATACACATAACTGCATCACTTGGCTCTACAGTTGAAACTACACAACACTGTAACTCAACAATACTCCAAACGAAATAAAAATTTAAAGAAAAAGAAATCCTAAACACCGACAAAACCCACAATACTTCATCTCCACATGTGATTCTAAACAAAAACAACACCCATTTATAAGATAGCGTCTAAAATGTTCTGCTTTTCCTTTTGACACTTTTTCATTTTCCTTTCTTCTCTCCTTTCTATCTCCCTCCCTTTGGTTTATTTTTTCCTTTCTTTCTGTTGAATTCCCTCAAAATATATTTTTAAAAATTCCCCTGCTATGCTAGTGCCCTAAATATGTACTGGTTTAGCCAGTCTATTTGGTTATTCAACACTCCGTTCAAAGGAACACACCTCAGAATGTCCCTGCTGAAGCCCCTCCAAGCCATCTCTAGTATAATTTTCAATATTATGTCTAAATGTCCCTGCTCACCCAATTCATGAAATGAGTCCACTGATGCTCTTTTCTTCTTCCTTCAAAAGGGAAAAGAAACCAAATGAAATGCATAAACTTGGCTGGAATCACTGGCAACAATGAAAAGGTATTTTAGGGGTAACTGAGTGACTGATTATAGACCAAAATGTAGATATTATTGGATTAAGTTTCTTAGAAATTATATTGGTACTGTGATCATATAGGAAATGTTCTCATCAGTAGGAAGTGTGTGCTGAAATATTTAGGGGTTTACTGTCGCTGTAATGCTATGGGTGACTTGCAAGTTATTCAGCAAAAAGAGAAAAAAATGTGTTATATTTACATATATAGAGAGAGAGACCGAGAGAGAGGAAGGGAAAGACAAAAACAGAGATAGGGAATGCCAAAGTGTGACCAAAATGTGTAAAATATTTACTTTTCTTTCAACTTTTCTATAGGGGAGAAGCCACATAATCATTCAAAGTAGAATGCCGAGTATCAGAAAAGACACAGTTGATATTATGCGGACCTAATATTCTGGGGTTTTCCATAGTCTGTAAGAGAGCTGGAGGACTACAGTTTCAATTCATTAGATTCATCAAAGAAATCTGAGACTTAAATATCATTTCAGTCATTTTAAGTCATTTAGATAAACGGATTTAAGCACACATATGTGTGTGTGCTCAGTCGTAACAGACTGTTTGCAAACCTGTGGACTGTAGCCCACCAGCCTCCTCTCTCCATGGGATTTCCCAGGCAAGAATACTGGAGTGGAGTGCCATTTCCTACCCTAGGGGATCTTCCCGACCCAAGAATCCAACATATGTCTCCTGAATTGGCAGGCAGATTTTTTACCACTGCAACACCTGGAAAAACCACTTAAGCACACACATAAGCACACAAATGCTTAAGTTCAAGAGCCTTGCAAGTCACTGTCCAAATGCCCATTGCTTTCTGAGGAAGTCCAGCTCTTTAAAAGCTGGCTAACTGGTTTTCTTTTGATGACTCTCTTTTACAACATCAGCTTTCTAGGAGCTCAGAAACTGCTAGAAATCAATAAAGCAATATTTTTTTTTACTCTCCCACTCAATAAAATATTGTTGCTTCTTTTAGTCATCCAATTATTAAAAATTTAGTGACTGCCTGTTCTGAGCCAGGGCCAGCGTTAGGCTCAGAACATACAAAAAATTCATGAACTCTGCCCTCAAGGAGTTCAGGGTCACCTGGAGAGGCAGTTGTATGACACATGATCAGAAAATACTGTAAAAAATACTGTAATTATGGTACATATAAGCTGCTTTGGGACCACAAAGTAAGAAGCTGTCTACTGCCTGGTGGATGGGAAATGGTAGTGAGGAATCAGAGGATAAACATTCAGTAACAAACAATAACCGTAACAGCAACAATAATTGTGGTCCTAGACCAGGAAAGTCTATAATAACTGTACTTAAGAAGAGGCAGAGGGGGCTTCCTTGGTGGCTCAGTGGTAAAGAGTCTGCTTGCCGAAGCAGGGGACATGGGCTGTATCCCTGATCTGGGAAGACCCAACATGCCTTGGAAGAACTAGGCCCATCCACCAGAACTACTGAGCCTATGCTCTTGAGCCTGTGAGCTGCAAACACTGAAGGCTGTGTGCCTAGAACTTGTGTTCTGCAACAAGCGAAGCCACTGCAATGAGAAGCCCGCACACCACAAGTAGAGAGTAGCCCCCATTCTCCCCCCAAAAACCTGTGCAGCAACATAAATCTATTATAGCCAAAAATAAATAAAATTTTTAAAAAGGATTGACATTTATTTAGGAGGAAAAAAGAGAGAGGGAGAGAGGCTTGCCTGTGGTCCAGTGGTTAAGAATCTGCCTTAAGGCAATGGACACAGGTTCAATCCCTGGTCCAGGAAGATTCGACATGCCTCAGGGAAACTAAGCCCCCAAGCTCTAGAGCCTGTGCTCCGCAGCAAGAGAAGCCACTGCAATGAGAGGCTCTCGGACTGCCACGAAGAGTAGCCTCTGCTCATTGCAACTAGAGAAAGCTGGTGCAACAAAGACCCAGTGCAGAAAAAAATAATAAATAAAGAAGGAGTAGAGAAGGGTGGCGTTGGCAGAAGTCAACTCAAATTACCAGTAGGGAAGGTGCCTGGACATATCAATACAAATCTTGGGAAAATGTTAATAGGTCTGCCAGGCTAAATTATTTTGCTGTGACCATAAACTCCTTCCCCAGGTGCTCCTCTGGTGTTATCTAGATGATACTTTTTTTTTTTTTTTTTCCATTTAAACAGGCCCCGAGGCTCATGAAAGGCATGTGAGTGGCCTCTGGGCAAGCAGCTGGTATGTAGCAAGACAGAATCTAGGTTAGGACTCGTGTGTCCATCCTGTTATGTAACATCACGTACCCACAGATTTTTGCTCAGGAAAATCTTGAAGGAGGAGTAGAAATTTCATAGATGAACCTTGTAGAGAAGGAGCTCTAGGCAAGAGGTGAACCCACAAGGCATTAAGGAATTAAGAGAGTTTGGCAAATCCTTGTAGACCTGGTTGTTAGGAATGATTGGAATAGACGCTATCCTGGTAGAGAGTTGGGGAGGAGAGAAAACTTGACAGGGCTCTTGAGTAAGATACAAGGGACCTGAAACTTCCCTGGTGGTCCGGAGGTTAAGAATCCTGCTTTGCAATGCAGGGGACATGAGTTCTATCCTTGGTTGGAGAACTAAAAGCCCACCAGCTGCAGAACAACTAAGCCGGAGTGCCGCAACTACTGAGACCAGGGGCCACGACTAGAGAGTCCATACACTGCAATGAAAGACCCCCAAGTGCCTCAACTTAGACCCAATGAAGCAAAAAAAAAAAAAAGATACAAGGGGTTTGTACCTCATGGAGGAAATGTTGAAAAGACGCTGGTGGGATTCAGCTTTCAGCTTTGTGATTATATGATCAATTTGTCTTTTTCAAAGATCCTTCCGTGCAAAGGTCCAGGCAGTTTCTAACAGGAGGAGAGCCCCCCGAGGGGCAGGAGCTAGGCACTGGCCAGGTACCCACTGGAAGGTGGACCCTGCACTTTGACGGTAGACAGCTGCAGGATGAAAAGGTCTTATCCTTGCCTGCTGTTTTCTACCTGATCCTGCTTTCAACATGACTAAGCCCAGTATCTTTTCATCATAATCATAAAAAGCATCATGGAAACATTCTTTTAAAAAATGATGACTAGGTATCGCTTTTGCAAATGGTGTTTGGGAATCAATAGTTTCCTCTGCTACTTCCATGGGAATATTCTTAAATTCCCATGTTGCTCCTTTGGAGGCATTTTGTGTTGGGGGGGTGGGAGAAGGAACTAGAGATTAAGAGATAAGTTTCAGGGGGAAGTAGAGGTGTAGGGAGGATTGGATTGCAAATCAACATAATTTAATAAATGATTCAGCATTTTTTTTTTTTTTTGGCCACATTATGCCTCTTGTGGGATCTTAGTCCCCTGACCAGAGAATGAACCCAAGCCCTCAGCAGTGAAAGCACAGTCCTAACCACTGGTTCACCAGGGAATTCTCTGATTCGACATAATTTTAAGGATAGAACATAGAGGCTGAAAGTGAGTCAAAGATGGTTCTTGGTTTTGCCTGAGCAACTGGATGGATGGTAATGTCATTCTCCAAAATACAGGTGTATTTGGAGAGAGATTTTGAAATAAAGATTTTGAGTTCAAATTTGAATGTGTTAATTTTGCCTAAAAGGGGAAACATGAACATCTTTATATTGTTTTACAATTTATGAACGTGGCATTCTTCCCCATTTTCCTTAGACATTTTTTATTTTTTTTAAGTTTTCTTTTTTAATTGAAGGATAATTGCTTTACAGAATTTTGTTGTTTTCATGATCAAGTTGGGTTTTGTACTCCAGGGGTACAAGGATTCTTCAATATATACAAATCAACCAACGTGACACAGCATCTTAACAAACTGAAAGATAAAAACCATATGATAATCTCAATAGATGCAGAAAAAGCCTTTGATCTCTTGCAGTAGAGCTCTTGTAGTTTTCTGCACATAGCTCTGCAAGTAATCCATCCGTTTCTCTTGGCTGTGTGTATCTTAAGGAGCCTGCGTACTTCTCTGTGGAGATGTCCTGTGGGCAAGCCTGGGGGTCTGGTATACTGTCTGCGCTGGAATTTAGGTTTAGTATAATCACATTTGTTATGACTGTCATATTTCTCAGGGGCAGAAGAAAATAAGATTGAAGATTAAAAGTCACCATGATCACTATCAAATGGTTAATTCTGGTGCTTATTTTAAGTTTAGGAAATAAGTCGATGAAGAGCTGAGAACACCGCAGTGATGACTGAACACATGGGTTTTGGCACCAGAGAGCATGTGTTCAGCCCCTGGCTCTGGGACTTTAAGTCCCAGGTCCTGCTAAGTGTAAAGTGTGTTTGATAACAGTGCCCACCTCAGAGGGTCACTGGAAGATTGATTAGGGCAGTGCACCTAAGGCCTGAGGACGCAGAACAGTGATTGTCACAGTGAATCCTCAATACCTATCAGTAACTGTTATTAGTTATGTAACTGAATTGCCAGAACCCCATTTGGGGGATGCCTTGGAAAAACCTTAATGGTCTTTGAGAGTCCTGGCATTGCTAGGTAGTGACTATTGATCTTCACAAGAAAAGATGATATTCATTGCCTGTGATAATTTTTCTTGCCTAATATATGCCCAGGACTTGGTGACCTCTTTCCGAAGGTGAACTGCATATAAGAAAGAATATATAACATCTGAAATTTCCTGCTAAAAGCTCTTTGATTAGAAGCCATGCCTGCTTGTGATTTTTGACATGTGTTTCCAACATTTTCCAAACGAAGTGTGAGAGTTGTGACTGGATAGCACCACAGACTCACAACTTCTTTCTGAAGGAAAACAAGGAAAGTGCTTGGAACTTATATCCTAATTTCTCTGCCTCCTTGCCACCAGTGGTTGCCTAGCTTTGTTCACAGGGTCCCTGGTTTAGCCTATTTCAGGCTTTGCATGAGTTGGCCCAAACTTGGACTCCGAGTTCTTCAAAGGAATCCCACTTGAGGGCAGGACAGAAATTGTGTAGTGACAACTGTATGGTCTGGACATTGCTTTGCACTTTGCTCGATGTGAGGTGACGGCAGGGGTCAGAGGGAGATGATACAATTTAAACTCTTTCAGAAAGTCTTTATTTTTTTCCAATTCCCATTTCATTGTGTTTAAAAGCAAGGTCAAAGGAATGTCTTAGCCAGGAAAAGGAGTATACTCTAGTATTGACAGGCCCCAGGAAAGAGACCCACAGCTAACTTTGCGACTGACATAGTAGCATCGACTGCAACTGCTTTAATCACACAGAGGAGCTGAACAGGTGATCCTCTGAAATATGGGACACAGAGCCTGTGCTGCAGGTACTTGTGCGTGTGTGCTCAGTAGCTCAGTTGTGTTCAACTCTGTGTGACCCAATGGACTGCCGCTCTTCAGGTTCCTCTGTCCATGGGATTTTAGAATACTGGAGTGGGTAGCCATTTCCTCCTCCAGGGATCTTCCCGACCCAGGGACTGAACCCGTGTCTCCTATATTGAGATTCCAGGGAAGCCCCAAAGTCTATGGTATTTTTGTGTTCACAGATTGCCATAGTTCTTGATGGAAGTTGTCTTAGGCTGCAGAAAACATGTGTTGAAAGTGTTGTGGGTTTTTTTTTTTTTAATCACCATAAAGGTAAATGGGGGGGCATGCAGAAATGTTTCAAATTAGTTTGCACAGATTCTACTCAATTACACAGCTTGTAACCCTGCTATTAACCTTGGCCAGAGACTCTGGAGAGCTCCAGGGGTACTGTTCTTTGGCCAGTGATGGGCCAGGTAAGGCACAGATTGATTTGATTTGAAAATCTACTAAAAACATGGGAGTTGCAACTGTCCCAAGCATATCACTATGGGAATGTAAATCAGTGGAGCCACTATGGAAACGGTATGGAGATTTCTCAAAAAACTAAAAATATAACTACCATATGATCCTATAATCCCACTCCTGGGCAGATATCCAGAGAAAAGCATAATTCAAAAAGTCACATGTACCCGTGTTCATTGTAGCGCTAATTACAATAGCCAAGACATGGAAGCAACCAAATGTCCATTGACAGATGCGTGGATGAAGAAGATGTGTTACATTTATACAATGGAATACTACTCAGCCATAAAAAAGAATGAAATAATGCTATTGGCAGCAACATGATCTCAACTGGAGATTAACATACTAAGTGAAGGAAGTCAGACAGAGAAAAACAAATATCACATAATATCACTTACACATGGAATCTAAAATATGACACAGATGAACTTATCTATGAAACAAAAACAGTCTCAGACATAGAGATCAGACTTGTGGCTGCCAAGGGGGAGTGGGAGGGTAGAAGTAGGAGTTTGGGGTTAGCAGATGCAAGCTATCACATATAGAATGGATAAACAAGGTCCTACTGTAGGGCACAGGGAATTATATTCAATATCCTGTTATGAACCATAAAGGAAAAGAATCTGAAAACGAATGTATATATGCATATAACTGAATCAATTTTCTATACAGCAGAAATTAACACAACACAGTAAATCAACTGTACTTGAATAAAATAAAGAAACAAACCGAAAACATTACTGTAAATATTATCTTAGTCTGTAATTAAATTGCATCTCTGGTTCATTTGACCTTACTATACATACCTTTTAGTCTTTTGAATGTGAGGTACAGATTTATACATATTAATATTTGGAATCAGTAATTGTGACATTTAAAAATGGTGTAATAAAAAGGGGATAATAACACACAGACTGTTTGCCAGCTCAATCATATCCAACTCTGCAACTCTGGCGGGCTATGGACTATAGCCTGCCAGGCTCCTCTGCCCATGGGATTGCCCAGGCAAGAATACTGGGGTGAGCTGCCATTTCCTCCTACAGGGGATCTTTGTGATCCAGGGATCGAACCAGTGTCTCCTGCTGCTTCCACATTGGCAGGCAGATTCTTTACCACTGAGCCACCTGGGAAACCAGTATGCAGACTAATAGATGGTAACTATCCCTTGCTTTTTGAAATGGAGATAATCCTGGTAATGGATTCAATACTTGTAAGAGTCAATTGTGGTTTTTCATTTATTTGATAAGAGCAGAGATCCCTCAGACACGAGTTTTGATGCATCTGACAAGCAGCTCCTATTCGCCCCTGTGGAGCGCAGGAGGCTTTCTTTCTAGAGATGGCATCCCTGCCTAGCTCTGCCAGCATTCTCAGCCTTGTGAAGCTGCTGATCATCCCCAGTTGGAACCTCTGCCCCAGATAGAACATTATTTACATTTGAGGCTCTGGGCTCCTTGCAATAAGTGATTAAAGCTTATTTGCTAAAATAGCCTAAATAAAAGAGCTACATCTAAGTTCAAAATTCTGTAATATAAAGTCAACTAGGTCAATGTATTTTTAACCTAAAATCTTTCCTTCTTGTAATTTGAAGGGCCATATCACAATTCTTTGACTAAAGCTATTTACTTTCAGTGGAAGGGAGAGATGAGACAGAGTATTTACTTTTATAAATCCTGTTTTGAGTCATTGTCATAGTAATCTAGCAAGGAAGATATTTTTAAACTATTTTATAAAGAGAGAAACTAAGACTCAGAGAGGTTAAGCTCTTTCCTCAAGGTCACAGAGCTCCTATCAGAAAAGGTTTTCAAATTTGAGACTGTCTGACATTAGATTCTGTTTCCCTTGTAAAGCTGTATTTTATTGACTCCAGTGGGAGGAAAATGACATTTTCTTCCTCTGCAGCGACTAAAGTTCTGCTAGTCCAATCACTTCTGTGTTATCTCCTGTGTCAACAATCCTGTCTCTGACGCACCCAGCCAGGTTGGGGTGGAGTGCTGAGGGTTTTCGCCAGTCTTTAACCTGATTTAATCACCTGTGGATTCCTACAGACAGCTATGATGCCACAGGCTCATTCCTGGTAGGTGAGATAAGTGTGAGGCGAAACCAAACTCGGTTATACATGTCTTACCAGCGCTTATCACTGGTCATGCTTATGTGATAAGTACAGTGTTCATATAAGAACATGAAGGATGGCCAGGACCATCATGGTGTGCCCATCAAGAGCTTGGAAGTTTCTCTTTTTCTGAGCTGCTCTCTTCTACCCTCTTGGCTGCTTCCTCTCTCAGATCCCAGCCACTGTTCAGAGGCTTTTTTCTTGTCTGTTTGTTTTTGCCATTTACTTGTGTATTCCTCTTTTAAATTTCTAACTTGATATATCCTCATATTGAAGGTTCCTCCTAACCCCTTATAAAGGCAGTGTACCCCACCTCCTTTAAATTTTTGTGTTGCAAAATAATGCACCCTTGACGCTAGGGGAAACACTAACTGGAACCACCCACCCTGGCCAGGCACAACAGTAACCATTTCTGTGAGTTATTTTATGACAGGAGGTCTTGGTAAGGAACACGGAACTAACAAGCCACCACCAACAGGAAGAATTTGGGAAAGGTCAAAAGGAGACGTCATGTGTCCTACCACCATCTAGAATTCTCTTTGCTGGAATCCATCTTGTCCGAGCAGTGGATGGGCCACCAGGAAGCACACTGAGTCAGAATAATTGGTCAGAGACAACCAGGAAACTAATCCCATCACCATAAAGCTCTAGACATGGCAGAGCAGCCCTCCTGGGTTCCCTTATCCTCTGGCTCTCCACCCTTGCACCCCTCCCCAATAAATTCTCTTGCTTTGTCAGCCAGTGTGTTGTGGCTCAGGTGGTAAAGAATCTGCCTGCAATGAGGGAGACCCAGGGTTCAATTCCTAGGTTGGGAAGATCCCCTGGGAAAAAAATGGCAACCCACTCCAGTACTCTTGCCTGGAGAATCCCATGGGCTACAGTCCATGGGGTTGCAAAGAGTCGGGCACAACTGAACGACTAACTCTAAGGTGCCTCCTTGGACAGTTTATTTCCAAGTGTTAGACAACAGCCCACTCTCAGGCCCTTGAAGGGGTCCCCCATCCTGCAACACTGATAGTTAAAACTAAAATACAGTGCAATGAAATAGCCTCCTTTTCCAAACCAGCCCTAAGTGCATGTTTCCCATGCCCTTGTTTGCCCTTCACTTCCTCTGCCTAATTTAGATCTGTAAGCTCAATGCACAGATTCTTTCCTTTGTTTATGTACATATGGTGCCTAGCACTAGTCTTGGGTTTAACAAATACTAAATAATCATGACTTCAGAATGATTATTATTAGTACTGGCATTTAAAAAAAATCACAGCTGGTCAAGAATATTGAATTTCTTTTTTCTCACATGACCTTGACTGGTCTGGACGCTCCTAAAGCAGACAGCTGTATTATAGCTCGCTTGCTTGCCCCCTTGCGAGCAAGGTCTCTACTACTTAGAGACCAGGGTTGGGGATAATTGTAGCTGCTTTTCTTTGTTGGAACACACTTACAAATTCTGCACTGCATACCAGTGTTCTGGTGGATGTAATTTTAGTGTATGTAACCACCTTAACATAACCAGAGAAACCCAGATTCAATAACATACAATGTTCCATTATGACAGAATTATCTTGCGGGATTCATTTTGCATGTTTGAAATGGAAGGGCTTTGTTTTTTTTTCCTCTTTGCATTATTAATTTAAGCATTCATGATAACCAACACGGGCTTTTAAAATCTATGCATTAAACACTCATTGACTGTGTGATGGCATTTACATTGTTAGGTTTTAAAATGAAGTCCTTAATTTTACCGATTTTCAGGATTTAAAACAACTGTGAATCTGCATACTATACCTAAATGCTTTTAGAGGTCTCCTTAAAACTGGCAGACTGATTTTCAGACTACAATTTCACAGGGCGATTCATAAAAATAAATGCCAAACCCTAGGCAACAATAGAAGGAATTGACAGTGGATCAGAAGTTTAACAACGCATTTCCTTTTAGAAATGTCAGCACCAGCTTTCTCACAATCAGGAAATACAGAAGTCTGTACTTTCCCACCGGCCCAATAGTTCAAATGCAAACACATCAGCGGAAGAAAGTGGTTTTGTCGGTGTGGGGGATGCAATCATGATAGAACAGTTTTATTTGTTAGCCAGACTGTTCTCTGATTTATATTTTTATTAAAAAAATTTGTGGTCAAAGCAGAACCAAGGTCATTATAAATACATTTGGGAAAATGGTTTCTTTCTTTTAGAATCAGTTCTAAAATATCCACACACTAACATGCCACTACATTAGACTCTTAGTCATAAGACAGCATCCTTAACTCTGAATTTACTAGGATTCCTAAAAAATCAAACCTAAGAGTCTGAGTCTGATTGTGCTTTTGATACACTTCATCTGACTTGTTCTCTGAGCTCTCTGCTATGTACTCACTGTTTCTTCCTGGGCTTGTAATTGTATTCTCCACCTGGGACTCTCTGGAATGCTATTTGCAGGTAGATACAGTATTACCTAGTGGAGTATGCTCATTGAAAGCAATCCAGTGTCTAAACTACAGCCTTCCACTCTTCTGAGATTCAAGTAACTGAAAAACAATGTAACTAAAAATTGTTTAGGAGAAGGGAGATGTATGTGAGGAAGCTCTTTAATAGATTTCAACCTTCTTCAGCTCTCAGCCTTGCTTCCAGAGGGTTGTAACCACTAGACACAATGGTAACCAGAGGGATCTCTTGTCTTAGAACAGGGAAGCTTCCTGGATCCCAGCATCCTGGTCATTGTCCTAGGTAAGGGGAAGAAATTAGGCAAATGTCTAATGCATGGAGCCAGCCCCCAAGAGGTCAGGGAACAGACCATGTTTGTCTTACCCACCATGAAGACTCTAAGCACAGACATCAGTAGGTCCTGGCATATCAAACACAATGAATACTTATTGACTAATTGAATAGTAAACGTTTAATGTGCTATTTTGGAACAAAATGACTCTCTATAGATAGATTGATAGAGATGTATCAATTCTATTCTTGTGTCATACCTGGACCAATATGAATTTTAGAAAGTTATTTTACTCACTTTAAACACCTACCTTACATAATGTATTTAGAGATGTATTAGAATTTACTGTTGTAATCACTGAGGCTTTTTGAAGTTATAGATAGAATGGTATTAAGACCAGAACTTGAAATGTATTTCTAGAGTTAAAACTCAATGTTCTATTTATCCCTTAATGACTTCCTAGATAATATGACAGAACATGCCTTAAACATGTCTATAACATGCCTTTATGAGGCGGCCTAATAGATGGCTTACTTGGATTATGGTGACTGACAGTTTGGTTTAGACTAATTGGCAAACTGGCAAGTTGGTGTCTGATTTTGTCACTTATGGTATACGCTGCATACTGTTGGAGCTCAAATGTTAATAAAAAAGCAGTTCATGCTAAGTATTAGGTGTCCTAGATGCTGAAGGGCGATAAGCATTATTGACATACTTAGATAAGTAGATTCTAAATAGTGGGGAATTAACTTTAATTGAAATTAAATGATAGCTTAGAGGTTGACAGTGAGTTAGTAATTTTGTTGGTGGATAAGACACACTATTAAACCTCACTTGAGGTCATCGGGGTGATTCTGTATTACAGTAGAGCACTCAGAAAAAAACAAAACAAAACTGGGTTTGCAACTGTAACTCACAACTTTCTGGGTGTGCAGTCTGGGTGAGTGGGTTCCTGCCCACTGCCTGGAATTTGGGGCTCTGCTCTGGCTTCACCCTCCCCGTGGGACAAGGAATTCCATGCTCTCGGAACACCCTGGGCCCTGGAACTTGCTGCCCTGCCACTTTCAGGCCTGATGATCCAACTCTGGGAGAAGGCAATGGCACCCCATTCCAGTACTCTTGCCTGGAAAATCCCATGGACGGAGGAGCCTGGTAGGCTGCAGTCCACGGGGTCGCTAAGAGTCAGACACGGGTGCGTAACTTCACTTTCACTTTCTGCTTTTATGCATTGGAGAAGGAAATGGCAACCCACTCCAGTGTTCTTGCTGGAGAATCCCAAGGACGGAGGAGTCTGGTGGGCTGCCGTCTATGGGGTCGCACAGAGTCGGACACGACTGAAGCGACTTAGCAGCAGCAGCAGCAGCATCCAACTCTGGACCACACCTGGAGAAATCACCAAGGGGAAGGTTTTGTGAGGGGTATGATGTTGTTTGGATGTACAGGCTGGGATGTTTTTGAGTGCATGAGTCTTTGGGTAGAAGGTAATGGAGCCGAGGTGGGAGGAAAATGAGGTGTGAGTTTCAAGCCAGAAGTCCGTGACGCATTGTGTTCCATTTAATTTTTAGCTTTAAGAATTTATGATGAGGTCTATATTAGCTTGCCCCTGACTGCTCCAAACTTCAAGGCAGGCCTAGAACTAGGGCAAGTCACTTAGCCTATTTTAGTCTTAGTTTCCTCATCTGTAAACAGGATGGTAGTAACTGTTCCACTAACCTCAAAGGGTTGGGAGGATGAGAATGATCTTAAAAATATTATTAACTACTGTGCTGAGCACACAGCATGGTTCAAGCACTCTGCAAGGCACTTTGAATGGATTCTATTGGATCCTTGCAAATCTTCAGGGCATGCAATTTTTATCCCGTTTTTAAAGAGCAGCATACAGGCTCAGAGAGGTTGCTTCTCTCTTAGCCTCTCCTCCTCCATCAGGGGCACAAGTGAGATAATGTATGTAACAGTCTGCTACACGTACAAGGTGATATTATAGTTATTCATTAATTTACCTCATGTTGGGTGAACAAAAGGAACAAATATTGATCTTCAGAAGCTTACATCATTATGGAGGGAAACAAACAAGAAATAAATCAAGTAAGTAAAATACGTAGCATGTCAGAGGTTGGTAAGGAATGCAAGGGAGAGAAAGAGGGGCATGTGGAGACAGAGGGAAAATCACATTTGAATGAAGATACGAAGGAGGAGCGGAGAGAACATCATTCCAGGCTTTGTTTTGTTTTTTGGTGGCCTAGGGAAGCCGGTCACTAATGCAGGTGGCAGAGGAACTGCAAAGGGAAAGGCCATGAGACTGCGAGTTCTGGAAGGGGCATGGAAGCCAATGTAGCTGGAAAATGAGTAGGGGGTTGAGTTGTAGGGGATGAGTCAGAGAGACAAGTCTGGGAGGAGTCAGAGAGACAAGTTGGGGAGGACCACTCTGTAGGTCATTTAGGCCATAATAAATAAGGACCTTGGATTTTACTGTAAATGTGATGGATAACTAATGAACTTTTCTTTCTTTTCTGGCAGAAGAGTACGGCTTCCCTGGTGGGTCAGATCATAAGGAATGTGCCTGCAATGCAGGAGTTCTGGGTTCAATCCCTGGGCTGAGAAGATCCCCTGGAGAAGGGAATGGCTACCCACTCCAGTATTCCTGCATGGAGAATTCCAGGGGCAGAGGAGCCTGGCAGAAGAGTAAGTTGAACCAGAATGAACAGATTCACTATACATGTTGGAGGCAATGGGCAAAAAGAGGAAGGCCAGGTAGGTGGTTATTGCCAAGTTTAGGCCAAAGATGATGCTGGCGTGGACCAAGGTCATGGCAGTCAAGATAGTGGGTAGAGGTTAGATTCCAGATACAGTACTTTGAAGGTTGAGCTGACAGGTTTACTGAAATTTGTAGGGTGTAAGAGAACGAGTCAAGAAAGATGCCAAGGTTTTTCACCTGGGCACTGGGTGACTGGTGTAGATGACTGTTGGCTGAAATGGGGAAGGCTGTGGGTGGGGCATGTTTGAGGCCAGAGATCTGGAGCCCGGTTTGCACATGTTAATTCTGAGACATCTACTGGGCACCAGATGGAGATGTCAGGTAAGTTTTCTCTCTTCATTGGACTTGATTTTTCTTTTCTCTCTTCACAGAGTGGTAATGACACTTATTCAAGGTGGTAGTCTATGTCATAAAGAATTTGATGCTGGCCCTCAAGTGAGGAGTTTGAGAGAAATATGGGGAAGCAGTTGGGGCATGGGTAATATCTAGAGATACAAAGATCTAGAGATACAATTTGTAACTCAGATTCAGTTTCAGAAGGTTGGGCCAGGGCGGTTTCTTCTCTTGGAAGCCGCACAATCTGTTTAATGCCATGCAGATGACTTCAGGAACTTCAAATGTTTGTTCATAACCTATTCCAACTGTTTAAAATAAACTAGATGTTGAAACAGTATGTTTGAAAATGGGAGGAAAGTCCACCGTAGTAGGTAGTGCAAATAACAATCCTTCTCTGAATATGGCCTCCATACAGACAGCAAAACATGAATTTATTGAGGGTGAGCGAAAGGGAGGCAGGTAAAAATAAAACCCTAGCACCAGAACTCCAGAACTGTGGCCGCTGGTTGGCTGCCCTTACACTTCTCGACCTGGCCCGGGGGTGGGGGCGGAACACAACAGGCACAGTGACATCGTAAAGGGCTCTGCCCTAGTGTTTCTGAACCAAGTTTTCTGAACCAAGTAACTCCGACTTGGGTCCCGGGTCTGGAGCTTTACTCTGCCTCATGCCAAGCACACCTGCAAGGGTTTCTGCTTATGTCACAGGATTTGCTGTCTGAGTCTCGCGCAAAAGGCTGATCACCTTTAAATCTGGAGTGTTTGCCTGTCTAGAGGCGGTGTTTAGTCCAGTATTGAACCCGCACGTTTCCACCTCCTTAGTTTCGCGGTCACTTGTGTCAGGTGCCTGCTGAGCACGGAGGCAGGAGGGAACGCTTTCCCTGAAGCAAGTCACAAATACACCTAATAAACCCCTAGAGGACTGATCGCCTCTGCAGCGACTCGGAGCCCAACCCCTGGGTTCAAAACGACTGCCCAGGGCGGCCCAAGCTGCGGCCGGACTTCTGTTCCAGGTCAACTTTCAGCCCCGGCGGCCGAGACCTGGCGGCAGGGGGAGTACGGAGAGGCGAGGGGACGCTGCAGATCCCCCGGGCTTCTGAGTGGGATGTGGGTAGGGGGCGCGGCGTAAGCCGGGGAAGGGGTGGGGAGTGGGAAAGGGGAGTCTGCGCCTTCCGCCCCGGCGCTGAGACTCGTCGCCTCCCCGAGGCCAGGTGGAGCGGGGCCCCCCGCCAGCCCCTCCAGGGCGCTGCCAGCCCGGGCCGCCGGGCCACCCGGCTCACCTGAGCCGCCGAAGGTGCCGCTCACCAGCGAGGGCGCGGCCGGCGGGCCTACAGGCTGGGGGCTCGGGGGCGGGCCCGGGCGCAGGACGCCCGGCCCCCGCCGACGCGGCGCGAGCCCACTGGCCGCAGACCCGTCACTCACTCTTCACCATGGTTGCAGCACAAAGCGACCGGCCCCGGAGGCCGCTTCCTCCCTAAGGAACCGCGGGGCGGCGCGGAGGCGCAGGAGGAGGAAGAGGCGGGGAAGAGGAGGGGAGTCGCCGCTTCCCTAACACTCTCCGGGGGGCTGTGCGCGACGCCCGCCGCCGGGAGTCCGGACCCGGCTGCCCACGGCCCCTTCCCTCCGCGCCCTCAGACCGCGAACAAAGTTGCCGAGAGTCAGGCGGCCGAGGGCGCAGCCGGGGGCGCTCTGGCCGCTCCGCGCGCGCCAATGGGGGGAGGCGGCGGCGGCGGAGCGCACGGCGGCTGCCGGGGCGGCGGCGGCGGCGGGGCGGCCCGAGGGGATGCAGCGGCAGTCGGGGGGCTCGGCGGAGCTCAGTAGACAGAGCTCCGGCACGGCGGAGACGGAGACCGAGGCGATTCAGCTCCGGAGCGCCCAGACCTGAGACAGTCCTCAGACGGCGGCCGCGGTGCCGGAGTGCCTTCCGGAGACCCCGAGAGGAGGGGGCGGCCCTGCGCCCGGAGCAGCGGGAGGCCCGCGCGCCCCGGCCTCCCCTCTCACCGCGGCTCGAACTCCCTAAAAATAACTCAGGCCCAGGAGGGCCGGGAGGAGCCGCCGCCGTCCCCGAGAGGAGCCGGGGAGGCGTGTCGATCCAGGGCCCGCAGGGAGCCTTCCCGACCGCGCGGCGCAGAGGAAGCGGAGGAGGCGGAGGAAGCAGGAGCTCCCGGCTGCCGGGCGCCTCGGGGACCCTCGGGCCTCACGCCCCCCGCCCCGCCGCGCGCCCGGGGCCCCGCCGCCCGGCCGCCGCCGCGGTTTGGCTGGTTGGCCGGAGGCGGGCGGGCGGAGCGCGCAGGGCGGAGGCGGCGGCAGCGGCGGCGGCGCTGGGCCGGGAGGAGGCGGCCGAGGGCGCGGAGCGGCCCCGGCCCGGGCCGCGGGGGGAGATGGCGTCCTACGTGGATAACAGCTTCCGCCAGGCGGTGATGAAGAACCCGGCCGAAAGGACCCCCCAGGTGAGACCCGTGTCGGCTGTGCCCTCCCAGTCCCCACCCCTCCCGACGCCGTTTGCCCCGCGCACCCGCGCCTCCCATTAGGTCCCCCAACTTCCAGTGGCTTCATCGGGTCGTCCTGGCATTATTTTCTCCTCTCTTGGGTCTTCTTGTTTTCGCTGCCCTCTCGGTACTGTCCTGCTCCCGCGATTGTCCGGCGGGGCAGAGAGGTCTTTCCCGAGCGTCCCGGCTTCCCAGCCTCTCGCTGGGCCTGCGAGCCAGCGGGGGTGACCTCCCCTCGGCCGTCCTTCTTGTCCCACCGGTCTCAGTGCTTCCTTCCTCCGCGAGCCTATGGCCCCTTCTGCCTTCAGAGTTCTTGGGTGTTTGCAGAGGTGTTGAGGAAACTTAGAGGGCTCTGCGAAAGACAGATTCGCGGTGGCCTTCTAAAGTGAAACGTTGAGATGTTTGTATATTTACTGTTTTGCTTTTTTGGGGGGGAAAAGGTTGTCGCTTTCCAAGGAAGGGGGGAAGAAAGTTGGATAGCTAGGTCACTGCTTGTAGTTTCAATTGCAGACAGAATTGCAGATCAGGCATGTTCAAATACTAATCCCCACCTCCTCCCCTGCCCCCGGGAAGGGCACCCTGCGGATTCTTCTGGTGTTGCACAACCTTGTCAAAATTAGGTAAGTTTGTTAACCTTTATACGTTTCGTTTACCTTCAGGCTTATTTTTCTCTGGCTTTAAGTGGAGGAATTGCTGATGGTGTTGGATCTGGTCGTCTCTAGTTGGACTAGAAAGGGGGAGATGTATAAAAATGTGGTGGTTTGATTTTTTTTTTTGCTTGTAGTTGCTGACTGGATAATGACGCATGCGTTGGGATGGTGACTCCAGGGGATCCTGCTGCCAACCTTCTTAAGACAAATAAGCCCTCCTGATCCTTGGGACCATCAGACATTTAGGATCTCGTGCTTGAAAGAGTGGCTTCGCTTGTTAGGTGTTGGATGCCATCTGTTCACATCCAAATGCTCTCCTTCTCTGCCGTTGACGGTTGTTATTTAATGCGGGGAAAAGAGGATAAAATAGACTCTTCCACCGGCTGCCTTTGGGCAAGGCCCAGGAATGGCACCTGGTACCGTTTTTCATTTTTTTTCTGATGTAGCCGTCACATCTGGGGAGTGTAGCTAGAGTGCGCATATTTACCAAACGTGTGGAAGATGGGTGATAAATTTTACAAGGAAAATTCAGTTCACACTGTCACCGGAAAGTTCCCGTTCTAAAGGATTACTTTACCAAAAACAAGGACTGTGCTGCTCAGGTCCTGTTGCACTGCCTCTCCTGTGCCTTTTCCACCTACTGTTTGTTTTGCGGTTGGCAATCACTCAGTCCTCTGCATCTGAAACTGTAGGTTCTCAGCCACAGTGTGATGGAAAAGCTAATTTCAGTGAAGTGTTTCAATGCCTTTCAGTGTTTGAGGTGCCAAGTGAAATCACACATGCTGAGAATATTAGAACTCAGTAAGGTGGTCAGAAAATGATGTCAGAGGCCTTGGGTGGAAATTAGAGAGGGGGAAGTGGTGTGTTTGGTTGGTTGATTAGAATAGCAATGACTCAATACCTACTATCAGGTGGTGGTGGTGGGGGTAGTCGGTCACCAAACAAGCCTGAAAGAGGCAGAATGTCCACCGTGACAGTGCGTGGATTGTGCCAAAGAAATGAACTGTTAAACTTTCCTGTTTCCGTGCCAGCTCTGGAGAACAGAGTGAAAACAGACCAACGTAGAACTTGGCCTGAGTCAGAAGTGGGCCAGTTGGTACTGACACCAACAGTGTGCAAACTTCACTGACAGGCTGAAAGCAGCATTTTTATCTCCCTCCCCCGAGCCCCTCCACACACACCTTCACAGAACAAGTCACCCTAAAGAAACTTAGCAAACATTTTGAACTTTCATAAGTGTCCGCCCTATTAATTTTAAAGCTCAGTGCAAACCTCCATGTTTATCATTTTAAAGAGAAAGTAGTTGGTAAGGTGAATGCTTCCCATCTTTACCTGGCTTGTTAAAAAGAATTACTCTTCTTCTAAAAGTTTGAAATTTACTCAGAAGTAAAAAAAACAAAAAACAAAAAACTTTGGTATCAGGTGCCTTTTCTGTTGAGTGCTTTGTGAGTGCAAGGACTGGAAGTTTTCCTGCACTCTCTTTTCTCATGACTGCTTGAGAGTTAGAATTTTGTAATATAAAAGCAAAGTTATTAAACCTATGAACAGACACACGTGAATCAGGAAGATTTTGATGTTGTTCTTCCTTCTGTTTTTCAGATAGATTTATGAGGAGTTTGTATGATTCTTATGACAAGCAAAAGAAAGGAGCTTTAAGAAAAAAGATAGAGGAAAAAAACATAAATTCATTATCCAGTCAGCAACTACAAAAATCCATTTCCTTTTATTTTTTAATCCCACCAACGCAGTCTCCTAAACCCCGAGAAGACATACTTTTGTACCAGGTCAGTCAGTTGCCTAGAAGTAATCATGCTGTCACTTGTATAACCTAAAAAGTTAGCTAAGAAGTTAAAGAGGTTTTGGGGGCAGGAAGAACCTCAGTGCAGACACAGGGACTTTGAAAATTATAATGAAGTTAGGAAGCTTTTCATAGCCACCTGGGAAATGGAATCCATTTTTCCCATTTATTTAGGCACTTCAATAGAGGGGGGATGGTAAGGAGAAGCAAGCAAAATTGTCACCCGAAGTTTTAGCCAGATGTTGTACATTCAGATTTAAGGGGCTGTCACTGTTTCACCTGGTATTCTGGGAGGAGGAAAAAAAAGCTATCTTTAATCCAGTATGTATCCAGTATTGTGTGTCTGGAAAATGGCTAAGTTGTAGTCAATGGGGCACTGTATTCTCACTAACAAATCTCCTTGAAAATAAGGAACACTTCACGTTCTATTGAGATTTTTCAGTGCACCTCTTGGTGACAAACAGGACTCTTAAGTAATTGCTTTATTAAACTATTTAGGTTTATGTCTTTAATCACTTAAGTGGGAAGCTTGGTCACCTAAGCAATTTAGTGAAGTAAAAGATGTAAATAAATTACAAACAGCTTCGCCCCCAAGGCTTTAAACAATAAAATGAGTTTTCCAAACCATTTTATTAACTTACTGAGTTCAGACCCTTTCAGATTGCTTAGGCAGGGTGTTTAAATGCCTGTTTTTAGTCTTTCAGGTGAAACATCTATTGCAGAGTTGTTTTTTCTGCTTTAAAGATTTAATATGTGTTTTTAGCTAGTTGTAAAAGTTACTTTTTGAAATGGTTTGTGTTTTAAAATTGTTTGTATTTTAAAAAGTATTTTAAAAAACAGCTCCTGCCTCGCCTCTTCCTAGTTAATATTACTTGGTTCTTAACTGATCTTTTTTGGGGGAGTGTGTGGCTGTTACACCTTTTGATTTAGTTGCTCATTCATGAATTTGTCATCAGAGAGCTCATCACAGTGCATGACTATTCTTTGCAAAAGTCACTTGGTAGAATACCTCTTGAGTCTTAATGAGAGGGTTGAAAAAGTGCCTTTAGCATAGGGAACTTTAAATTGTGAGAATCTGCACAAAAAGAGTTTCTCTGGTGGATGTTTAACTTTCAAATCTAGTGGAAGAATTGTCTATTGACATAAAAATTTCCATTTCTTTTTATCATTGTTTATTAGCAGTCTTATATTTTCATCTGACAACTTATACTTTATATTTTGGCTCGTTTGGGGGCTCTAGTAATAAATAATTTGTCTCAAGTAGTTTTTGTTCATAAAACACAGCTAAATGATCTGGGTGCAGTTTTGAAAAGCATGTCTCACAAAGTAATGCCTCTTTGGCTACAAGCATTTAGCTCGCATAGCAATGATATTTGAATTTGGAGGTTAAGAAAATGCACATTTATTACTGAAGAGCTAATTTCAGACTGTATTAGCATGTGGCTCTGAACAAGTGAGGACTTAAGTTTGTGGTAAAAATTATTAACATTCTTTTGCACTATTGGTGGAAACTTAGTTGCCTTCAAATAAATAACCTTTTAAACATTTAGTAATTAACAGTTCCATAATTAGCTTTGCATATCTTGGCTGAGATTCAAAATGGATCTAACTGCAGTGCTGTGTGGAGGCTGGTTTAATATAGTCCTTCCCAGACCCTGGGATTTTCACAGACACTCAACCCCACCCCCCTCCCCCCAAATTAAAAAAAAAAGTGAAGAGGACTTCCTGGTTGCCAACTTGGTGCAGTTTTCTTCCTCTCAAGAAAGGATGTAAAATAAAAAAACAAACCCAGCTATAACCTCTTAGCACTATAATTTTATGTTATGAAAACTCACTAAGGGTTTTTTTTTTTGATAATTGAAGTATAGTTGCCTTACAGTGGTCATTTCTGCTGTACAACAAAGTGATTCAGTTCAGTATATATATAACTTTTTTTTTGGCAGCACTGGGTCTTTGTGCATAGGCTTTCTCTAGTTGCGGTGCTTGGGCTTCGCATTGTGGTGGCTGCTTTTGTTGTGGAGCACGCACTCTAGGTGCGTGGTCTTCAGCAGTTGCAGCTCTCAGGTTTAGTAGTTGTGGTGCACAGGTTTAGTTGCTCCTTGGCCTGTGGGATCTCCCTGGACCAGGGATGGAACCCGTGTCCTTGGCAGGAGGATTCTTAACCACTGGACCATCAGGGAAGTCCCTATAAGATCTTCTTTAAAACATTCTTTTCCATTATGGTTTGTCACAGGATATTGAATATAGTTCCCTGTGCTCTACAGGACCTTGTTTATCCATTCTACATATAACGGTTTGCATCTGCTAACCCCAAATGCCCAATCCATTCCCTTAGTTCCCTCCTGTTTGAAACCATAAGTCTGTTCTTTTTTTTTTTTTTTTTCTCCCCCTCTTAATTTTCAGTTGGCCTGAGAAAACTTCATTCAGGTAGATTTGGGGGCGGGGAGTTAAATAAACACAGTAAGATCTGCCTTTGATGTTTGAAATTCAAGTCATATAAAGTCATATTATATAGAGTAATAGCAGCATTTGCTTCCAATGTAAATGAATTATTTGAAATAAAGATACAGTAACCTTTTTGAAAAACAGAAAGACTGTCTTCTTGACTCTTTTGAAGAAATTGGTTGTTTTGTTTTTAGCTTTGTTACTTTGTAAGTTTTATAGGTAATGAAAAGGAATTATAATTCCCTCAAAGAACTTTGGTCTAGACTTGTGTAAAGAGATATGGAAGTGTGGACCCCAGTGACAGTTCCATGATATTGGTGTTATATGAGCTGTTCCCTCTCCTCACCCTGTTTTCGGTAACAGTTTTCTAGAGGTTTAGAATTTCTCAAATATTTAATAAGTGCTAGATAAACTGCAATCAGAACTTGCATTTTGATCCTGTTAACTGCTGGAAGTTCAGTTGCCCAGCCAATACTTTCTGGCCCTTGGCAGCTTTCTGTTCTCCAGCTTGTGGTGTGTGTTCATGTAAAAGCTAATCAGAGAAGAGGAGACCCTGAAGAGGAATTAACCGTTGGTGGTTTATTCTGGGGAGGGCTGATAGTAACTTTCCTAGAAGCCAGCTAGCAATCAGTGGAACTGAAGGGATGCACGATGGTGATTCTGATCTCTCCTGAGTATTCATGGTAGAGTTGAAACTCATTCTTTTTAAAAAATAATTTTTGTTTGTAGTTTAATTGTAGATTCACATGCAGTTGCCATTACAAATATCTTACAAAACTGTAGTGGAACATCACAACAAGGATACTGACATTGATAAAGCCTAGGTGCAGAGGGGTTCCATTACCACAAAAATTCCTCTCGTTGCCTTTTTATAAGCACGATCACGCCAGCCCTACCTCTGGCAAGGACTAATCTCTTCTCCATTGCTATAATTTTGTCATTTCAAGACTGTCATGTAAATAGAATCATACACAGATTGACTTTTTGGATTGGCTATTTTTCAATTAGCATAATTAAGGCTTGTTACCTTTTGGCCAAAATGAGTTTAGTTACTGTCATCTCTGAGTGGTTTGGGCCGTGTTCTTGCGATACCAAAAGTATTTGGGGATGGGGCAGCACAAGGTAAGGTGGATTTAAAACAGTAACTGTGAGAAATTGTTAATAATCATATGTATAAAATAAAGACCGAAGAGCATTAGACCTTGGATGAGCAAGAGTTGTGAGAGTACAACACATTTGGGATATTTCAATAGATATAGTTTTTTTTTCTGTGTATATAATGTAAGTATAAAGGTAGTCTTACCGTCTAGGATACATCATGAAAAGAAATTACCTGGTTTTCCTCAACCAAAGCGGTGTTTTACAATTCAGAAGGAAGTTTGATGGATGTCTTTATACAAAGGAGTTCCAGGGGGACAATTTGAACAACCAAATATGGAATTATACCTCTAGGGGAAAAAATATCCATGAACTCATGCCAACATAAGTAAATTATTAAATAAATAAATAGGGGAGAAGAGACAGCTCTTTGTTACAGTAGGATTCTCCCCCCACCAAAAAAAAAGTAGAAGGTATGATGGAAGTGGAAAATCACTAGTAGGCAAACCTTACAGTAATAATGGCTGCAAACAAGAATCAGTAGATGCCAGAACTAGTGGGTGAGAGTGTGATGACAAATATATATACATCAGATATCAGAATATTTGCTTAGTCTCAGAGTGTTTTCCCCACAAGATCAATTAATTAATTACAAAGGGGAAATCAGTACTTTTAAAGTGAAGAAAATTAGCAGATACCAAATTGACTAGGTGATCAAAGTTATATCACAAGATGTGTCGACATGATGCACCAAGAAGGGCACATCTGAAGTGGTGTTCTTACTAAAAAGCCCTTCAATTTGAGTGTCATAAAACGCTGCTGCTGCTGCTGCTAAGTCGATTCAGTCGTGTCCGACTCTGTGCGACCCCAGAGATGGCAGCACACTAGGCTCCCCCATTCCTGGGAGTCTCTAGGCAAGAACACTGGAGTGGGTTGCCATTTTCTTCTCCAATTCGTGAAAGTGAAAAGTGAAAGTGAAGTCGCTCAGTTGTGTCCGACCTTCAGCGACCCCATGGACAGCAGCCTTCCAGGCTCCTCCGTCCATGGGATTTTCCAGGCAAGAGTACTGCAGTGGGGAAATTTCAGGATGCTCTACAAGACAGCCCGGAGGAGGAAATGGCAACCCACTCTAGTATTCTTGCCTGGAGAATCTGATGGACAGGGGAGCCTGGCAGGCTATACAGTCCATGGGGTCGCAAAGAGTCGGACACGACTTAGCAACTACACACACGAGATGGCCAGTACCCAGAGGTGTGTTCAGGTTACAACAGGATGAAGTGCTGAAGAAGAGCCACAGATTGAAGGAGACCAAGGAAGCATTACAACCAAATGAACTGTGGGATTCTGGGTGAGGTCTTGGACCAGAAAGTAAACACTGGGACAACCGGTGGCATTTGAATCTATAGTTTTACTGTGGCAGGCTGGATGAAGAGTGTATAGGATCTCTGAACTACCTTTTATAAAAAAATAACTTCTTTTAGTGCAAAGCTATGTCAAAATTAAAAGTGAAAGAAAACCAACAACCAGCTTTTGGGGTTGTTGTGACTGTGACAAGAGGCCACCAAATTAAGATATTAAAAAAAATTATCTTTTTTCCTGAGTTAGTCTTAATGAAGAGCTCAGTACCTTTTAGCTAAATATTTTGCATACATTAAGACATTAGTGACATGGCTGAATCAATATATTAGAGGGAATTAAACATATACACACATATCCAAGCTTGCAATAAATGGACAAGAAGAGTTAAAATTTATTCACCTTTTTCCCCTAAATTTTGTAGATATTCCCATAAAAATGCAGTCTATTTTACCAGTTGTGAAGGTTTCATGATCCCAAATGTAAGTGAATTAGAATGTTTGATACATGAAAAAAATGTGCAGGAGAGAAAATATTCCATGCACATGAAGCAAGTAGAAAAGACGCTGGGGTAGTAGTTTAAGGAAGTCAGTTGAGGTGAAATCAAGTTTGTAGCATCCCCCTCTCTTTCCTTTCCTGTGAACTTAAAAAGTCTTTAAATTGTTACTTTTGGTAGGAGTGAGGAGGTGGAAGGGAGGGGAAGGGTGGCAGTGGGTGTTAAAGAGGCAGGTCAGAGGCCCTATTCCAGCTGGAGCTGATGAGACCTCTGAGCTGCGTGTGCAGCGTTTCAGTAAAATCAGTTCAAGACAGAAATACAAGTCTTTTTTCCATATATATATATATTTTATGTATATATGTAAATGGGAAATCGAAACACAGTCATTATATATAATGCCTTTGCATTTCTGTTACAACCTTCCCTCCTCTGCCAGCCACTTACCTTTCTTTTCTTGTGGTAAATATTGGAGAATACATGCTGTTTTTGTATACTATGTGCTTTTTTCTGTAACTGAAACTAGTGCTGGAAGATTAGATTTAAAAATATAGGTGGTAACATTTGAGATAACTACGAATAAACTATAAGCTGGGAGATATTTACTCTTTTCAATTATAAAGATAAAGCCATTTGTTTTCTATATTTCAGTAGGATTTTTTTCTGTTTGATGTTTTCAGTAACTGCTTTTGAGGGCACAAATGAAAAAGAAGAGCTGGCCAGCCTCTGAAGTAACTAAAATCTTACATTAATAAAGTAAAAAAAAAAAGTGAAAATATACAGATGTTAACTAGCCCTATTTAACATTTGTCCAGTTGTTCTGTATGTAAGTTAAGTATTTGAAGTCTTCAAGGCAGTAAAGTTTCTGATTTCTTCTGTAAGTAACATTATGTAGTCTTGCAAGCTCCACACTCAAATTAGAAAAATTTTTGGTCAAATTGTTAGAAATGTTCGGCTAAGCTAAATTAGTTACTGTATTAAGAAAGGGCTTGATCAAATTTATACATTTCCAAACAACTAGAGCTGAGTTTAAAAACCTCACGAGTTAAAAAAAAGATCGAAATGCAAAGAATAGAGGTGAAGAAGACTTTGTTTGCATTTCAGTTTTTTCTAGTCTTCATTTGTGTCGGATTCCCTTCCTTTTGTGGGACTGGAATAAACTGAGGGGCGAGCTTTCGGGGCTGGCGTTAGCAAGCACTGCCCTGCTCCTTCAATTGGGAAACCACAGACTTCTTTCAGAGGCAGACAGTGTATGCCGAGACCCACAGCTTCTTCAATCCCAGATGTGAATCTCGAAACCTAAAGTCATCTGAGACTTAAGTTGGAATGGGTGAGAATTCCTATCTTGATTCCATTTTCTCTGGTATGGTTTAAATCTACATCAGTTAGAGGAAGCTCTGTGGGGGTCAGCATGGTAAAATCATTTCACTTTAAAAGTCCTTGTTCCCACTTGACATTTGGTGAGATGGCTGCTTTCCTTTGTAGCTGCACATTTGTGTCTTTAAGTGCATTCGCAGTATAGTTATTTTGAGTTTATTGAGTATATTCCCTTCATCTATCCTGGTGGCTATGTCCCTGAACTTTGGTATCCAGATCACAGACAGCTTTGTGGTCCTGGGGAGGTAACTTAACTTCATGGGGTCTCAGGCTTTTGGATTTCAAGGACTTTAAAAATCATAAAACTCTGGGCTTCTGCTATTGATTTGTCACCTATTTATTTTGAGAAGTAAGCTTGTTAAAGTGAATTTAAACTCCCTCTTTCATTTCATGAAAGAAAGGACATTCTAATATCATAAAGACAGAAAGGTTATAATCTCAGAATAAATTTAGCTCTGTTTCACCATATTCTGTTTTTGTCAAGGATTGTTAAAATTTTGCCACCGATGAGTATGGGGCTTCCCAGGTGGTGCTAGTGGTAAGTAGCCTGCCAAAGCAGGAGACAAAAGAGATGTGGGTTTGAGCCTTAGGTTGAGAAGATCCCCTAGAGTAGAAAATGGTAACCCATTTCAGTATTCTTTCCTGGAAAATTCCGTGGGCAGAGGAGCTGGTCTATAGTCCATGGGTTCACAAAGAGTCAGACCCGACTGAGCAACTGATATTACCAGCCTTACATGATTGTGTAGCTTAAGTATGCTCATGTTTTAGTTTTTTTTAAACAGTCTCTGACTTGAATGCTTAATATTTGTTATATTTTAAAACTTTGCATTTCATATTGGAGTATAGCCTATTAATAATGTTGTGATACTTTTAGGTGGACAGCGAAGAGACTCAGTCATTCATACACATGTATCCATTCTCCCTTAAACTCCCCTCCCATATTATTATTTTTCACTTGTTGGTGTCTGTTTTTCCCTTAGATAATTTTTCATCATTCATGTATCTTACAGTTAATTCACTGAAGTGATCATAATATAAATCTAATTGGTAGAATTGAGTCAAGGCTTAGATTGTGTTGGCATTGCTTTAGTCTGCAGGTTGTCAGAAACCACACGCATGGAGGCTTAGCGATGGGCTTAGCTTTCTCACAAAATAAGAAATCTCAAGTTAGCCAGTTCAGGTCTGAAGGAGAAGCTCAAAGATTTCATCAAGGAAACTAGCTCATGCTACTTAGCAAGTGATTTTAGGTTTCAGAGTCCCAAGATGATGGCTGCATCCCAAGCAGGAGAGATGGGAGGAGGTTGAAACTCTTACCTCTTTTGTTGGTAAGAGTTTGTTATTTTGAAGGGACGTCCTCTCCAGGTGCTTGTCATTGACCAGAGCTGGGTCACATGGCTACTCCTAGTTGCAAAGGAGGCTGGAAATGTGCATATTTTGCACTTGAGCCTGTATATTGCAGAAAGACAGGAAAGAAGGAGGTTAAGATGAATGAGCGCTATGAGCTGATAGTATTTGTCCAACTTACTTTGTGTAGGAAATGGATGATTGTAAGTTTACAGAGTGATTCTCAGGAGACCACTTTGAAAGTCTTACTTCCAGAGGTCTAACAGTAACATATAGAGCTACATTAATATAATTGCAGTTTTGGAGTCACATAGATATATTTAACTTTTTAGTTCAGTTATTAGATGTATGGACTATTAATTTTCTGAAGCACAGTCTCTTATTTGAAAATAGAGGTAAAAATACCAGTGTGTGAACATTATATATAAATTTAACATTATATATAAATATAAATAAAATACTAAATGTGACTTTTAAATATGTTTTTAAGTGGGAACTATTGATTTATGTATTGATTTAAAATAAAACATAGGTTTATATTTTCTACATTTTTTTTGCCTCAGTTGCACTGTTTTAAAATTTTATTTCATTCCTTGTGTGTTCAGTTTTGTGTTCTGATATTTCTGTGTGTAGCAGTGCTTTGTTGTTTTTCTGGGACTTTTAAGTTTTCAATTTGTCATTCCTCATACAAGCTGAATCATCATCATTTTATAAATATGCAGTCATATGTAAAATACCTGTAAAAGATAGCAGTTTAAATGGTTTTCTGTAATTTGTTGAATTCATGCTTATAAACTTATGTCTTTGAGAAAAGTGACTTCATACTGAATGTTATATGAGACTAGTGAAAGTGTGTGAAAGTGTTAGTTGCTCACTTGTGTCTGACTCTTTGTGACCCCATGGACTGTAACAAGCAAGACTCTTCTGTCCATGGAATTCTCCAGGCCAGAATACCGGAGTGGGTTGCCATTCCCTTCTCCAGGGGATCTTCCTGACCCAGCGATTTAACCCGGGTCTCCTGTGTTGCAGGCAGATTCTTTACTGTCTGAGAAGACTGACTTTGATATTAAAACTTTAAGTATGCAGTATGTCTTGCTTTAGAGTAGATGTGCTTAGTTATGGGCTTTTAATGATAGCATTCAAGATTTATGTAGATAAACTGCTCTTATGTGTAGTGGGGTCAGTTAAACCGTTCGCTATCAGAGGCTGATGGCTAGAAATGTTACTTGAAAGAGTCTGGGGTATTTGTTATTTTAAAACATTCTGTGTTTTTTTGGTAAGTTATTTGTTTTGGGGAGGGGGGCTAAGGTCTAAAATATGCCTGAATCTGGAGTATAAGTTAAGACTTTGATTTCATTAAAAATGGATTAATGTGTAAGGTGTCTGTTGGCCTCACTAGAGAGATTGCTTGGCTGGAATTTGCTATGCGTCTTTAAAACTAAGGTCTTGGCACACCCCATAGCACAGAACTGGAGCTAATAAATGCTGTTTAATGACTTGATTTTTTTTTTTTTTTCCCTCAGTATTTGAGATACAGCGGAAAATGTAATTATATACTTCTACATTAATAGTGAATTGGATAAAAGCTGAATAGGAGCAGTAGTTCAGTTTCTGTAACACAGAAGCCCTCCTTTATAGAAACATGT